>NW_017296956.1:4524357-4562165 GCF_001594075.2 Trachymyrmex cornetzi
TCTCTCTCTCTCTCTCTCTCTCTCTCTCTCTCTCTCTCTCTCTCTCTCTCTCTCTGTACACTTAAAATGTAAAAGAATGTATTTGGATATATGTATACAAGAGAGGATTATGAGTATCTCAAAAGTCGTAGCTTTTAAGTATTTTGTGATAAACTGCGTGTGTGCTATATTAGCTCTGAACAATTGGAGCCGTGACTCGTTGCTATAATTATAATAACAGGCAGCGTGCGTCGCACACAGCAAACGCACACGCCTAGGAATGCTGTGTGTGGGGACCGCCCTTTCACTCACTCATTGGCTCTGAAGGGAGTCAATGACAGCACATCCCTCGTATTTTCGCAGACGACTGCAGGCTCGTCGGTAAGTCAGAGTATAATCCAAACAACCAAACAACATGAAAAAAAAAAGAAATGCGTAATACATTAAGAAGGAGACTCATAGCTCTCCGCGACAAGCTGGCGACATGTAGCTGATCAGTTTGTTTCTATTGGTATTCTGTTTTGATTCGTCGCAAATATACATCTGTGATACATTGCGACTATTATATTTTTGACGTTTAGAGATAGATACTATTACGATTTATTTGGTACTAAACTAACTTTATCTACTTCTGTATATGTCATGCTAAACTGCTAGTAATTAATATCACAAAAATATGTTTTAACGTTCCAAAATGATGCACCAAAATAATGAGTTCTTTCTATCTGATATGTAATTAAATTTTGTTTTTATAGTGAAGCATAATTTTTATTTGGTATATAACTTTGTATATATTTGTGTACCATTTATTTCTGTTCTCGTTTATACTGCTTTCACTAATTATGCACACATATTGCTTTCATTAATTACAAAAATATATATAAAAATCAAAATAATTTATCAGATAATATTGCTGCAGATTGCTATGAATTATCAATATGTTTGCATCAAAACATTAGATATAGATGTTTACGTATTTATTAAAAAAAGTTGATTATATTAGAAAATAGGAATAGATATTACAAAATGGGTCATTGGAAACTGAACAGCTAAATATTTTTAAAGATATAAAAATGTGTTTAGAATAAAATCTAAATTTGTAACTTTGTAAAAAAATTATGTAAAAAATATATCTTTTGAAAGGTTCTTATTAAAATTAAATCAAATCAAATTGTAGTCTTTACTTTTTTTAATTATTAGATTAATATTAATTTATAATATTAATTTATATAAATATATTAAAAAGTCATTAATATATTTTTTTTAAATTATTAGATTAGATATCTCTTTTAATAAAATTAAAAAGTTAATTAGGTTTAAATTGATTCGAGATTTTCAAGACCATTTTCTTGGATCTTATTCTGATCATTCTTTAACATCTTCAAACATAAAGAAAATGTTTAAATTTTTTGTTTCTTATCAATCACTATGTATACATATTATCATGTATCATGTTAATGAAGCATATAATGTCTCTCTGTACACTTTTTCGTACGAGACATGCATACATATCTGATTTTATATTAAATATCATTAATTAAATATCATTAATTAAAGAATGGTAGCAACGATTATTGGCCATATACAGCAATAAATATTACGTTGATTATTCGTGTTGACGCCTAGCAGTCTAGTATTCGCATATTGAACGTAGGTAAGCAGTTGTCTAGGTTGCTTTCACGCACACAGCTTAGGATTGGAACGTATTATCATTTTGAGAAAAACACACTTTGGCGCTGACACACTTTTTACATCTTTGGGATAGACTATTTGTTAGGGCCGGGAGACTCTTTCTCTGTGCGCTACACACAATGAAACTGATTTTGTCCATCACCAAATGGCGACTGTTCAGTTGTTGTCTTTATTTTGTGTAAACAGCTTCTGTCAGCGTCTCGATCAGACATGTAGTACCTAGGTGCGCGCTCCTCCATTCTCCGGTACCACCACACTGACTGACCAAGTCAACTTCACACCGTGAGTAAACTCCACAACCATGAGCCAACACAAGCATTCGGTTCTTGTAGTATTTTTGCTAGTGAACTGCCCATCTGAGAAATACCTTTTTGACCACATTTCATGTTTCAGCAGTCTATTTTCTCCTCACAATGTGCATTTACTTTTATGCACTGTGTTATTCTACCCTTGTTAGAACTTAAAATTATGGGTTACCGTATGGATGAAATAGCTTACGTTCCATGTGTCATGCTGGAGTAGATAACTATATAAAACAGTAATAAGATGACAACGATAAAATATTATTATAAAAGAACTACATTTGCTTAAATTCCATGATTGTAATAGCAAATATATCAATATTGCAGCAGTATCATTTCTATAATTATATGTTAGAAAGAATAAGAAAATTAGAGAAAAAAAAATTTATAAGCAAATCATAAAAATTATATATAACAGTGTAGCGGGTAATACTTTACTAATATAAATATTACAGTTCTTTGTAAAATATTTTATTTAAATATAAATATATATTCGAGAATATACATTGTGAGCAGATAACGTTTTAATCTCGTTTTAATAATCGCGCAATAATTAGTAGTAATAATTGGGATCGAGTTTCCAAACAGTAACCCATTTTTGGATAGTAGTATAACGAATAAAGATGAATCATACTAATTTATTTCTAAGACGTTGCGTTTATAACACGGGACGATAACGGTGGGCAAACTATTGTGCATTTGATATTCAACAGTTTGCTGCATCGGCTGGCATAATGCGTGTAACCATTACCAGAGGAAATCAAATGTTGTCAGACAGTGTGAGACAGTTTCTTGGCAAATGTGAAAAGATGTTTTGGTGGGATACCCTTCTTCGTGATGACTGCGCCTTCGATTGGTATAATTACTTTCTAATAATTATTGAATATTGATCAAGAAATAATCTCAAGACCCCTTTCAAGCTCTTAGATTTAGACACTATCGATTTTACAGGCACATTTGCAATGTTGTAAGTACATTGGGTGGCCTCTGCGATGCATCTGTTAATAGTGTTAAGGTACTTAAATTATAAGCTAAAGTCTAAGATAACTTTTATGCCTGTATCCAAATATTTGTACCTGCACTTAGGTAATTGATATGTAAACGAGATTTCTCGCGTAAGATGCTGCCAATCGAGCATACTCCAGTGGAGTGAGTATACCACATTGAAATGAACATCTCTACATTCGTTATGTCAGATGATTAAGGCTTATACAACTAGTGATCGTTCTATATATTAATCGTAACGTAGCCATTTATGCGATTTAAATTTCGATTCTTTTTTTCTGTGTATGTATATATATCTCCTTTCTGTTAATTATTAAAAATGCAACAGAAACATTTCTTCAACAATTTTAACATATACTATTTTGGCAAAATTTATTTAACAGATTATATAATATTCGTGAATTTTTAATTTGTAGTTTTGTTCAGTAATTACTACGCGTTCTTACTTTCTTAACGAACTTTCATAACATCAAAGATCTTTATTTGCGCTGACAACATTTACAAACGTAATAGTATTTTTTGTTGCATTTAAGAAAGATACGATTGCTAGTTTCTTGGTTCCATCATTATCACAGATCGACACACTTGTTTCATCCTTTTTGTCTCACCTGTGCTCGCGTTCTTGTGTTTTATAGAAGCAGGAAGAGGAGAAGGCCCAGGTGAAGCGAAAGAAGGAAGCTGTCGAGAAAGAGGAGCGCGAGAAACGGGAAAAGGAACGACGCGATAAGCGTGACGATGATGCCTCCAACAAGGACGATCAAGATGGAGATCCCAGTAGCCCTACGTCTCATAAAGGTCGTAGTGATAGTACTGGCAGCAGTAGAAGGGACAAACGTCGATCCAGATCTAGGTGAAGTAACGTTTGCATCTCGTTTGCATAGGATAGATGCACCATTGAGCTATGTATAAAACGTATTCTGCACATTAAACCAAATATTTTTGCAAATAGGAATCTGCAAATGCGTGTTGACGCAGTTTGACTATATTGTACAGATTTATGCGAATCATGCTGTATCATGTCCCCATCCACCCCTGGACATTCATCAGTGATTTTATTGTCTTCGATAACTTTTTCTTTATTGTTTTTCTGAACATAATTTTTTCTTTACTTTATAAACTGTTTGAATTTTTCAGATCTAAAGAACGCGATAGAGATCGATTGAGGAACGATCGAGACCGGGATCGAGACAGAGACCGTGAGAGAGATCGAGAGCGGGAACGGGAACGGGAACGAGAACGAGAACGAGAGCGGGATCGAGACCGTGAAAGGGAACGCGAGCGGGAACGCGAACGAGATAGAGAGAAGGAGAGAGATCGAGAGCGAGAAAGGGAAAGGGAACGGGAGCGCGAAGAGGTGAGGAAGACCGAAAGGGAGATTATGCGCGAGAGAGAGGAGGAGGAGGAGGCAAAAGAGAGGAAGAAAAATGAAAGGCGAGCTAGGGAAAAAGAAGCGGCATACCAGGAACGTTTGAGGGCGTGGGAGACGCGCGAACGACGCAAACAGAAGGAATATGAAAAAGAAGCCGAGAAGCGTCGTGCAAAACGCGAAGCCAAGGAGAGGGAGGCAAAACGTCTGAAGGAATTCCTCGAGGATTATGACGATGACCGTGATGATTCCAAGTATTATAAAGGTAAAGAATTATCTCGCCGACTTGAAGAACGAGCATTGGAGGCTGAAGCTGACTCACGGGATCGTTGTGCTGAACGTCAGGAGCTTCAGCGTCTACGCGATAAGTTATACGCGGATGCTTCTAATCCAGATCCTGCCGCGGAATTTGAAAGGGTAAGTTGTGTGTATCCTATATATAAATTTATAAATCAAAATTAAAGGAGCCTAAAATTCCAATGAGTTTAAAAATTTTGCAATTTTTTTGAATTAAAAATTTTTTTTTTTAACTGAATTGGATGGTCTATTTTTTAAGGAAAAGCTTATTTTAAAATATTCTATAATTAATTCTACTTTCTATACGTTACAATTAAAAATTAAATAAAGATAGTTAAGTGGCTTAAAAATAACAAATGTGAATGAGTAATTACTTATTTTATATTAAATACATATTTAAGCAAATTACATCAAGCGTTGTGGCTGTATGCTCTTTATTGTTTACAATTAAAAATGTTATACTTGGTCATGCTGCTTAGTGCTATATAGACTTGAATTATCCAATCACAACAAAATACATAAAATAATTTTTTATTTTTTATTTACTTTTATGCTTTGCTTCTTTTTTTCCTTAGCTGAAAGCTGAAAGAGAAGAACAGTATAAACCTAAACCAGTAATAACTATAATTGACGAAGAGGATGATAAAGTGAAAAAAGATAAAGAAGTAATGCCGCCAATAGAAACCGAGCCAATAGAGAGTGATAGTGATGACGGTGTGCAATTTGATGATGTTTCTCAACCGGAAGCACCATCCAGGACACCTCCACGACATCATCATCATCATCGTCGACATCATAGACATCATCAGAATCATCATCGCGATGGTGACGAAATTCAAGAGGGATTAGTAGATATAGATCGAGAAAGTCTAAAAGATACACGACCATCACCGGGACATCAATCGGCTGCGACACCTGCTCAGTCCATTCCACCGTCATTAGATGAAGATTCACGTATGTCTCTTGTTAGTGAACCAGAAAAGACAAGTGGTAGTAAGTGTCTCTTGACTATCTACAAATACCGGTACAAATTACCTTCTTGCAATTTTTTTACGAATATGATCTCGATCAGACTTAATAAATTACAAAAAATATTTTGCACATGCGATACTCTTGAAATTATCATTTACATTTTAATAATTTTATCTAATTGTGTATCATTACAGTTAATAATTAAGAAGTATTACAATATATTATATGATATAATTTTATCCATATCCAACTACATTCTTCCTTAATATAGGTAACTTTGTTCCATTTGCTATGGGAAGTGGAGGCAATCGTGCTAGCGATCATAGTATAGGCGGTAAAACGCCGGTCAGTCCTAATACCACTGCTAATACGAATTCACAACAAACGAATCAAACGCGGAAAAAAGGTCGTATTGATGTTAAAGATGTATTCAATAATGATGACGATGATGATACTACTAATAACGCGAAAAAGCGTAAACTCGTACCTTTAGGTAAGTGTTCTAATCTTATTATTAAAGCTCTAAATTTGTTAAGAAAAGCTGAGGTATATTCAGAGATGTATATCTTTTTTCAGATTACGGAGACGAGAAGAAAAAGAAAACGGAAGAAGTCACAAAGGCAGTAAAAGAAGAAAATACAAAAAGTCAAGAAGAAAAGCGAAAACACATCAAATCTCTCATAGACAAAATACCTACCGACAAGAATGCGTTGTTTGGTTATCAACTTGATTGGGCACTCATCGATAACGTAAGTGTTCTTCATATTTTATAGAAAAACAAATTTTGAACCAAGTAAACTTTTTATTTTAAAGCTGATGTGTTATTAACAAATTGTTTACTTCGAATTCTATCTTATTGTTAATTTATTGTATATACTTTATATTACTGCGATTTTGATTAGTAAATTTCAATGTTTTTTTACATGTTTTGCTCTTAGACATTGATGGAGAAGAGGATAAGACCTTGGATCAATAAAAAGATTATTGAATATATTGGCGAACCAGAACCTACCCTAGTGGATTTTATTTGTAGCAAAGTAATGGCGGGCAGTTCTCCTCAGGGAATACTAGACGATGTACAGATGGTAATTATACTGCGAAATACTTTTTGCTTTTGCATTTTATAGAAAAATTGCGAAATGTACATTTCGTGTTTCAGGTATTGGACGAAGAAGCGGAAGTGTTTGTAGTTAAAATGTGGAGGTTACTAATTTATGAAGTGGAAGCTAAGAAAATGGGCTTAGTAAAGTAAATGGATTGTCATCCATAAATTCATCTCAACTCATGATTTATATTACATATAAAATTCTTTTGACTAAGCATAAGAAAATGTTTAGATACTACATACTTATGTGCAGTTTAATATCGTATTATTATATAGGCCCTATACAAGTGAAAACATAAGTGTTGGCTCGATCAATAGGTGGTACTAAGTGTGTAGTAATTATAGCGTTAAATAAACTTGTAATTACGATTTGTAATATTTAGTGTGTTCCTCAATTTACGTATGACTGTTGTGGAACGTGAATGATGACATTCCTACATGAGATAAAACTAGATATCGGTATCTCTATACACAAATATTTTAATTAATGTTAAATTTATTAATTATTGTATATGATGATCGTTCCTATATATACATATATTAGATGTAAAAGACTCGATAATTACTACATTCGTGACTAAAAGAAATTTACTATTTTTTCTCTTGTTTATTATTTAATAAATGGTAAGTTAATGCAAATGATAAATATTCGACACAAAATTATTTTTACGTTAAATTTATTAATACAAAGGGAAAATACATTTCTTTCTCAATTGCTTGATTCTGATTAATTTTTTAATAGATGTACAGAAAATTATATCACGAAAGTACGTATGTTACATAACTTTAATATAGAAGATACTTTGCCACATATTTCTTCTCAAATATTTATTATGATCTTTCTTTTCAAATATTTAGAACTGAGAAATGCACTCGTGAATGTTTTGATATACAAACTGCACCAATTGTAGACGTTATGTATCATATTTAAATATTCGTATAATGGATATGCTCTATAGGCATAATATTTTACTTTAGATTTGTAGATAACGAAAAAAAAAACTTTATAATAAATACAATCTTTGAAATGGACGCGTTTTTACTCGTGTCTCTTATTTTGTATTATGACATTTTTCTCTAATATTTCATCTCTCTTTTTTTTTTTAATTAAAAGTTTTGAATTTATATAATATTGCGCTGTCAAATTGCTATAAAATTGGCAAAAGTGATGTCAGTTACCGATAATCGTGAAATTACAAGCATTGTCGATACACACTGTATTATCAGCATTACACTATATATAATTTTATTTAAGCACTAGATGTCTCTGCGTACATTATTCTTCTTTCTACATATAATATTTAAAAAATTAAGAAATTTTGTTATTTGGCTCTAGATATGTGTATTTATATGTATACGTACATATATAATGATCAATCGAATACATTCAGGACAAACTTTTACAATTTGTGTATGATAAAATGATAAAAAGTGCAACAAATAATTAACTAAATCGCAGTAACAAAATTAACTTGTTGTATATCAATGAAAATTTCACATATTTAATTGTATGTCAGAAGAGTTGATCTCAATTTAGTTTTACAAATGTGAAATCAGCAAATCTCTGTGGCACTGATCGTTTTGTTTTTCACCTTTCATTATTGCGAAAATACAGTTTCGACAATCTTATTAATTCTGTCAATATTAATTATCCACATCGTGCATTTAAAACAGTGTTGATCAAGCAAGTGGAAAATGATGCGAATCTCGCACTCTGTGTTGGTTTTATACGGGAGACTGACAGAGATTAATCGTATATAATTGACACGATATGGGCGCGTTTACTTAATATTTTTACAGCAAAGAACAGGTTGGCGGGTTTTCTCTCTCGCGATAAAAAGTAAGGATATGCAAATTATTAATAGGACTCTCGAGTGGTTCACATAATCACTTGCATAAAAATATGATACAAATCAGTAATTATCATAAATCGGAGTTCCTCGAAAGAGAAGAAACAATTTACCCCACTCGTGCTTTTTTCCATTTATAGTTTTCATCTTTTTCAACTGTGAGATTAATCTGTTTATTCGTAGTTGAACTTTTTTTTGTGTATTGCAGCACGATAAAACTTTAATTCCGAAGATTTTTCCTCGTAAACTTGTACAGCAAAAATTGTTTTGTATCTTAATGCATCAGACATATTAATATTAAAACCATCTTCCATTTTTATCATGTTATATTTTGACGATTATTCTTTTTGAACGTTTAGATTTAGAATTGTTTGTTTTTTACTTTACTTTTGAAAAATCGAGATATTAAAAACTTTTGTGTTTTATTTTTATATTGTATATTGATTTTACTCGGATGTGTAATTGCAGGTTGGATAATAATATTTAAAATCGATCTCTTCAATTATCTTAAAAATACAGTTTCAATCTCAGATAATTGGATAATTCCAGTTGTGAGACACCGCGCGTGCTATATACATATATGTATATTATAGCGAACGTGTAATTGGTGTAGTATATTGCAAAAATTGTTTTGCATAAGATAGACACGTATAAAGATAGACATGCCTCAAAACATGCAGTAAACAAGATACCATATTACGTAAAATTGTATTCGCAGAGATTGTAATTTGCATTTTCGTTGGGTATTTTATCGTGATTCTTTTACATTGCCTTGTTTGCCAATTTAAAAGTGTCGATCTATGATTCAAATTTTATATTCTTCGATTGCAATGAAAAGAGTAAGATTTCAATATGTCTTTCTCTCTTATTAAATCAGACGTTAATATTACAAAAATCTGTTAAATGAAATTATGTGCTGATAAGTAACGACGGTTCACCGACAATGGCGAGTCGAATCGCTGGGAAGTACACGAGAGAGAGAGAGAGAGAGAGAGAGAGAGAGAGACCACGGCAATTTAAATAAATTAACGAAGCTTGAACGTATCCAGTACTTTCACCGAGTTAAAGAAAAGGAAGGATTACTCGAACGAATCCTCCGTGCATCGCGTAATTGCGATTAATGACTATTTTTATCAACGCTCGTAATTTTTGTTTTCCATCAATAGCTGAACACGTCCAGATTGTGTCAAATAGATGTTGGATATAATTTAAAATTAATTTTTGTTTTAAATCAAGATGATGAAACTGAACATCCTTTTCTTACAGAATTGAATTTATTTTAGAAATATAGAATTAATCGGTTTAAACTTAAACGTAAGTTATTGTTTTGGCTCTATCTCTTTTAAGATATGATATTTAGAAGATTAATTAAAAATAAAACAGAACATCAATTAAGTTAACGAAGATTGGAAAGTATTTTATCGAAAAATACGTATATATACGTAATGGGTCTAGGTCAGATAATTATTGCTCATTTAACTTGACTAAAATATATAGACATTCGTTTTTACATTGTGCAACATCGTACAACGCTTAATTTATTGCTCGAACTGCTAAATCGACGCAATCCTACGTGATCCGATCCGCGATACAATCTCTCGATATATCCTTCGGTACCGTACGGAAGATCATGTAAGAAGAGAAAACAAGGAGAAGATACGATCATCTTGAAATTTTTCAAGTATGAAAGGGTGCCGGGAAACGTCACCACTGCACTTCGAGACGATCAATGTGTCTTGCATCGTATTAGTCGCAACAATCCTCATGTATTTTTTAGACGTGCGCAATCGGTTTATGCATCGGTATGAGAAGGATAAGTCGTATAATTATCGATAACTTTACGTAACGTCAGACGAGTTCCTTTCAATTTTGTTGAATAGATCTATAAGAATCGTTGTGGAATCAAGTGTACAATAGCAACTGTTACGAGTTTTATTTTGTTAATATTGACATAAGAAAAATTAAACATTGTACTACTTAATATTTTAACGAGATATAACGAGTAATTATCTCTATTAGCGTGCCTTTAAGCCATCTTGTTTACTACTGAATTAATTGTTAAATATTGTAGCTTTAATTTTGCCTGTTTAACATTAATATTAGTTTTTCAACTTGATATTTCTCTTTTTCTTATCATATTTTTTAATTAAAAAAATGTTAATGTTTCATGTTTGTGATAAATACATACATAAAAAAAAATATTGTTGTTCCTATCAATATGCTCTTCTAAGGAGCAATGACTCTATTAATATATTTTCCCAATTTGTGTGCCTATCTGCATTTGACTCATTTTAACATACAGATAACCATTAAAACAGATAATAGATGTAAGTTAATTGTTTAAGTTAGTATTGTATAAATCATTATTTTAATTATACCTCCAATTTCAATATATGTATATACTTAATAACACAACATTCTCAGCTTAAAGGACATATATTAATAGGGACAAGCTTAAAATATTGCGGTATTATTGGACTCACATAGATTCCTCTAAATTGTGATATGTTATCTTTCGAGAAATATTTACTATATTTTAATTAAAAAATAGAATATTATCTTTGGTATCGTGAACATTAATAATTTAACTTAATAAAAAAATATCTTGTTTATCTGAGCTAATTTTATTTACGGCTCATTTAAATACTAGGCACTAATGTGAATAGTATATTTCTTTATAATTTACATATAAATTTTTCTTCTCAAATATTTTGAGTAATTATAATCTCGAAAGCGCGCATCGTTCTCTTTTAGTATACTTATATAAATTAAGTTTCGTAGCATCTGTTTGTAGCAATTTTAATGCTCGATACTTGTCGATGAATCCGAATCCGATTTCTCCTTAATTAGAATCGAGGCATCGATAATTTAATTTCTACGTAGCTTCTCCCAGTAAGCAAGGTAAGCCGTTAGATTTTCCGATAGTTGAGATAAAGTAATTTACATCGCGCTTACAAGAAGAAGGGGAGATTGGCGTCACGACGCAGCGGACTAAAAATCGCGTTAGTCACTTCCGTTGCGTCGGTATCTCTCTTGCGCGCGCGCAAGAGAGAGAGAGAGAGAGAGAGAGAGAGAGAGAGAAAGAGACTTATCGTCATTGCAATTTCACGCGTCACTTTCCAAGCTGATTGCTCTCTATCTCTCGCGCGCGTGCAAACGCCATACCTTCCCAATAATAAACCCGCCGATCGAGGATAGTTTCGCAATTTGGTTCGCGCACGTACTCCTCGATTCTCTTTCCATGGCACACTGTATCGTATCGTAGAAAGTGTAGCAACGCCAACATGTGTGACTCACGCGGCGCGGCGCGGCGCGGCCGCATCCAACTGCCAACATCCAACCGCGCGCCGCGGCCGGCTACAAGACCCATCATGGGTTGAGGGTTCCCGTCATTGCCGATTCCCACGGCGTAAATCTGTGTCGCAATTGCGATCCCGCAATAATATGAGCGTTAGGGAAATTCAGAAAGAA
The DNA here is from genome assembly GCF_001594075.2 of Trachymyrmex cornetzi. Classification (NCBI taxonomy): domain Eukaryota; kingdom Metazoa; phylum Arthropoda; class Insecta; order Hymenoptera; family Formicidae; genus Trachymyrmex; species Trachymyrmex cornetzi. The sequence continues at coordinate 4,536,397 of NW_017296956.1, forward strand.
TGTGCAGTATACATAAATATCACGCGTTGTCAGCGCCGTCAGAATTAATCAACCTCCGAGATTTTACGCGGACAGATTCCGCAGATATATGTGTATATAATATATCGATTGTCTTCTCACTTTTCCTTCTCTAAATTTTCTATCTTTAAAATTTCATTTTATTAATTTTATTAAATAGCAATTAACTGACGACGCGGAGCTATTATTAATTCTGACATCACTATATATGTATATGTATAAGTCGGAAAGAGTTCGTTAGTGAATTAGTGCGATAAATTTTTTAAGTTAATTTTATTAATTTCATTAAATAATGGCATTATTAATTCTGAATAAACCAGAAAAACTTTTATTACCAAATTTAATAAATATTTGCTTAAATAGTTGCAAAAATATTTTCACTTTTCACGTTTCCGCTGATATTATACCCTGTATAAATAATGACTGTATGGCAAAAAAAAATTAATAGTTATTTAATAAAATTAATCAAATTAAATTTTAAAGATAGAAATGTTTACTATCGACCACTTACTTGACCAAGAGCCATTGTACTGCTTTTTTAGCTATAATAAATGTATATTTCTTGGAAGAAATATCGAAGAAAACTGTCTCTCTCTCGTACAATTGTGATGATGAAATAATCATTTAAAGAATACATCCGATCTGTGGCCGTCGTTCTCGAGACTAAATGAAACGGGTGCAAGAGAGAGTACTTACATGGCCCGAGCGAAAGAAGGTGTCGAAGAGAGACGGCAATAAGAAGGAGTAACGCAGGAGCAAAAGGCAGAAAACACCGGTAGGTGCAGTTTTGTAGCTGTTTTTATCAGCTTCTGGGCATCGGGGGTCCAGACTCCAGACTCCAGACTCCAGACTCCAGAGAGCCAACCATGGCAGGACGCATCTTGGGGGGTTCGTGTGGGAACGTACGTCTCTTTAGCGTACCATCTCCTTCCTCCCGTCCTTCTTCTCTTTCTCTTTGGCGAGCCCGCCTTTTTTCTCCATTTGGACCGGCTCGACGATTCGTTCCTCCCTCGCATCCACCTCCCTTCACTCCCTTCACTCCCTTCTCGCTCCTTTCGCGCTCCTTTCGCGCGCTCGTCCTCTTCATCGAGGCTAGCTGCCTTCGGTGAACCTACCTACCACTTGGGTCATCAGGGTCACCCTGCACTCGCTACGTGGTATGCCCTATATTTACGCACGGTAAGAGCACCCTGAAGGTGGACGCTCCTCTCTTGGACTACGCTCTCTCCTTCTACCTACCTATATCGCGGCGGCTCGCGGCTCGCGGCTGCTTCTCAATAAACGCCGATCGCGTTAAGATCAGCTCACAACGCGACCGCGTGCGCGGGAGGAATGGAGGATCCTTTCTGTGTAGGATTGGCAAAATCATCATCTTTCGCATGCTCGTTCAGCGCCTTGCTGCTGAATGCTGCGCTTCTTCATTTTTCCCATTTTCGTAGATATATACTTTTAAACAATTCACTTGGACGTATATCAAGTTATACATATAACATCTTATATATACTATTTTTTTAAATGTATTTTGTAAATAAAGCGCGAATAGGCGTGAAATTTACTCCTCTCGCGTAAGCCGACGATTATCTTCATTATTTGCGTCAGTGAAGGTCCATGGACGGACGAGAGAATAAGAAGGTGAAAAAGAATTAAGAGAGAAAAAAGTCAACTGGGCGCTGCATCGAGCTCAATCGTAACACCGAGGCGTGCGTTTAATAAATCAACATGATTATTAAAAATCACTGCGCACACACTATTAACTCGGATTGTGATAAAGCGCTAAAGCTAAGCGCGCGAGCGAATGCTTTATTGTAAAGGGATTGCGACAGAACACCTCGCAAAGGTTACAATACGAGCCGCGGTGCAGGCGTGTTGTAACCTTTTGCGAGAACTGCATCGTATGTACCGCACGATAGATAATGGCTAGCACGATCGCTCCGATCGTAATTATCGTCGTTTCTACCGACAGACAGAAACACTCCAAGCACGATCTCACGTATCTCCGCGGCAAAAGTCGCTCATCACCAAAGCGTACCTTCGCCATCATGAAAATCTGGGAGCCGAACGAACGAGTCTCGAGATAGCGTGAAGATGTTTACACAAAAAATCTTCATCGATATGGTCAGCGAACTGTTTTAAGCCTTTTTTAAATATAACCAAGTAAAACGCGTTAGAGATTAATTTTAGAGCTAGTTCTACCCCCCCCCCAACACGTAAGATTAACTTCAATCTCAGTTCAACTTACACACTCTTCGTCTCTTTTTTTAATTATTAAAACTAGAAAAAGGTGAAGAGTAAATTAATTAACAATGATGATTGGTGGAACCGAGTTTTAGTCGATCGATTTCTAAAGGGCAAAATTCTTGAAAATACAAAAATACACGAGAGTGATATTAAACCAAGTACAGAGAGTTATTGTTTAACATCCTTCAATTATAAGGAATAATGAGTCCGAAGCCACACAGAAAAAAATGTATAGAATTCTAGTAAATTTTACGAAATTGGTAGATTCATATAAGGACAGGTGCTTAATTATTTAAAATTTACTTAATTTTTCTGGTGCGAGTGTGTATATATATGTAAATGAGCGATCATCGTACAGTCATACTGTGAGTATAAGATACATTTCACATTTTGCAAAATAAATTTTGAAAGATATAGTTACAATCTTAACTGAGAACAGTACCATTTACTTTACCATAAGATAATAATAATTACTTGAATGGATTTACTATTATTATTATGTACTTTTTATCTTACATCTCCGGTATTTTTACTAGCCTCTCGTAAAGTAAAAATTACTCACTCATTCTTCTCCCTACAATGATAAATCCACAGAGTAAATAAATATCGACATTTTTGAACATCAGGCGGAATTTTATATTTAATAATAATATAATTTTTTGGTGAGTTTTATAAATATTTGTGATCACTGTGAATTTGAATCAGTGATATCAGTATTATATTTATTGCAAAGCAATTTTTTACTATTTATGTATAATTAATGTATATTTGAGCAGAGAGAAACTGAATCTTGTTTTTCAGTGTGCACGAACCCTAAGTATGCTCGAGAGACCTCATGCGAGATACCACGGGGTGGTCGCAATACGCGAACGTTACGAAGATACGGGACGATGAAAAATATCTGGTATCTCGAGCCAAGATCCTTCGAACAATGGGATATCTTCGGGACCGAGTCGGCCACGGTGGACAATTATTACCCCGATTGCCGGAAGATAATACTTCATCGGCGATAAAATAATGAAATAAAAATTTTCTGTCGATCGAATGAAAACACGCAAAAAAAAATTCTTCGGTAATGGCTTAACAGCAGTCTATTATTTCCATCTCCTGCATAAAACGAAAAATTAACTTGCTCGTATCGAAGAATTTTTGCTTGCTATATAAATTAAATGTAAACTTACTTAAACTTGATAAACTTGAAAATACACGATATAACGTAATTGTATAATTTCCTTCTTTTTATTATTACTTAACAAATTACTACGAAATTTTTTTCGAAAAAGTCAAAATAATATTAATTTTAAAGGACCAAGTCTCAATTTGACTCCCCTCGTGAAATTCAAATCTATAACTTTGCTTCCACATGATATCCTTTTGTAACTTTTCATCATTTTTCATGTTCTTAATATTATAGTAAAAAGTTTTTCAATTATATACATATAAAATGATGGAATTTTCATTGTATTTTATTTTTCTTTTAGTTAGGAAACACCAAATCTTTTATGGGGCCAAATATATCAGTTATTGTAACAAATTTGTTTAATTCGATAGAAATAAGTAATGTATTGAATTCCTCGGGGAAAAAGCGAACCGCCACTGTGCAGTCAGATACTCTCACGGGGTAGCGTAAGTGCCATTGCACTTTCGCGGTCTTGCTTCTTTCTTTTCTGACGTAAATCCTGCTCCCTTTTTTCCCTCGCCCGTGTTTCCTCCTTTCTCTTTTTCTCGCGGCTGAACGATGTGGACAAATTGGTCGGACGAACGTCACCAGACCTTCCCGGCATTTTTGTATCTGCCACCCTCTACGTTTCCCACACGATCTTCTCCCTCCTCGCCATACTCGGGGATGTGTGCAAAACCTCTTTCCAACACTCTTTTTGGTGAATACGCTTTCTCCGTTGAGTTCCGTCACACGGCGATGACGCAAATGCGCACTAACACGCAGACGCGTCCGACGTACGTCGTCGTGTCGTCGTCGTGATGCGAATAGACCGATGTGAAGAATTACATCTGATTGCACAGTAATAATCATAAAAATGCAACTTTTAATTAGTATTAATAATTATTTTGCCAATGTAATAATCATTTGCGTGCGTGCGTGCGTGTGTGTGTATGTCAGTATAATATCTAATGCATCAAGTTACACGGATTAGTTTAAACAAAGAGAATCGCAAATAATGTTAAATGATGTAAATCACATTTAAATATACATGATCTTTATACAGACGACACTTTGCAGTTTAAAATTAAAAATACATATCTGCGTGCCACTTAAAGAAAGATATGTACAACATTAAGATACTGAGTAAATAAATAGATTATCTATATTATTGCGTTTTTACAAACGAAAATGAACAAAACAATCATGAACTTGCCTAATAGTCTATTTGGAAAAGTTGTAATTTAAATTTGTTTAATTTTTCAGAAACAATTCCGATTCGTAACCGGACGTGGCACTTTCGCAATGAGGAAAGATCGATCACATGAAGCGTTTACTAAACTAGTCAAGCCTATCGATATAACGAACACCTGTGCGTTTGCGGTCAATAATGATCACAGTAACCGAACGGTTTGAGATAAAAAGATTTAAATGCCTTGCATGAATAATATATGGGAATATCTTTATTTATTTTTGAAATATAAGGCAAATGTTTATATATTTTAGCGAAACGAGATCATGGCTTGCAAATTCAAAAATAACTTTGCCTAGGTCCTTTCTGGCGATTACAATCCATTGTATACGGGAAATTCTGAGATGTCATGACGTAATTCTCACGGTCTATGATAGGAGGAAGAAAAAAGATAATAGGAGGAGGATCAAGTTATGGATTTCTGAGAAATTACGGTGCCGGTTGTTTCGTAAGTTTCATCGTAAATAAAAATTTGAAAATGAACTTTGTCGTACAGCTTTTCACATCATAATTCGCTTTCTTCTCAGGTATATTTTTTTTCAGAAATTTAAATTTTGTATAAATAAAAAAAATTTGATCGATGGAACTTTTTTCTTAAAATGTGATATATTCACGTATAATGAAAATTTTTTTTTCATGACAAATACAAAAGAAGATGAACTGCGTGAAGGAGCTAAAGATAACAAAAATTTAGTGAAACACGTGACACATCCCTGGCAAAAATAAAAATTAGAGCGTAAGTCGAATATATAAGGGGGAGAGTAATACACACGAGTGTAAACGAAACTTTTAGAAGGCAAAAGTCGAAAAAACGAAACGCAAAAGACGTTTTTACATTTCGTTATTTCAATTTTCACCTCTTAGAAGCTTCGATCGTTTACGCTTAATTTTGCTACTCTGCCATTACGGTGGATTTACGCTCTGATTTTTATCTTCACCAAGGATGCATATATCGCGACGAACTAACTATAAATTCATTATCTTTTTCAGAGAACCGTGTAAAAAACGTGTTACGAAACATTTTCCCGGTAAAGGTACGAATATAACACTCAACTTTATATAGCAATAATAACTAACTTCCATCAATGACAGACTTAGCCACGCTTTACGGCACGTCTTTCATTGACGTGCATCTCGAAGATTTAATAGGTGCGCAGGACGAAAGGCGTCCAAATCGATGATCTCTGTCAGTAAAGTGGCCATACTTTCTTAGGGAAAATAAAGAGAGAGAGAGAGAACAAACCTAAAATTTAGGATTTTAAATATTTTTAAACCCCCCCAATTCGTAACTTGTTAGAAGTTTGCGCATTAATTTGAAAAATTGTCTTGCGCAGTATGTCTGAAATAATTCCCAAATAAAATACGAGTTACCATAAGATTAAAATAGCTACAAATTTAATTGTTAAATATCACTTTTCAATCAATCACGACTTATTTTGATATCATTTTGATGTTACTGTGACTTTGTTATTCTACCGTTTGGGCAAATATGTAGCTCTTGCGTAAAAAGATTAAATTTATTGATATAGTTTCCGTAAAAGTTCGCTCATTAGTACATTAGACGTTGCAATGCTATACATAATTAGAAAGGGGAATTTTCAGTAATATTATTAAAATAAAGGACAAAATTGAGTTTTGAAAAAATAAATAAATCTAAAGGACACACTGTTCTCTATAATAAAGGACATATGGTTTCATTGAATCGATAGAAGGGAGCCTCCAAAGGACGTTTTTACGCAAGCGGCAGATCTCGCGCAGATCCGGAAAACGCCTGTCCTGGAATTCGTTTCACAATACGAGCGACATGCAACGCGCGCCTCTCGCCATCGCCGAACCTCGCGTCCCGCGAGCGGAGTAGCGGACAGATAGACACACAAAGGGCTATTGTACCGATCTTTTTCTTTACATCTTTTTTTCTCCTTTTATCCCGTAAACCGTGTCGCGGATCTAATCGCCCACGCGAATACCTGCGCGTTCTCGCGATCTCGCGAATCGCTTGCCGAGCCGAGCCGAGCCTGTCCGATTTCAAGGAGCGCGCGTTACGCACATGCGAGTTATTTACTGTCATATCAAGGTTGGGCGCGGGATGTCTGACGGTAAAAAACGTAGGCGGTAATAAGCATCAGATTTAAGCAGTAAGCGAATCGGCCAATCACTGTAGTAGACAACTACTTTACACGTTCTCTATTGTGATTCGCTGATTCGCTTATTGCTTAAATCTTATTGCCTTACGTCTCTTTTTATGTACGCGTTTCTATCTTAACGCCCTAGACACTCCGGCTTTTAGCTAGGTGCTCTTACGCACAGTATATGTATAAGAATGCATTTTTTTCTCTCCTTTAAGAATCGCATGTCTCGCATGTTTCTTATTTTACTAACCCCGATCGATAAAAAGCTGGAGCATTGTGCGCCCCAAGTTATATACATATACCTTCACGGAGTTATGGCTCAGATTCTGATCTTCTATTGGAGGACATTGTTTGAAAGTAATAGAATTATATTGGTGCACGTGTGTGTGTGTGTGTGTGTGTGTGTGTGGACAGGATGCAGTTAAGAGTGCGTGACGCACGTAGCACTTGCTCTCAACCTCTGACTTATGGGAGCGTTGTGTCTTAACTTCGAAATAATAAACACGTGTGTTCTGACATTTTTATACGTATCTCCTGCGCACGCGCGTAAGAGCACCTACAGCCACCGCACATACCATTTATATCTATCATCGCGCCATAAAACAGTTACACCACCAAATACTGTAGTGCGAGTACCGGGGTATAAATATACAATATAATTGCGATTCGCTGCGCAATGGGATAAAAAACAGGATTTCGTCAGCATCTGAAATTGAATAAACATATGTCAAACGCGCAGAGTCAATGTACGAGTATAATCTTCAAATGAATTTTCATTGCGAGAGAAAATAGAGATTTTTAGAAATGTTTTATTGTCTCTAAAGTGATTCATGTGTATGTCGCGATTACATTTTATTTCATTTTATAGAAACATATTGCGTTGGACACATTGCTGCAACGATAATACTGCAATAAAATCAAATAAAAAGTAAAACTATGAAATAATTGACATTTTTTTCTTTTCTCAAGTATCAATGTTATGTCGTACTGAAAACTGCGAGAATGTTAAGCGACAATTTATATACGAAAGCACTTATATTTATGATAGAGACTATGTAGTATAACTAATTGTAAGAAAGTATATAGAAGAACGAAGCGAAACATTAATACAAGTCATAAGCAAATATATTAATAGATATATATGTACAAAATGTAGCAGAGCTAAAAAAGAAACAATTAATTTACAATATGGGAAAAACCCAAAATAGAAAATCAAAGAATTATCAACGCGATACAGAGATCTTTAACAGTGCAAATCAAGTGGTAGTCATACGTTGCATGACTTTTAGTAATAGATATTTGCATAATCCAATTTTAAATCTATCAATTAATTAAAAATCTATGACGTCAGAAAGAGAAAGAGAAAGGAATAGTGAATGTATGTTCTTCTTTTTCGCGTGATTTTGCTAAAGATAGAGACCCAGCTGCATATACAAAATGCGGTTCATGATTAGACTCTTATTAGAGGGTCTTTATGGCTCGATCGATCATCGATAGCCAAAGTTAAAAAGAGGAGGAAAGACGTCATGATTCCTCGATCGTTAGTAGGTCATTCTTCTAGACTTAAAGAAACGTTTTGGGTGAAAATCTAAATATTGCCTTAATTGTGCAGAGTACACTCGTCCATTCCCGGCTTGTTGGGTCGCGTATAGCAGTCAGCGAAAGGTGAAACGTCGATCGTGATCTCTTTGTCTTTCGTGATGCGATGGCGATCGGCAGTAACAGGCAATAAAAGGTATGTTTGTCTGATATCGTAACTCGAAACTCGAAATGCTCATCATAAATTCTCGAACGCGTCGCGACGGTAAAGGAAAAAAATTGACAGTTTCATCTTTTCTTTTCGCATCTCGGTATGTATCGTCATTCGTCCGCCACAAATTTGCCGCGAATAAGATTATCAATTGTACTCTCTTAAAGAGTACCCTTTTCAAGTTATAAAGCTTACATTAATAAAAAAGCTGTATGTCTTTCCGTTCTCGGACTATTTTCTTTTTTTAAAGTTCATATATACATATATACTCTTTCCTTGTGATTCAGATATAGTAACTCTAGCCGCGAGAGGACGACTTGATAAGTCGGTAAGAGAGCGGCGGAAGGTGTTGAGCGCGGAGTTAAGCGCACCATAAAGATTCGCTGGACCGCGGTGGACCGCGGTGGACCACGCTGGACGGCGCGACGTCGCACGTCATATCGTTCCTCAGCCGCGGCGCGCGAGTGCGTGCGCAACGTCGCGCATGCGCGAATTAGTAGGTCGCTCGCGCTCGGACGACTTCGGCGACTCTCGGCCTCTCGGGTAAACGCTTCGAATTCGAACGCGCCCACCGAACGACCGAACTCCCGCCAGTGCCAGTCCCGCCACACGGCACACGTTCAGCGGTCAGTCGGTCGATCGTACGCGACACACGAGGTTACGAGGAATCGCGAGGAGCCGCGAGGACTCGCGAGAGGCACACGGCCGCGCACGCGACGAGGAGGGATCGTGGAACTAGCGACATAAGGCACCGGCCGAAGAGGAGGATCCTCCGGTGGATTTTCCATCGTCGCCGTCGCCGTCGGCGATCGCGCCAACTAAATTTGATCTCTCCTCTCAACCGAGTGCACTCGGTGCACTGAGGGATCGATATTCGATCCTCGGCGATCGCGCGCGCGAGGACGACATCTGTCAAAAGTGTCGAATCGGTAGCGAAGGGCAACGAGATATGGTGTACGGAGGAGGATTCGACATGGTGGAGACGGTAAGTTTTCTTCATTATGTTTCCTCCTCTCGTCTTTTTCTACTTGATTTACAGCGTACGTACGTAAACTGTTTTATTGCGATTTTTTACAATATTTTAAATGTACCACTCTTCAATTCTGACAACACATTTAATATTATGCCAAGTTGTATACTTGATGAAGCGATATTAATCCAATAAAATTACATCTCTTTTTGTCAAACTGAAATTGTAAACAAACCAAAGAATTCTACATCGAAACTATATAGCTGATTACTTCCAATCGGACAATTTTCCAAACTGTCTACTCTAGCACAAAGTAAAATTTGCGTTAATTTATGTTAATTTTTTATAACTTACGCTTCTACATTAAATATTGCATTAAGGATACACTTGCACTGAGAAAAATGTCTGATTGGAAATGGACGAAATGGAAAATTCTGATTACATGTATATATATCAACCAGAAAAATCGGATTCGTACATTTTTAACCAGGATTCCAATTAAAACAATCAGATATTTTTGTGAAAACATTAACGGATAAAAGTGCCGTAGCGCAATTCTGAATTGTAAATGTACGCGATATTTGTTATTGTTCCTATAATACTTAAACCCACGCGACGATCTTATTGACAACGCACTTATGTGCTCCATATAAATAGAGGTAGAGATGGCGTTTTCGACCGTAGCGGGTTTCAATCGATCTAGGTTGGACGTTGTATGCTCTACTATTGGTAGTGCATAAACATCATTAATCCAACTCAGGTTATTACAAACCTCGGTATGCTAAAAGAAGGCATTAAAGGCATTAAGTGCCGTCTACAATGAGATTTTAAGGTATAAAGTTTAAGCCTTAAGAAATTGACCAATTGCAATCGAACGTGAGGAGAATAATCGATTATGATTGGTCAATTTCTTACAGTTTAAAACTAACGAGCTTAAGTTTTACGCCTTAAAATCTCATTGTAGACGTTGCTTTCGACTTTAGAGCGAGGAGAGGATCGTAAAGATCCTCCGACCGAAAGATCATGTCGCGTCGCAGTAACTACGGCCCTGCCGAAGAAAGACACGAGCCGCGGCGAGTCGGTCGTACGAAAGGCTAACTTTCGAATCTACCACCACTATAAGACTGGCAATGTCGATAGTTAGGTACGAGAACCGAGAAATTCACTCGGCTGGTACGTGATGGAAAATTTCGCGGTAAAAACAGAGGCGAAACCGCGCCGTGCCGCGCCGATCCGCGGTTTTCTTGGCGCCGCAGCGCAACGTTTACCGAGCAGGTTTTATCGTCTTCCGCAAAACGCATCTCCAGCACTGTCATGCGATTCTTCTGCAAATCGCCCTATTTCACGAAGCTTTTCATCATTTTTATGTTTTTTTGTCCCTTTTTATTTATTTTTAATTGAATTAATTAATTGGACCAACAATAAATTAAAGATTAAAAGAATTCGAGATGTACAACAATTTTTTGTAGGAATCTTACTTTATTCTTTAATTTGTCTCTACGTAACAGATAGTGTATTGTGAATAAACAATCTTTTTTCAAGTTACTCTTTCTTTTTAGATACACGGTTCGATATTATTCAATGACCATGTTTACAAGGCACTTTTAATAACATTTGCAGTTATCATAACTATTTTTATGAAGAATGGTATAACTATAATGATTGGCTAGTTTTAGAATTACGGATGTTATTGAACTTGATTTAGGATGCCGTGTAAATGTAGTCAATATTAGCGACACATTAAGAATAGCTTTCGATAATAAATAATTTAAAAAAAATTAGCCCTAACTTTGATAGTAAAATAAAAATAAAATAAATAGCAAAATTATGAGACGTGATTATTTTGTAGCAATATTATGCATTTAGATTACGCATGACAATACGCAGATAATTAACAGGCATTGTTAATAATAAACATTACATAAATGATCTACCCTTTGAGCTTATTACATTTTTCTTATCGTTACTCCTCAATTTAGTAAGTAATAGGTAATAATTTTACAGTCTATCGACCTATCATTTCACGTAGTTGAAAACAAGCGAGCTAATTATAAAGATAGAAAGGTTTCGTGAGATCTTCGTGAGGAGAATTTATCTCTCGCGATATGCTCGGAGAACACGGTGCAAGAGGTAGTTGATACAAGGCGAGCGATTAAATAACATTTTTTAACGCTTTTCCTCGACAGCTGGACTTTGACAACAAACGTCCATTATCGTTGCTTGTAAGAGAGATAATTAAATATTTACATACGAAATCTCGCTGTGTCTGATATTTGAAGTAAACAACGTAAATTGTGTAACGTATATTGCAACAATGACATTTTATTAGAAATAGAAAATAAGGAATAAGAATGTAAAACATTGTCCTTATAATAAAATTTCTTATAACAGACGCATTATACACACGATTCTTACACAAGTTTCCGATGCAATTTTCATTATACTGGATGTCCCAAATTTCGAATTAAAATATTACATTAAGAAAATTTTCAAAAATTTAAATAAAAAAAGTTATTTGTAAATTTTTATTTTAAGCAATAGTTTGTAAAATAATAAGGGTTTAAGTATATAGCCAATTATGGACTATATTTGAACTTTGAAGTGCGCGCTTACTAAATTACCGCACGCGCGATTCATGTACAGATAGTCGTCTAAATGTAATCTGTAATTGGCTATATTTAAACCTTCAAAATCTCAAAAACTATTGCTTGAAATAAAAATGTGCACATATCTTTTTTACTTAATTCTTCGAAAACTTTCTTGCTGTAATATTTTGATTCGCGAATGTCCTATATAATTATAAATTGTGGAATTTATCTTTAAAAGTTACTTTCTTGTGCATCTTTGTCTTTTTATCCTTGCATATTATCATTCGATTCTTAAAATTTCCTTAAGAAACCGCTTATCATTCAACTGACGAGAGACACATCTTTCCGTATTTCTAGCATTTATTAAATTTGTCAATTTGAATTTATATATATATATATATATGTAAATCAACCGTTGCCAAAACTACTATTCTCTATAATTCTTCACGACAGTGTCGGTGTTGTTACATTGTCATATTGCGTAGCTCTTTTTTATCATATATAAAATCTGCACAACGACAATGTAACGGTATATTTACGTGTGAGTGACACATCACTATACACTACTACATCAATATCCCATGCGTACATACGTACAAATTTTCCAACTAACCTTTCATAGATATCTAAGCCTATAATTTCAAGAACTCAACATTGCTTGTTTGTGCGTGATAATCCCTATTCCAAACCAAAATTGTTTTATACATACAAACTTGTATATATATATATAACAAATATTATTACAAATCGACGCCAGAAGCTGATGACAAAACTGTAATTTTCCAATTTTTTTTCATAAATTTTTGGCATTAAGTTGACCGATTTGGACTACATTACCGTTTATTTCACTTTGATTGTGGAAAAGATTTTTTCAATCTGTATATGCATCTGAGAAGGCAGAGAGTTAGAAAAATATTTGAAAAATATTTGAAAAATAATTGGTAAAAAACAGACAAGTGTAAGATTTCCTTAAGAGCTACAGAATAAGAGAGGCCTGGATGAATTTAAATTTGTCGTTCCGACCGAAAGAACGAAACCTTCGGTCTTTGTTCAGGTTATCGTGAGAGTTTTTGGTTGCCGATACGGAGAAGCACGTGCTCGTATCATGTGAAACTTATTGTCGGCGATAGCTGGGCAATACTGGCATGCCGCTGGCGATTCGAGTCCCGAGTCCCGAGTCTCGACTCTCGGCCGCGTAAACAGGGTGTAATTAAAAAATGTCAGTAGCGGGGCCGGTCTTTGTGTGCCGCGGGTGCATTGTATATAGCAGGCGTCCTTGCCAAGTCGATTCGAAATCCTGAATCCTGTCTCGCGCGGACTCGCATTAGCGAGGGCGTGGTTGGTCGCTCGTTCCTGGTTCGAGGATAGCCAGCCTCGTAGTAATTGCACCAGACTCGTTTCCACCGCACGATACTTTTACGCGGCTTCTTCTTTCTCTCTTTCTTCCAATCTTTGCCGTGTCACGAAACTCACGACTGTCACCTCACCAAGATCTGCTCTGATTTTAAATAACACGACCGGTTATAACCTTCGACTTGATCATCGTTCCTTCACGCTGCTCACTCGTCTGTATCGTTTGTATAGTATTTTATCTGGATATTACCTGAAATCAGACTTTCGATTCGAGTATAGTTCAGGTTTCGATGTCGCCAACAAGGCACTTGATGTTAAAAGTTGCAAGAAAAGATGACAGTCGGTGGGACTTTTATTGAAACACAAATGTGAAATATATTCGTGAAAAAACACTAGGTGTTCTTATCGCTCTAAACTACTTTAAAGGTTTTCTACCATGCACGTGCTGTTACATGCATGAGGAAAGTTAGAAAATAGATAGATAAAATACGACACGTTATTAAAGCTATATATTCAGAGATATTTCTGTTCCCACACTTACTGATATAATAGATGTACATAAATTATTCAGGAAACGTTAAACGTCAATTAAATTCTTTGTTTTTAGAAGCTAAAGCGGTTGTTGGTATTTATTATACGATAAAAGTTCACTATTTTATTGTACACAAGAGGACCAAGGCAACCCTCTTGATTTTCTTGGAACTGCGACAACGTGTCTCGTCCTTCCTTTATACCCCTTCATCTTTCTTCTTTTTTTTGGTGCGGTTTTGGCTTTGTGGATATGATCTTATATCTTGTTTATAATATGAAAATCCCGCGTTTAAATTTGCTTTATAAATTAATTTCATTATCATCTCGTCAACTATTTCAATTATTATTTGCACATTTATTTCTCTTAATATAACTTGAGATTATATCTGTAAATTTAAATTCTCTCTACCGAGTTTAAATTCAAAGATTTAAATTTCTCTAATTAAATGTTCTGGTATTGTCTACACATTTTGGCGAATAATCGTGATAAATAAACAAATAGTTGAAGAATGTGAAATTTAACAAACTTATGCGTTTTTATATCTAATATTAAGTAGAATAACGTAAGAGTATCGCTTAATTCTAACAGGCAAGCGCCTGTCTGTGAAAAGCCACTATTTTCCTATCGCGTGGGGATGAAATTTTCAGGAAGTTTCCAAGATCTCGATACGTAGTTTTAAAAAACTGTTCAACATTGCGTATAGTATCGGTTTGCGATACGTGCCAGGCCGGTTTATAGCTGAATGATCCGTCGTTTAGGACGGTATGCGTCCGTGCAGTATACCGTTCTCTCGTATACTTAAGGGACACGAAAGGTCGTCGCGATATTGCTAACGCAAGCGGAGCATAAGTCGCAAGTTGCGCAATCTCTCGAAGCCAGCCCTCGCAAGAGCGACGTCGGGTTGCGTGTCGGCGGCCGGTGCGGCGCGGCGCGGCGCCCGCGATCTACGATCTAGGATCGATCTCGGGCTCGAAATCGAGGACATTAATCAGCGTTCGGCGACGCTTGTACACGTGGGTGGCCGTTACGCTGACGCAAATCGCAATGGCTCTTTCTCCGCGGTTTGCTGCGTTTATCCATGTTGCGCGAGGTAAATCGAGCGAGGTCGAATCTCCTTGGCTTGGCGAACCAGCAAGGCGCACAGCAAGGTAGAACAAGGCAAAGCGAGAGCACTTGGATTTTCGAAAGGCAGTTTCAAAGGTCGATTGCCCCCTTCGAGGGATACCTCTCGGTTCCCATCGAGAAAGCCAACTCGTGCAGCTTATGCGCTCTTGCATGAAAAAAGGAAAAAAGGAAAAAAGGAAAAAAGGAAAAAAGGAAAAAAAGAAAAACATTTTTAAAGAAAAAGAAAGCGTTTCTCCGGGAAATGCCACGTGCGAGTTGTTCCCACGATACGGCGCGAAACGATATCCGCGAATTCATTCGACGAATTCAACGTGCGAATAAATAATCGTCGAGTGTATCGCCCCGTAGATAAAAATCTGTCCCTTTACCTCTCAACATTATGAATCTTGCTGAAGAAGCACATAAAGTCAACAAAAAGATTAAAATTACTTAATTTCGATTCTTAACGTCAACGAACATTTAAATTTTCTAACAAACAAAATAATCATTATTTTGATTTTCATTCTTCGTCAATATAAAGTCATTTTGACTTTTTGGAAGACACACTCTTGAGTGTGAACTCCTCTTGAGAACTTGCGGTATTTACAACAACCCCATTCCACTCCGATGTCCTTTGTCTTGTCGTTGAAGTGTTTGCCGGTTTCATGCCGTGTCTCTTCGAGATAGTTTACTAACGTATGCAGTGTCGACACTCGACGACGACACTTCTCGTAGACGTTTCTTTTCCCCTTTTTTTCTTATCTCAGTAGAATTTATTTTATTATTGAATAGAATTAATCTTCAATCAAGCGATCAGTTTCTGGTGACTCTTCATAATGACGTAAAGCAACATAATTTTCGAAAATGTTAAAACCCCGTCTCTAAACTTATTTATCTGTTTTAATGTCGGATTTAACCTTACACAGAAGTTGTACGATTTTTAACACGCACACAATCATAGGCAAGATCATAATAGAAACTCTCTAAACTCGCGGACGAGGATCGAAATATTCCCGCGTCGGGGGGGGGGGGTACATAAATTACAAAATCATAAATTGCAAGCGTCGGACGAGGAGGACGCGGTCGAATAAAAGATACGTGCGTATCTATATCACCCCTTGGAAAAATCTCATTTAAATGAAATGAACGTTTTTAAAAATAATTTTTCAAGGTTTTTCAAGCGTGTAAAAGTTTAATTTAGAATATAACTTAACAACTATATAAAGTCTTTCAAAACAATGAAACATTTTATATTATTTCCACTGCGTGCATCTGGAATTTTGTAAGCGCTCTTAAATTTTTAAATAAGGATAAGCGACATTGCCACTAGATTGGTTGTAATGAAATAATTTTTTTATGACGAGCTTCCTTCTAAATAAAGGAAGTTTACATTAAAATTTAAACAAATTTGTAATTTTACAATTATTATCTTAAAGAAAACTTCAAAATTGCAGTTAATATTTATCCTCCACAATTTAGTTTTAAGTAAGTTACCGACTTTAAGCAAAAGTTAAAAATGTCCAAATTTACCAAATTTATTTCATATTTCTCAAGTTTTTTCTATAGCAAGTTTGAAGTTTTCTAAGTTTTCTAAATTTTCCCAAAAGACATATATTCTCAAAAGACGCTCGCGCGCGCACCTCTGACACATAATTGCTGCGGCGTTACCGGCGTTTTACGGTTAATGCCGTACGTCATACGGGGGCAAGAGGTACATACTGGATTAACTGTATACGGGAAGTCATAAGGGAGTAAATACAGTCTGATATATGTCCCGACAATTGACCGGATTCCGCGATCGCAGTAGCCGAGACTGAATAAGTACCTATAAGCTACTTAGCTGCCAGTTGATCGGTGGAGGAAACAATAAAGAAGCGGCTATGAGTTGTTTCTTTATTATAGCACGCTTTTGTATATAGTACACAGCTCGCATATATAGCGTAATATCTTAGTCTTACAGACTAGCTAACGCGCGTGTTAGACATGTGGAATTAAATTAAAGTTCTTTACGCGCGTGAATATGTCACGCACCGTAATAAGGGGCGTTTATTTTGGCCGGAATCTGTGGTTAGACGCAGAATGATCTTGATTGAATTTTGTTATCTGATTTATAATAGCATTAGCTATAACCGTATTATGCGGTAAACTTGCAGGTTGATTAATATTAATATGGCTAAATTTAGTCCGAGGAGTATCTCGCGGCGAGGCCCGATCACTCAAGTAATTTGTCATCGCGTTTCTATGCTTCTTTACTTCTTTTCTGTCGATTAAACTTGTTGTCACGACTACAAATGTCATAACACATGCAAAAACAAGTCCCAAGTCGATTGCTACATTCTAAGCACATTACGTAGGAGTCTGCTTCACGGTGTACGTCCCGTTCTCAACAGAGGAAATAGAAGTGATAATACTAACTGTCGACTTTTCTCATCGATATAAAGAGACACTTGGTATTTCTTCAACGACTTTAGTCGCTCCTTGCAATCTCTCTTGCATGTTATTGTTTTATTACACGCCGGGAAAAGTTTATCCCTTCCTCTTTTATACACTCACGCTCGAAAGATTATTCACTCATAATCATTTGTTTTTCGTTCGTTCCGATTCTCTGTTGAAATTCTCTGGAAACACATCTAAATATTAATGTTTTCTCTACTTAATAATTAAACATTGATAATTAAACATGTACAATCCGTCGATGTATAAAAATTAAGATATATGAAAATGTGCAATTTATTGTTTGTTATAATTCGTATTTTTTTTTTTATTCGAAACAATATATTTAAAACTCGTCATTGTTAATTTCCCATTTTTTTTCCTGCTCGAACGTTAATAATTTAATAAGAATTGTTATAGTAAGAATGTCGCACGAAAGTATAATATAGTACATTTAGCGTATCTATTTTGAGATAGACAAAAAATAAATAAGTTTTATATTATGTAAAAATGAAATTTTGCAGTAACAGCTGCATGACTGAACACTTTAGTCGTTTTTTCCAACTTTTGTTTTAAATTGGAAATGTCAAGCGTCGTTATAATGCTTTATTCGCATTTAATTTCTAGTCCCGTTTAACCGACTACGCACGTAGGAAAGAAATTTTCCTAGGAGTCTTAATTTGCGGCTCCCTTCGATCGTTTAGAAGGCTTAATCGCGCTTTCTTCCAATTCGCCTCGGTTATGCTGCGTACGCTGTGGTATTTACGCGTGGCTACGTGATCCTATGTGTATGTACGTGCAGGGTAACCGCTGCGGCAACCGAGTTTCTTCAGTACGTGACTTTACCGTTAGGCCGCTTCTCCTGTCCGCTTCTTCTGTCCGCGAGTTGCCTACATACGGAGCACGCCACTATACATACATACACACGCGTTTAATGAACGAGTTTTCGATGTCTCCTCTCCTCCCTCGCATCTTTCCCTCTTTCTTTCTCTTTTTCTTCTCTCCGACGCGACGGCGCTTTACCCTGCACTGGTTGAACGCGACGAGCTATTGATGGCCCATGTTATATATCTCCGAGTCTGTAAAATTCTTTTCATTTTATTGGTATCTTTTGAAGAAGCCATATACAGAAGAAAGAATTGGACATTTTTCAACCCTACATACGTCACATGCGACATTTTGAATTTTACAGCAGATTAGCAAACGACGATAAAATCAATTGTTATAACAATACTAATTCGATAATAATTAGAAAAATGTGTGTAGTATATTAGATAAAAATATAGCTATTTTTTAATTTTGAAACGTAATCAGTAACAAGCGGTTTAGAAAAGGTTTATATACAGATATACGTATAAAAGGATTTACAAACTTGACAGTATTAACATATTTAGTTGAATATAAGTAAACATTTATAGTATATTTAGAAAGGTAGAGAGCAGCTTGAAATATAAATTTTCCTTACATCTCATTAACAATGCGATTCCGAGGCAAAAGAAGATATTCTTAAGATACCGGGGAGGTTTGCAGAAGCAACAAGAGCGCGTCGTCGAGAGGGAGAACACGAGTTTCATTTGAATAGAATGGGTCGATACAGTGATTTACGATACTCTCGATGCCGTGCACACTCATGACCGTTTTCCATTTCTCCTGGCTGCTCTTTACTGCTCCGGTTTGCCTCTTTATGAGTATCGTACACACATCGATATCAGAAAATTCAAGTATGTCCGTTATGTCTGCAATTTGCGATGGGAATGGAACAAACGTGTATAACACGATCGACGGTTACGACGGACGGCTAATTGCCGGGAGTGTGAAAGTCCGGTGCGTAAATCTCTTTTTCGAAACGTCAGTTAATCGCAAATTGCAAATAGAGCAGCCCACGTAATCGTTTTACAATCAACTAAATAGAAAAGAAATATTTCATATGAAAGTTACGGCAAAGCAATTATACAATTCGAAGCGATACAGTTTCGCAATACGTGGCAATACATAATTGCATGTGTAAAGGAGTGGCAAGAAAACTATTTTTTTTAAGTGTAAATTACAACTATTCTGAATAGTCTGAATAATTCTAACTAAATATATTTGTACAAAATGTAAAGATATATATTTATTCCGTGCGAAAAGCATTAATTTTTTAAATACCATTTTATTCCTGAGTAATATAAATATAATTGATTTACCTTGTAAGTAAATGTTTACTTGGTACTAGTGAAAGAAATATGTATTAGTAATTTAGTGATTTAGTAATTTTGGTTTATACATAATACGCTTCGCGCTCGTCACGTGCGAAAGCGTGCGAAAGCTTGCGATATGTAATAAGGGAAAGCAGGAAGATAACGATTTCTGCAGATATTACATACCTTACAGGTACTCTGTTTGATACACACTGGTACGATACGCGGGTATCGTAACGTGTGTCAGACATCTCGACGTCAGAGAATGAAGCGACTTGGTCGTGTAAAATTATGCGTGAACCTGCAGCAGCAGCAGCGGTGCATTCACGTGCAACGGTATCTCCTGTGTGACGCAGCCGTGTCTGACTTTGACGAGCTTCATTCACTGGGAAATGTCGACCGCGCCGCGCGTCGTAACGTACAAACAAGAAACGTTTCACATCAAAGTTGGAGTCTCGGAAAAAGAAGAAAACACACTTTGATGATCATTTTATAATGTGTGCCGCTTTCGTTAGGGAATGTGGCAATAATTAGTGCTCATTATTTTAAATCAGTGTCGGAAGAAAGAAAGGAGAGGAATAATTATTGTTAGAGTGCACTGGAGCATTACGGGAGCGTCGCTTATATATATGGTGCTTACACTTTTAGACTCACAAATTCCATTATTATTATACATTAACGGAATTTTTTTATTATAATAATATTTAGGCTAAATATTCTCATTTTTTTTTTTATGGAATGTCAGACAATAGTTAAGGCTCCCGAGTAGAAGCTGCGGCCATATTGAATCGTGACGTCATATAAGAAAAATAAAGCGTTCAAGCTTTTTGCATGCTATCTGTAAATAGAGAGAGAGAGAGAGAGAGAGAGAGAGAGAGAATTTGATAAAACAAAATAATAAGGTCGCTTTAAAACGCTCGTAAAAATGGAAAAAAGATTCTTTTCAAAATAATACTAAACGCGCTTTGGATAATTCAATTCCAAACTGTTACCTTCGTGCCAAGAAATTATTATACTTATTTATTTAGTTACACTGCTCCAACGATTCAATTTTTGTGTGATTTTTTGTCTTGTTTCCTAAAAAAATCAACATAAACTTTATTATATATTGAAAGTAATATATAGTATGATTGATTTATCCTGATTGTGTTTTCCTCGACTACATCTGAAGACTTAAAAAATAGGAAAAAAGAATAAGAAACATTGATCGATGGTAAGAAATGGCATCGTGGCAGTGAGAGGATGACGACAAAACGTACGCGTACTATTCTATCTGGCGTGAATACACGGAGGCGGATTCTCAGAACGGGAGGCCATTACCCGCGCGTACATGGCCGCGTACTCTGATATCTCAATATGTGCCCTTAGCTCGAATCCATTATAATACCTCGGGTCCGATATACCGTGAGGACAATCGCGCACGGTCGTGTAGAGAGAAAGAGCCGTTCGGTATTGCTCTGCAAGAATAGCTATCCGCCATTGCTTGCAGTTTGCAGGATTCCAGGATTCCAGGATTCCAGGAACGCCGCCCAGAGTCCTTTTGCGCGACCCATCTACTGGTCTGCGCTTCATCAAACAATTCACCACCGCGCTGTTGCAATTTTCACAAGCGTTGAAGAACGCTTCGGATAGCAAAACGATTGAAATTTTATATTTTATTGGTGACGAGAAAGAATTCCTAACTTGAGAACAATGGTAACCATAGTTTCTATCTCATTTCTGCCAGAGATCGACTGCCTATCATAATTGTATCTTGTAGTGCGTTCTCTAAAAGATGAAAGTCAAGACTTTCATTTTTCATGATAGAATTTTGATAGGCAATCGATCTCCGGTAAGATAGTACTTGTGTCCCAATTGCCGTAACCGACACAACACTAAACATATCCATACTTATAGTCCAAGGGCTACTAGTCGACTGTGTAAGCTTGTGTTTTTTTAGTGATAATTACATGAGGACGTTGAGTGTGGTCGGTATTTTTCTTTTTTCATTTAATATGGACGGAAAAAGCTACATTTAATCCATCTATTCGAAACCGTACATCTACACATTCCCTTTCAATTCAATTCTGCACAATGCTGGATTGCACTATTTGTATTCCCGCGTACATTTGTGTTAAGATGCGTCAAGTAATTGGAAAGCCCAGAGAGATCTCCGGCAGGAAGGTGATAACCGTAATGATATAATTAGTGCTAGCTTAAAACATTTAGCATTTTAAATGGCTAGGATTCTACACTAAAATGTATATAGAGACCGATAGATCGTGATCGGGATGGACTCGGCGATTTCGCATTTACATTTCAATGCGAGACGATAAGGGCGCAGGTTTTCTAAAAAAAAAACGAATTTTTTGCATTTATTTATCGTGTGACAAATTCGTCGATTTTGCGCCCCATCGTCATTTCACGAATAGCATCACGGATAAAGCCACGTTACAGCCAGTAATTTCGTAGAAATCCCACGTTGTGGGATATTGGGGATGCATTTGCGAGTTACCGTGTCGTCGCTACGTGCCGTAAACACGGCGATGTTATGTCGTGCACGTCGCAAGTATCGACGCGATGTTCTTCTTTTATTTTTTCTTTGCAATTCTACTCACCCCCGCGTCGCTCATACGCGCGAGTATTTTTGCTACATGTACCTATTATGATATCGCAAAAGAATGTTCTCGTTATGGCGCATATACTAATCTCACGCGTACATTACGGGGGCGATATCACAGAAAAATAACATTCGCCAGAGGCAGAAACCTGTTATAATCTATTAAAATGTACTAAATTTTAATAAATATTTATTATTATTGAATAGTGCCAATTAAACATTTACTTAAAATAAATATTTATTCAATAAAAAAAGATTTAGTAAATATTTAATTGCTATTATTAAACAAATGATTTATTAATTCTCTGAAGCGAAATTTTACTTGAAAGAATTTAAGAAGAAAATTTGGAATATTTCTTACACACATACACAGGCGCGCGCGCATTATTCCACTTTTGAGACATTTTGTGTGAATTTTTTAATGGAGACTCAAAAATCTATCAAAATTAAAAAAAAATATGCTGCTAAATTTATATTATTGCAAAAATAAAACCGTATATAGAATTGATTGAATTGCAGAAAAGATATTGCGCGATATCTTAGTTAGTTTATTCTTCTACATTTTATACCTTTCCGAGAATTTTGTAACTGTTGGATCGCATCTCTGTATTTCTCACGATTAATCTTTCTGATTGACTTGAAACAGTGCGAGAGTTCGAGTCTAATACGATTGTCTAGTACCTTTTACGCTAATTCGAGATAAGTCGGAGATAAATTTAAGGAAATATGTACGTTCCTCCTTCGTCATAGATATACTTGTATTGTGTACGTGATATAATCCGCTTCAGGATACGACAATTGTATAGTTACGTGGGTAGCAGACAAGAAAACTGTGCCACGCCTACGCAAAAGGCTTTCCAGGCTTCCAAGAAATAGTGCACTTTTTGCGCGTATGCACTTATTTCGATAGCACTCCTTTTCTTCTCTACATTCTTCTTTCGTTAATTTTTGATTTGACGTTAAATGCTAAAGTGACTACGAATAATTCGCTTATTCAAAATTGAGCGATAAAGATTCGATTAAAAGCGCACGAGCCACTAATCTTTTAGAAAAAATTTGAATTAAAAAATCGAAATTGTTTTCAAATGTAAAAGTAAATTCTTGATTATCTTCATAACTTTACTCACTTGTGAAATTTGCAAGGAAAATATATATTTCAAAAAGAAAATCAAATAAACAGACAATTGGGAATTGGCGCTGTAGACGTGATGTCATAGAAATATATATTTGTATAATGACATCACGGTTTATGATGGAATTAATTAGGAAACAATTAAGTTGATGTAAATTTTTCTTAAAACTAATTCACTTGAATTTTTTAATTTTTAATATTGATGTTTTCATCGTGTATTATCATTTGTTTATCTTATATATAAATTTGATTATTTTTTCAGACATCTTACGAGTAGAAAAGAGAACGATTTACGTAACACTATAAAGTCAACCGATTAGCTCTCTCATTAAAAATTATTATTATTGTTATCATCATTTAATTTTGAACTTGTCGCACACTCCTACACTTCTCATCCGTATTTTTCGGGGACTGCACTGGGTCTCTATATTCTCTCGACAGTCTCGACCCGACGAATCTACGCTCAATCTTACCGCATTCACCGATTCTTCTGCGTATGCGAGCCACGCTTCGCGCCGCTGAATTAAACATAAGTCAGCGTGCGCATAATATATGTATGCCGTAAATGTTACCGGCATGGCGGTTGTGAAATGCGATTCGATAGTTGTATTCACGCAGATTTTTGGAAAGAATTCCGTCTTACTCGTGACTCTGTCGCAAATACAAATCGCTTGTTTTATTTTCTCTTAATCCTTAAACGTAACATTTATTTTTGTAATCTTACATGCGTATTTAATGTATGTTCTCAACAAAAATTTATCTCTAAGAGAGAGGAGACAAAGATGTCACGTTTTCTCACCAATAAAAAACTTGTACTTACTTTTTTTACTAATTTGACGCGAAAGATCGACAAACATTTTCTTAAATTATTGAAGAATGATTTTTAAATAAAAATATTTCTTAGAATATATATACGAAATGAATACGGACGCAAAACAATTTTCTTAAATGCGATTTTTGTTTATTTAGCTATAATATTATATAATGTTTAGAAGACGCAGATATAATCATATATAATCGGAGAAAAAATACAAAGGGGTATTTATTTATCGTGTGGCTGTCATGTCGCGCGTCTGATACGATCGAGAAGTACATACTGCATTTCCGGACTGCATCGCGCGCAGCCGATGTACCGTTGCGTCTTGCCATCCATCGCGATAAAGCGCGGAGACTCTCGCGGAGACCGAGAGAGAGAGAGAGAGAGAGAGAGAGAGAGACTCCCGTAATTATCGTCATTATCATCGTTATTCTATGTAGCGCGGATATTTGCCCCTCTGCTCGTTCTCGCTTCGCTTCGGATCGCCGCTTATTACCGAATAAATTATGTCATAACGGTTTGATCGGCGTCGTCGCCACGCGTGCAATTGGAATGCTACTTGCATAAGGAAGAAAAAAGAAAAAAAAGATCCATGTTTTTTAAGTAATATAACAACTAGTTTAACTTCTGCAATCCGATGTCTGGAGTCTTATCCGTTTTCTTATAATCAAGTAATAAACTGTGCGAAAGAGCATCTAATCATTACGAAGAAATCATTTTTTATTTACTGTTTATACTAATATCTAAGTGAAAAAAATGTGTCGAACAATTTTTTATCTAAAATAATAAAATAATTTAGAATAAAAATTAATCGAAACTATCCAGATTTATAATTTGTATAACTGTTAGATATCAATTAAATTTGTATAGACTTGATAATTATTTTCAGCGTAATACTTTTAAATCTTTTTAAATATAAAACAAAGAATCGTAATTGAAAAGGCGTTTAATTTACTTTTAGATTCATTTATAGTTTTCAGATAAATATTATTACGGAAAAAATGAAAAAGGTACATCTTTTTATCTTTTTCGTGATAAACTTCAGTAAAATGAAAGGCGTACTTACTTTATTCTAATGCCTTTCATTTCTTTATTTTTGAAATATTTATAATTATTTATTATACAAAATATATTTATCACCTTAAAATTTTTATTACTATTTAACTGAATGAGTTTAGCAGCAACATTTAATTTGTTCGTGACGTGTTTATGTGTATTACTTATATAAGATACACAATAATAATAATAATAATAAAAATAAAATATTCTTGTAGAGAATTGCCACGTTCCGTTTCTCCTTCCTTTGCCTCTCCCTTCGTACTTTTGGTCTCGACGAGTTATATTCACTCATCGAGCTATTCACGCAGTCGTCTTACAACTGGAGGTGTAACCATGCCTCCTCATCTTCCTCTTTCTCTCCCTGTCTTTTTTTGTTGGTTTTTTTTCTTCACCGTTCCCTTTCACGGGATGCAGATATTCTCTCTTGCCGCATGTCGAAGAGAGAGAGAGAGAGAG
>NW_017296956.1:4562454-4593293 GCF_001594075.2 Trachymyrmex cornetzi
GAGAGAGAGAGAGAGAGAGAGAGAGAGATGGTCATTCCTCTCCTCTGCCGGTCCTGGCCCGGCCCGGCCCGCCTCAAGGTCGGTTACTTTGGGTTTTCCAAATCCTGCATGACGGCCAACTTCCTATCGCCGTCCTCGTCTCCCTCGTTAGCTCCAGTGCGAGCGAAAGGAGTATAGAGAGAAGGCAGGGGAACAGCGTCGATGTAATTTCGACGGACAAAAATACTCGTACAGCTATACTATTCGACGGCAACTCTTCAATGTCGGTATCGAATGTGGGACACGTGCAAAGATACAATTTTGCTGTAATCGAACATTAGTTTACACTAGAGATGTATATTATCTCACGAATGTTGAATGACACAAGGATAAAATTAGAAAGAATTGATGACGTACTTCTATTGGCATATATTTGCGTGTTTAATTTGTAAACGGTTTCTTTCATTTCTCTCTCGGTTTATATATTTTTGCATAAAATTTTTATTCTAGATATCAGAAACTTATTAAACTTGCGAATTATATGAGTTGCTCTTTCTCCCCCCCCCCCCCCCCCCCCCCCCTCACGTCGAATCCCTTTTATATTTTACTTCAGTTGCTTTATATTGTGTCTTTGTTATTTTTATCGCCAATGCTTAAAACCATGCACTTATTGAAAAGATGAAAATATATTTATCCTTTAATTAGAAATAGTTTATTACAAAAAAAGATTATTCTCAATTTTTAAACTACGTAATGATAAATGATATAATATAAATAATAGTATAAATAATAATAAACAATGACAAATTAGATTATTACAAGAAAATATGTATTGTACACGACAAATTAATTAATCTTTTTATAATATTTCAAAAGGATGATAAAATCTCATAAATTCGAGAAACGGATTTGATTTGTTTTTATTCTCTTTCAGGGCTCAACAAATAACTTGGAAAGATTTTGCGTTGTCGACTTTTTGCTGATCAATCTCGCGATTGATTGATATACTCGGAGAACGGGTTATATTAAATTAAACTAACCATAATGTTTTTTTTTTTAACATGACTAATTCAAAAGCAACGCAAGGTCCTACGTCACAAGTGACAAGGGGCCCCTTCAAACACGGAAGCTATCGAAATCATTTATTACGTAGTACTCCTACGTTGATGAAATCAACATTGAAATCACCTTTCTGTGATGCATGAAATAACAAAGCGAATATAAATAATCTTTCGATATTTACAGCAAATATTGAAACTATTATTATTTCAGTTAGTTTAATTTCAGATTCTATAGATGTAAATGCATATTGCAGCGATATTTTCCTCCAAGTAAATATCTTTCTTTAGCATGAATATATTATAAAAATATATTCCGAGTGTTCTAAATAACATTTCTGAATATGGTTTCTTTAAAAAAGTAAGTACACCTAATAAGAAATCTTATACGAATGAAATATCGAAATACATTATAAAATGTTAAATTAAAATAATTTTTTAGTTCTATATATATATTGTATACGCAGCTCAATTTTCAAAAGGCGAACGCAAATATTAGCAATAATCTTAAAGAGACAAAAAAAGATGTTTAATATTTATCCTTTGGCGTCCATTTTATTTTAAATATACTATATACTATATATATGTATATATCCAAATTCGAAGATTCAGCCCACGTTTTAGTCAGACTATTTTTTAAATTTAAATAATATATTTTTTTATTTAGCAGTATACAAAAAATAAATTATTTTTTGGAACATAAATATAAAAATAAATGTCTTCGTGGTGAATTGTAAATTTTACAACAAAAAATATCCAAACAAGATTTATCAAAGCAAACTTATGAAATAATGACAGAAAGTTTCTTCGTTAAATTTCTTCAGGTCTTTGGGGGGTCTCAGGAAGGGAAATACCGCTCTAAATGTCTTCCATACGCAGTCGAAGTGCTCGATTGCGTGAAAGCTAGCGCGAATTTTTCGCGATTGTAACGCTTGCTGCTGTAACACGTCGTGCAACATGCACGTGTGAAGTGAATACACACGCACGTAAGACATTACAGTCGCGAAGGCGATGCGTGGGCGGTAAAGTGTTATTAATAGCGTACGCCGTCGATATATCGGCTACGGGCGGCGCAACGATGCGCAATAATGAGGCAATTATTAACGAGAGTCGATTAACGGTCGTGAGAGAGTATATACGAATATACGAGCGCGAGCGCTCGCGCTCGCGCTCGCGCTCGAGGGAAAGATGTTTCAACGAATTTCCCATAAAATTATCACATGCGATTGTTACAAAAGAAAACAGATATCGTACGACACTACCGTGTCTCGTTATTTCTTTCATTATCGATTTAATATCGCGGACATTTATAATTTAAGATTAACTTTTCGAAATTACTCAAATAGACTCCGGGCGACGTTATCTATAATGTTTCTGTATCTAAATATTATCAATATTATTACGTATTATTTCTCTATAATTTATATCACGTCTATTATTTGTCAGTATATTGTCATGTCCCACAAAATATGTCACTACATATATATATGTATTATATTTATATATACAAATGACTATTACTTTTTTATTTTAATGTATAATGGAAATATCGTGTTGAGATAATATATTCACAGAAGTACAATTAATGTGACCTAGGCACGCCACGCTTTTTCTTCACTATAATCCAGTTGAACATTTTAGTCACTTTCAATCTATGTGCTTTGCGTTATGAAATACTTGCACGGCTAATTGCATTTATTTCGTATCCGTTTTTTTATTAATAGGAACGTAATATTCGATACTTTTTTTCATGCACCTGGCAGTATATCTTTTCTTTTTTAAAGAGGTTTGTTTTTTGTGAATAAATTTGTTTAATTATAAATAAAAATTGTTCATCTCTTTATATACAATATTATTAGATCCATTTATTAAAGATATAGGTATTCTATAAATTTTGTGGATTTAATAAGAAATAGATATATGTTGGGAAGAGGTGTTATTAAAATAAAATGATAAATAAAAGCCCCCAAGAGGAAGAAAGAGAGGAGAGAATAATGAATGAATAAACGGAACCGACATTTGCGAATTTATCTTGTGGAATAAAACGTGATGTTCGAGATCTGTAGTCTTCTGTGAGAATGAAGACTATCTCTACGAGAAGAGAGGTCTCCACTGTGTAGCCTTGTGAGACTTGTGGGTCTCGGATGCGAATTTACGATCCTTGCTGGATTATATCCACTGACGTAGGATAGTGCCCTAGGACACGATCCTGCAGTTGGGGGATCCGAGGCGCTTAATAACGCTACTTTAAAGCTCACTCGCGCCGGACAAAAGCCGACCTGCCATAACTTCTTCACGGTGATGCACTGACGGCATTACCGTGGCGCGTTATGCCCCCATTATGTGGTATTATGTTACTATTTACGCTGCCTATTTATTTGTCTTGCCTCGCTGACCGTTCTCGATCTTCCGCTTTTTTCTTCCGAGCGTGTTCACATTCTTCGCCTTCGGAAGACATACGATTGTGAAGGAACCGCTGAAAATTCAGCTCAATCACTTGATAATTAGACAATTATATATCAATTTCCTCAACCAATCGCACTAACGATTCTTTTCAAATACATATTTAAAAAATTTCCGATTTATTTACTCTCTAAATTTTTTGGAATGGAATCTCATTCTTGAAAAAGAGTCTTTCTTGTTATGGAGTGGCTGCAATTTCGTTGCAAGAGATTTTGCAGACGGATGACAACAATTTAAGGAATCTAACGTTTTTTTAATTACTTAAGAATTATTTAAGAGCTTTCACTCTTCAGAGTGACAATTCACTCGAAAAACTCGAAAAAAGATATTAAAGTCTGATCTCTTCCGTGATAAGTGATGGGACTGATACCTTGTGAGAGACTCGGTCAGCAATGCGTTGTTCACTGCAGGTATTCCGCAAGTATTTCGTGCGACGAAGGAAACGCAGCTGTTATCCCGAGATAAAGCGCGAGACTTGGCGGTGCGGCGATCGTGTTTAGTCGTTCAGTCATTATATAGGATCCGCGATGCCGTCGTTTACTCACCGCGTGGCGAGTACATTATACCTAAGTATAAAATACCATATAAAGTAGCCATCAGGGGTTGCACTTGGCGACTTGGTCGCCGTGTAAAACGCGACGTTCGCTCGCGCAACATCATTCGCCTATAATTTCCGTTCTCGCGAGTGTTATACGGACAATAGCTATGCAGCCATACTCACGCACATCTGCTCTTACCGCTGATATGTTGATTGTTACACGCTTTCTTAGCGCATTACCTGGTTATTAAATACGATTTCCTCTACCTTTTACACTTGCATCATAATACGATACTTAAATTCAAGGAGAATCACTCGAGCTCACTGCTCTTCTGTACATATGCACTCTCTACCAATCTTTCAATTAATTGATCAATCAACGATCAATATGCATTTTCTTATTTATCTTTGTAAAATGTGAGTGCCAAAGATCATTTTATTCATTTGTATTGGAATAATAAGTGAGCGATTCTATAATGTGTGAGCGACCCTTGGTTATACGATATTTATAAAATTATCATGTCTCATAATTTGTTCAAGAAATGGATGAATGAAAATGTGAAGAATTCAATTAAATTGCGTGCATAAAAAACACATTATACGGGATGTCCGGCGTTTGTCATAGTCCGTGAAATATTGTGAGCGGTTGTAAATTAATGAACGAGCGATCGCTATCATTTTTCCTACTTATTCACTGCTCGCACGCTGGGTAATTGATTGCGCGAAAAAATAAACCACGCGACCGCAAAAAAATCTTTCTCGCGCCGAGATAATGTGTAATAGGGGCTTTTTTTTATCGGAATTAAATGTCCGAAATGACCTTGAGACATGTAGGACATGATTAAAATAACGTCCACAGGTGAGATTTTACACGAAACAGTTGCCTTGAAATTGAGAGAATATTCCTGATTATATACGGCAAAAAGAAATGTGCAAGAGAAGACGGTATACATGATGTTTAAATAAAGCAAGAAAATTATAGATTACCGATCCAATAATTTAATATATTAAATCACTAAAAAGAAATTAGAAAAAGATTCATAAAGCTGATTAATTGATTCGAAACCGATAAAAAGTGCGCAGGATTAAGCAAACTGTATGTGATTTAAAAATATCGCTTTGACGCTTAAGATTTAATGACAATATAAAAAGGGAAGATGTCCAGGTAGAAAAAGATGTAATCGCGACGTGCGAGGCGAGTACGGAATTGTAGTGGGGAAAACCTACTACTCACTCGTAATGTTTGTATCTCGTGTAGTGATGCTGCGATACTATACAAGTACGGAATTGAAGTGGGGAAAACCTACTACTCACTCGTAATGTTTGTATCTCGTGTAGTGATGCTGCGATACTATTTTAATGCGGCTTTATGACGTCACGGATGACACACACACACAATAACATGCGGTAGTGCGACGATTAATCCAGGGAGAAAAAATATGCAGATGAAGCTCGAGTGTATTCCGTTGTCTCCGTTGCACTAATAATGCATAGAAATCAACCGCATATAATGAGCCGCAAAAATACTTCCTGCATCTTCGTTCGAGGAATAAGTGAGTAATCCTTGACAGTTGATGTGCTGCGCGATTGTAACGATGGTAGTGATGGCTGATTTCTCCGCGGACGCATATAATGAATATTCCGTATGTCGCTTTCGATACGCTTAAAGCTGTTGCTCGACAAAGATGTTGTAAGGCTGTAATATGGATGTAGTATCACGAAATCGATTGAAGCTCAATAGAAAAGCTCGATAGAAGTGAACTATTCAACGTGGTAAACATGTTGTGTCTATTATATCAAAGTTTTTCCATTTTTCTTCCATTCCAAGTATATTATTATTGTATAATATGTATAAAGAAATTATATTATTCCTTATACCAATCAATCGACTGGAAGCTGAAAAACATTTGGAATGTAAATATTGATTTTATTCTTTTCACTTTTTATATAAGATGCGTATATTGACATTTTGTCTTACTCGGCACTCAATTATTTTCATATTTTTTTCTGATTACTTTTAACCGAGTAAAAAAAGTTTATTCCGAGGAATCCTTATACATGTATGTATACATATCGAGCTTTTTGATAATTATACTTTTAACCGTATATACGTATGTAATGTGTGGCTCGAGAAATTTCCTAATTATTTCATTCAATTAACGTTCTCTCCGTGGAACGCGTAAGCAATGTTTTACGCTTATGCCTATTTACTTAATATAAAGGTAAAATTTTAATAGCCGAAAGCGTGTCCTGGACCGAGACGAGTTTGAATGGGCGACGGACTGGAAACGGGGTTTCTGGAGTAATTCAGCGGCATTCAGCGGCATTCAGCGGTATGACGCACGCGAGCCGCAATTCCCGCGTTCAGGTCGAGGCGGCTGACATCAGTTTGCCGTATTTAGCGTTAGTGGAATTAATTGCACGATGCACCAACGTCCGAGCGAAATTAATACAATCACAGCAAGGTGGAAGAATGGCCATTCGCGCATCTCGCGTCTTGTCACGATGATAATTCGGGAGGAAATTCCTATCATAAATATTCCAACTCGTAAAACGACGACTCGAAAATGACGATGCGAAATAAAGATAGCTATACTTCTGCAGTATATGCGTAGGCATGTGTTTCGTTATTGATACCTTTTAATGATGGATTCTTTAGCCAACTTTAAGTTAATCTTTCCGTAGGAAAAAAAACCTTGAAATCAGTATACTTTCTGCACAATATCCTATGTATAGTAATAAGTTGCATTTTGCGTGCGCGATTAATTTTTCTGCCAATTCCAAAAATGCACTGCTGAAAAATTTTGAGATTGCAGCACCGAAGGCCTCGCCTCTTTATGCTCATTCGCTTTTTCATGTCGCACGTTAATAACGACATTACAAAGCAGTATGACTACAGGCGAGGTAATTAACAAGAATGTCAAGTACAGTGGAATAACTCTTTTTAATTTAATTGCTCAGTGAAATTGATATGGCAAAGACACAGATATGAGACAAAGACGTGATAGTTGTGTCAATTCAAATAAAGATATCTCTTTATATTTTTCATTAAAATCTTAAGAAAAAAAAATATATATATATATATATAAAAATCAATTACGAGACTAAAAATCAGTTCCAGTTCATTGGATAGTTAAAGTCAAAATGCAAAGTGAAATTGCAGATAGATTTATATTTTGCTATTGTATAAAGATCTCAAAATTCTTTATAAATCCTTTTTGTTAAAATAAAATCAAGATGAAAATCTTGCAAATTATGATATTATTGCTGTGATTGTTTCCGCACTTAACTCTCTTTTATAAATACTTGAAAGATCTCCGAGAATATCTATATCATATAAAAAAGCTTCTCTTTCAACTGTTAGATTGCTATTCCTTAAAATTAGAATATTATGCAAACGTTATCAAGACTTATTTTTGTATCAAAATCGTCATTCGAAAGAGGTATGTTGTAATTGTCTGAAGTGGCAACATTTCCATTAAGCTAATGAAGATTAAAATAAACTAATTGTGCATGTTACGTATTAAAAATCACATTTACATTAGACTTGTCTGTAGTATTTTGATTTCACAACGAATGCTAATGTGTATCGTGTTATTAAAAATGTACATACAAATATTTATACACATACATATACATATACGTGTTTGTGCGAGCGCGCGTGTGTGTCTGCAGCATACAGGAAAAAGTAACAACACTTTTCAACATGCATCTTAATGTGAAATGCTAATGTGTAACGTGTTATTAAAAATGTACATACAAATATTTATACACATACATATACATATACGTGTTTGTACGAGCGCGCGTGTGTGTCTGCAGCATACAGGAAAAAGTAACAACACTTTTCAACATGCATCTTAGATACTGCTGTTTTGATGACTGTCTCGTAACTTTTCACCTTTTTTTTCGCGAACGTGCATATGGAATGCTATTTTTCTAATATGATGACTTGGTAGACACCACCAAGGTATTTTTACATTGCACAAACGAAAACCGCGTCTCGAGGAGAGAGACGCCTCGTTTCTGATTTCGTGGTCGCAGTGTTATCGAAGGTCGCGATTTCTCGCTCAAAATGTCAACGTGCACGTCCAAAGTCCGACGAGATCATGAAAACTCGAATCGTATTACGAAATAAGCCGAGTGGCTGATAATTCACACGTTATCGCGCTCGACGGCAAGCGTCTCAACGATGATAATTCTTGTCATTGTGACACTACATATACATGTTTCTCGTGTTAATAACAAGATGCATCGCGTCTCATAATAATCCGCGATAATTCACTGTTTATTGATTTTCAATTAGTGAGTGAGGAAATTTATTTTCGTTGCAGCTTTGGAATTACGACGACGACTATTATAGCTTTTATATTTTTATATTTTTCGAATAACAGAAACGAAAGAAAAAAAAGGAAAATCAAAGTATTAGTATACTCCTTAGTTCACACAGTTGGATCCTGCATATTTTTTTTCCTCGAAAAACTATGAGCTAAATATATGCTAAAGATGTTTAAGTATATGTAAGAATATCACTTAATAATTTATATATACATATAATATATATTTCTTAAAATGATGAAAATTAACTCGGGACACAAACGACTCATTGTGTGTAGTTAAGGACTGGAAAATCATCGTGTACAACCGTTTCTATCAATATGATTTAATTTTAATCTCGGTTCAACTAACTCTTCTCATCTTTTTCTAATTCTTAGACTGAGAAAAAGGTGAAGAATAAGTTAAACCGAGATTAAAATTAATCTACAATGATGGAAAAGGGCATTAGGGTTAAGTTTCAATTAAGTATGAGCCTTTGGCCGATTATTCATAGTCTATCCTTAATTAAGACTCTTATAACTATGAAGTACGATTTTAAATTGTCATAAACCGTATCAATTAGAGATCACATTATTTAAAACGGTCTTGAAATTAGAACAGACTATGAATACGGATCAGAGAGCCATATTAGTATCTTAAGATATTATTCAAGACGATGTTGAGATAAATAACGGATTATACGAATACCGGCTTTTATCTCTTGAAATCATAGAATCAGAAGATGTTAATAGCGCGATGTTCTTAGGCTCTATCGGTATATAGTATATATACCGTAAATAGTATGGTTTGTATGCGTAGGAAAAGATTCAAGACGCACAAGTACATTTCGGAGGAATGATTTACGTGAAAACCCGATTGCGGAGAAATACGGTGACGGGGTGATGGTTGCGAATAAATAACGGTGTTTAAACAGGACGACCGTCTCGCGAAAATGATGAGGTCGCCCCGTGGCTGTTGCGGCCCGTGACTCCGGTGGAATCCCGTGTTTTGCGCACGGAAGGGGAGAATGCAGCTGCACGGGCTGCACCGGAGATTAGTCGAACGCTTGAACGTGACGTCAATGGCTTGTCTTTGCGAAAGTCTCGAGAGGGATCAGGGAGGTAGCGAAACTCAAGGAGAGCCATTAAATGGTTAAATTCTCTCCATGGGAGCACCATTCTCGCACATTTGCCACGCAAGTGTTTCACCGGCGAGATCCAAAAAACTCCTCCTTTCTTAGTCGATAAGTAGAATATTACAACACAAAAGTTGCACGTGTAACATTAAAAACTGTGTAAATAATGTATTGCGGAAAATGTTACATACCATGAAACGTTAATGATAATCTATTTGGTTGAAAGCGTTGATCAGGGATTTTTCAGAGATGCGATTATTTGCACGGTTGGGAATCGCGGTCTCATGATTTCGCGCAAAGCAAGTCCAGGACAGGAAGGTTCATTCTCCCCTCCCGAGAGGTGCATCGTTCTTAGATTCCATCAGTATATAGATAAACATTCTCTTTCACTTCTCGGCTCTGCCTTTCGAGAGGCTCTCCTCTCGGGAGAGAATAAGTACTTATATACGCTTTTGCCGTGCTCGCTCGTATCTCTTTGGAGCTCCCATGCCCATTCTCGCGTGCTCGTGTGCTCGTGCGTTCACGTGCACGTGCGATCAAAGTGGGAGAGGTATTGTGTCTCTACGTTGTCTGCTGAGAGGATGCGCGCGAGCGCGGTGTGTCTGTGGGCATAATCGTTTATTTCGCGTCGACCTTTGCGGGGCACTACGTCAAAATGTCAGATGCGACCCCGCCTGAGCGCGAGGGAAGATGTACTGGGAACGTTGTAATGGGCTTACAAAGCGTAACAAACTGATGCGAGGTCAAACACACGACGGGCAATAAACACACGTAGAGATAAATGGGCCCTTAAGGTGCACCACACCGCGCCGTACGTATCTCTCCGATGCGATGCGATGCGATGCCATGTTTTGTTTGCCGCGAAATGAGCGTCGACGATCCGAGGCCGCGATACCCGAAACTCGCGCTTGTCTCGCTCGTTTTCAAACATCAGCCTTATTATTCTCCTTCGTAAACGCTGCTGTTTGCAACAACAATTGTTTCTCTTATTTAGGTGCAAACGCTTTAACGGATTTATTTATATAGATATAGTCTATTTTTTTTTATTTACAGATATATATATTTCTAGATATATTATATACATTTTTCCTGGATATTAGCATTAAGACTTTTTTTCCACGCCGTAAACGTATTTTTTTTTTTTTTGAGCTTTGTATCGACTTTCTCTTTATGAGAATTTATGCGAACATTCCGCAACGTTCATAATTCAACTCTAACTTTTATACTTTAGACTCTGTCGTATATCCTTGTTAATAATATTTCTCGTTGTCAACATAAATACAGTTAAATATAATTGATTAAAGGTAATTTTTATCTTCTTTGTTAATTTTTTAATTTCGTCAAGGATGTATGGGTCACGTCTTAAGACATCACAAAAAATATAAAAATTTCATAAATTGTTGCGTCTGAAAAATTCTTTGTGTAAAATTGGAGCACAATTATCTTACTGGTTTAAAAATTGTTCAATTTTTTGCTTCATCCTCATTCTTATATGTAAAATCGTATTCGATGAGAAAATAACATTAAGAATTAAATCAAATAAATAACTGTAAAATTGATATGAATTTGTAGGCAAGCTCCATTCGCGAGTAAATTTACGAGAGCACTTGAAAAATTCCAGACGCTACGGAAATAATAAAAAATAATAAAACCTTTGGTTTTTCTAATTGTGTAAGGTATTTTAACGCCAGTCTTGAAATATGTACTTGAAGGTTTTTGGATTACTTTAGATTACACACCCTGAGCCCTAAATATTACTTGAAAATTAAAAAAATAAAAACTCTTAATTACCTTTAAAAAGCTTACCTTTATTAATTTAAAGTAAATTTTTCGAAGAGCGCAACCATTGTACTAGTAGTGAAAACATTCTCAAGTATCGAAACAGTCGCACCTCCCGGACGATCGCCATGAGCGACTCGCGAGTCGCGCGAGGGGCAATAAACACGCTGAAAGATAAACGGGCGGCCCGTGCTGCGCGAGACCGGGTCTCGGGAAAAGTATATCAATATACTTGATATATTGACGCGCGGCAGTTTTCGCTTTCGATATGAAGAACAACGTATCATCCGGACAACCTAACCAAAGATGATTCGGTTTATTGCCTCTCCCCTTTGTACATTTATAACCTACACTACGCTCGCGTTTATTTTACGACCCAGCCGCAAACAGATATCGAGGCTCACCTTACTCATTACCGCGCGCTATCTCCTGTCGAAATTATTGCTATCATAGAGACAATGTGCTTGGAAACTTACTGCGAGAAATCTGACGTGATTATCCGTTATTATTTATTATCCATATGTCGAGAGGATCCGACCTTCGCGAAAGTAATTGAATAATTGAATAATCCGGGGTGGACAGTCCGTGCTCTATGCTCTTTGACTAGCTTTGACTGCACGATGTGAGAAACGCGCTCGCAAACGTGTCTCGCACGTCAGAGAGCGGGCGGGCGTCTTGGCATAGCGCCCCGCGTTTTCTCTTTTCTACATACTCGTATTTTTCTTGCAAGCTAATCGTACTGATGTTTGATGTTCTCTTTCAGATGCCGCAGACGGTGCCGACAGCGGCCGGGTACTCGCCGTCATTCGACTACGGCACTTTTCAGTTCGATTTGTCTCTCCTGCCGGACGATTACAGCCCGACCGGCCGCGACGCCGGCGGCCAGGCCTGTTTGAAAAGTTCGCAGATCAAGCAGGAGGCACGCTCGCCACGCCCGGGATCGCCCACGATCTACCAGAGCCCACCGTATCCAACCGGCGAGTTGCCCTTGTCACCCAACTACTCGCACGAGGGTTCCTCGCCGGGATATCCGACGAGTCCCTATTACGTACCCAGGAGCCCTCAGAGCGCCCAGTTTTACCCCACCAGCCCGGAACCGTCCGCGGCAAACGTCAAGCAAACGGTCAAGAGGGAGAAGAGCCTCGATCTTTTGGCTATTCTTCAGGAATCCAGGTAGAGATACTATATAGGCTCTATATTAAAGCCGTTGTATACCTATATATTGATTAAAAGTAAAAGTAAAATGCAAATACAGATTTTACTTAGCAGCACAATGAATTAAATCTATTGAAGATTTATTGTGTACAACGGCTTGATGCGTAATGGATCGCGCATTTTCGCATGATTACAGACTCTTAGCCGAGAGTCTGGGTTACCGCGAGGACTCAACCGACTGCACAGTGCCCTGTACTCCGCCTCGAAGCGAGGAGGATATCTATAACAGTCTCGACGTCGACTTCCTACCCCGGAAGAAGGAGAACCCCGGCGTGCAGGGGCATCCGTTGCTGAAAGAAATCCTTTTCAAGGAGGAACCGCGATCCGTTTCTAGCAACAACGGTTCGTCCTCTTTATCATCCTCCTCTTCGTCTTCGCCTAGTCCCTCGAGCGAATTTGAGGGTAGTTCAGCGTTGCACGAACTCCTCTTCAAGGGCGCCGCCCTTCGTAAGGATCTTGTGGTAATTTCCAAGACGAGTCAGCTTAAGGTGGAACGAGGATCGCGAGAAGAACTGGCGAATCCTTTGCGAAAGGAGGAAGAACTGTTCAAGGACGGGCAGAAGAGCGATCATCAGCTGCTGCGAGAAGTGCTGAGGGATACTAGCTTCCAGAGGAAGTACAATCTAAGACCTGTCGATCTCGGCGGCGTCGGCACTGGTTTCGTCGAGGACATGGAGACCGGCGAATGCGTCGGCGACCTCGCCCGCGAACAGCTCGAGCCCGTCCTCAGTCTGGCTATTCAGCAACTACAGAAGGACTTTGACAACACCTGCGTGGCGCTCGGCATTCACCCAGGTGAGCCTTCTTGAAAATTAAGGAAGCCTCCGTGTTTAATTACAATTTTCTGAAATCATCTTCTCTTGTTCATATTTCTTTAAAGAATTTAGAGAAAATGCACTGAGCATTTTTTTACAATGCAAATCAAATTAATTGAGACAGCACAAATTATTCGACCACAATTTGCGTATTCACATGCATCATCATAAAATCGTTATAAAATCCATACGTATGTATATTATTATAATCGTAAATACCGGATAATGAATTAAAGAGCTGAAATGATAAAAGATATGATATAAAATCATACATATCTTACGATTATCGATATTATCTCGCTAAAGATTAATTGCAAGTATAATGGAGAGTAAGTGCGTATGTTATATTCTTATATAAGCACGCCATTTCTATAATAGTCGCCGTGACAATGACTGTAATTACGTGTGCGCGTTAATTATTATTATTATCAACCTTATGGTAATCATCAAGTAAGATTTATTCTTGCGTTTCTTAAGGTTTTATCATTACATCTTTTGCTAAGATTATCTCGACAATGTAACTCGAGAATTATCTCGTATATTCATGATTTTCGATGATGTGTTTCGTACGGTAGAATGTAGATTGTAGCGTCAAGTCTTATTATCATTCCAGAACTTATGAAAGTACTTGAATTAAGCCAAGCACCTCTTTCCTTAGCAGTCTCTCAAACTACTTATCGTACGTGTCCATAGTTGTAATGCAATGCCGAGATTCGTTAGTCGTCTCACTTCTCCATCTATAAACTCTCTCTTCGTGATCAGATATACCGTGGAAATATTCACTTGGTGCCATTCGATGATGTATAGACGACATGATTACGAGCGAGCCATCAGAAATTCCGACGCGCACTTTGGTTTTCTCGGTTAGCTTCTCCATCTATAAACTCTCTCTCTCTCTCTCTTCGTGATCAGATATACCGTGGAAATATTCACTTGGTGCCATTCGATGATGTATATAGACGACATGATTACGAGCGAGCCATCAGAAATTCCGACGCGCACTTTGGTTTTCTCGGTTAAGTATCAGCTAGTCTCGTTCCGTTAGGCCTTCTCGTTACCTTGCCGCGGGCAGTAATTTCGACGACGATGTCGTCGTCATCGTCGTTATATTCGCACAAATGCAACTAGTTCATCTGTTAATGTGAACCATGAGTCACGGTTGAAATAAATTACCAAAGCATGTCGTGCTGGCATGCTTTCACGAGGAGTTACGAAATTATGGTGCTGTACCGTGACGAAGATCCACGTCATCGATATAATTACATGCCTTACAGATTTTTTATTCCTAATATCCTTCTACGCTCGTATGCGCAACTATATTATACTTCCGCGCGATATATCTTCTCAATAAGCAAGAAACATTTTTAAACGTTGCAGCAATGTTGCTGCTGAAATGTTCCAAAATGTGTTTTGTTTTCTGAGCCAACACCTCAAGATTTTTCTTGAGGATACGCGAGGAGGATACGAATATTCGTGTAATTTTAAATCTGGTTTACCGTAAGGTCCTTCAAGTTTTTGATTTTTCATCACTTTTCGGTTGGCGACCGTGAAAATATATACGAGTAAGTAACGTCAGATTTCCGATTGCACTTAATTGCAGAGCCCAGACGCTGGAGCGCAGCGGATGTGGCGGCTTGGGTACAGTGGGCCAGGCGGCAATTGCAATTGCCTTCGGTGCCTATGGAGAGCTTCAACGTGGATGGTGCGACGCTGGCCTCCCTCACGGAAGAAGAATTCTGCCAGAGAGCTCCCCAGGTCAGCTCAAATATATACCTTCCTTAGGACCTTTTTAACCTTTTCATGATACTGTCAATGAGACACAGAGATCACGTTTCAAGAATTATTAACATTTTTTT
This sequence comes from Trachymyrmex cornetzi, assembly GCF_001594075.2. Lineage (NCBI taxonomy): Eukaryota > Metazoa > Arthropoda > Insecta > Hymenoptera > Formicidae > Trachymyrmex > Trachymyrmex cornetzi. Next base: position 4,577,610 of record NW_017296956.1, read on the forward strand.
TTTATTATTTATCATTTTTCCTTGGCAGGAAATATCTTATCCAAGTGAAAAATTACCTTTTTTGGTAATTTTCTCATTTTCCGTTAAATATCTTACGCGCAATAATCAAATCTGTTTGTTCGAAAGATTCTGATATACAAAGTCTCTCTCTCTCTCTGATTAAACGGGGAATAAGATTTCGTTGTTTACTTCTATTTTCTCGACAGCTTCTCGCGACAGAATATTTAAATGTAGGTAAATTATGTAGATACCTGTATCCAGACATCGCTTTTAACCTCCGAGCAAAAAAGAAATTGCTCAAAACATTACAAAAAAAACATTACAAAAAAAAAACATTAAATTGGTATTCTTTATCTTTACATTTTATCATGTCCGACTTTTATTTTCTCGTACACTACCGACTACGTCAAGCGCATGCACGACTCACAACTTTGACGTGTACCGTTACGCAATGCCTTGCGTCTGCGATGATCGACCTCGTCGCGCGTCGTAGGGATCACCGTACGTATTTACGTGCTTTCGACGAATCAATCAGCCGCGTGATTTTCGAAATGATTTTATTTTACGTTAACGTAAGAAGGTCTGAGGCAAGAAAAAAAAACACTTAAATTTACGTATGGGTTTTTTGCATGACATTCTCTCCGTATTGTAATATGGATGCTCGATGATGTTAGCAACAATAATTAAGTGCAGATACTCAATCCTATATGAAAATGTATTCTTATCTGCCTCATTGATATCATTGGATTTTTTATGGAACTTATCTCTCGTCACGTCGCGGAAATTTATAATAGATTTTACATTTATCGCGATAATTGTCGTATAATATGTTGCGTCTATTTTGTTCAAAATTTCGATTTTCGATAGTAAAGATATTTTCACAAGCAATCACATATTTAAAATTAAATTACTGTACTTATATATATATATTTCAAGAGTGATTAATTTTTAATAAATGTCAGTACTTATCAGTGACGGTAAAACGTAATGTAATAATAACAGAATGGATGTGAATCGGTAAATTCATGTTTCAGTGAAATTATGGCAATTAAGTTTAAATTTGACATCCAAAAAAGTTACACGCAATCGTGAGCGTAATTTTAACTTTATCCTTTATTGTCGTAACAATTCGCGATCGTTGAAGAAACCAGGACCGGGACTTGAGAAATGTCCGTTGCCAAGATCCGGTGAAAGTGAATTTCCTAGTAATCGATGCGCGTTTATGTCCCTTCCGCGTAATCTGTGCCTGAAGAATTAGTGGTTGAGAATATACCTACGTTATTCAAGATTTCGACATAACGTAACAGGATCGGAATTCCCCAAGATGATTATCTGACGCGTGAAAGTTACACGTTTGTGTCAGGAATACGATTTCAGGAAAGAGGCCCTTAGGATTGTTCAAGATTATCGTTTCGTTTTTCTCTTATTAACCTCTTCTTTTTTATCTCATTGAAACTCACTCGTGTATCATAATCTGATATTAACGATATTCACGACGTTGATATAAGTATCAACGTGAAAATTTAAATCAAAATATAAATTTTTACATAATTATCCCCCAGTCTTGTTTTGAATGAAATACTATTTTATATTGTCATATACGGGATGTCCCGTGAAGATTGTAACAATCGGGGTAGATTTAAGGATTTAGATTCCTGAAATCATTTTAAGACAAACATTCTAATATCAAAACATCGAGGCTATAATAATTTTTGAATTATAAGCATTTAAGTTATACCGTCTAAAACTTGTTAATTGTCTAAAAGCTAATTATCGCCTCTTACTAATATCGATATAAAGATTACATATGTAAAAATAAAATTATTCATGTTTCTAATTATTAATATTTATTATATTAAAAAATTATTGTAACCTTGACATTATTACGGTATTAAGATTTTCATCTCAAAATGATGCCAGAAATCTCCCTGTATTATTACGGCCTTTACGGAACACCCTGTATGACAAATACCTTTGTCGTGCAATCTTAAATAGAGTATATTTGCGAATCAAAATAAACTTTCTTACTATATAGTAAAAAATTAAGTAAAAAAGTAAAATTTGTTATAAATTTTTATTTTAAATAATAGTTTGTAAAATAATAAGTTATACTGAGGTATTTTTTTCGCAAATCTCAGGACATTCCGTATAATAGTGTCAATATTAATTTTGATTACAGTATGCATGTCTAGCGCACATTTACACTATAAATGCAATTTTCTACCTTGTAAATGTCTGACTTAAAAATATGTGATTACAAGTACCGTGGTACTTTTTGATTAACACATGAAGTAACAAGGTACTATTAATGATCAGTTGTTTGACGAATCAAAGTATGAAATTATCTTTATGAATATATTATTATTCGAAAAGAACTGAGAAAATAACAAATTACGACGGCTTCTCTCTGCTGGCTTTTCCGATACTTGTGCATACAAGCTGCATTAAATCGCTTATTAAGTAACAAGTTTTATATCCACGGCATCGAGCGTGCTAAAAACCGGTTGCGTGCCAATATTGATTATACCTATCTGTCGACTGCAGTTATAACCCTAAACTTGACAAAGCTAAGACAAGAAAGTGAATTTGACGTTGCATTATAAAACGAAGTGTCATTTTAACCAATTGGTTTTTTTTTCTTTTCTAAAAAGTGTAATCTTTTTTTACGGTTACTGTATATTCGTTGATTATTTTTCATCAGTATCAATGATTATAATAAAATAGGACGAAAAGGAAAATACATTTCCTCGCTTCATTACCTAAGAATTAATTGTTTCTCCACCATCTTGCTGAGTTTGTTGAAGAAAAACAGGAAATATCAAAGTCAGTTAAGAGCCTGAAACATAATCAATGTGCCGTATAAACTATGTGCCGGATAATTATGTTATGTTTTTAAATCCAATCAAGTAAGCATAAATAGGTAAATGTTGCGGAGTCTCGTCGATCGATGCGATGCGCATCTTATTATTCGAAGAGAATTACAGGCGTAAGTCTAACGGAAATTAATAGCGAGAGAAGAGTATAGAGTAGCTGTGTATATATGAGACGAGCAGCGGGGAAGTAGTCATGCATAATGGATTCCGCTTTGCGTCTAGTAATTGGATAATCGCGAATGGATAGTTGCGAAGTACCACTTCGGTAGTTCTCGTAGCGTGGAATCATGGTCAGACTTATGGTCACGTTCTATCTGCGATGCGATCTCGCGCCAAGTCCTTTCCTCGTTTGTTCGTGCTTCGTTGATGCGACGCCGCGACGCGATCCACGAGTTTCTTTCGCGGACTTCATTCATGGTTCAACTCACAAATATTACGCGCACGCGTACTTTATATCGTCCGCGTAAAGGTTTATCCGGCCAATTTAATTTTACAGCTTGTAAGCGCGATAGGTATTTAATCGTATATCTTTCTTTACAAAATTGTCTACAATTTTTATTACGTCGAGTTTTTTTAACCTTTTTTTAAATCGAACGATAAAAGATATCGAAAATGTCGAAAAAGGTGAAAAGAGCAGAAAATTGGATTGCATTTAATGAATGGCGTTTAATGCTGACGTGTAACGTCCCCGCGGACGAGTCATGCCACGTTCGCTTATCGACTCCTCGAGGAAATAATTACGGCATTCTTTGCGGTTTGGCATCGCGTCTTAATGGCAGCGATTATCGATACGCGAGAATATTTGTTTCTCGGAACATTGCAAAGTATTCAAGTATGATTGCGCCGCTGAATGAGGCATAAGAATGTGCTGCGCACAGATTACATTGGCAGATTGAAGGAAATGCTTGGTTAATATAAGCACTACGCGATTTCTAATTTCAACAATTAAATCTTGCAAATAATCGTTACATATTTGGAATCGTTGCTTTGTAATAACAGCTATAAATATTGCTCCAATATAGCTCGAGATGAAATGATTGACGAACGAGCATCGCGCAGATAGGCGACGAGAATGTAACGGCGAATGGCGATGCAGAATAACCGCGCGTCCGAAATGAATGTGCGTGCGTACAAACCACTTGTTGAACACTCATTCCAAGATCAGCAGGATCGGCATCGGCTTCACCGTGCCTGCCTACCGGCCTACCGGTGCGCGCCATTGGCTCGTCATCGAGAAGTGGGTCAACCGCTCGAATGTCTTGCCTGTTGCGTTGCGTTGCGTTGCGTCGCGTCTCTCTCAACGCGGAGGAGCCGCTTTCTCTTCTCTCGCGTGCACAACGATTCTTCCATTGGAATTCTAACGCTCCTAACGCGCTCTTCTGTCTCTCTTTTTCTCTCTTCTTCTTTCTCGCGTCTATTCTTTCCTGTGCTCAGCTTTGATTATTTTTTATCGTCCCTATATATATATATATATATATATGATCTTGAAGGCAAGTTAAGTTTAGGTTCTCAATATATGTATAACATAGCTAATATTTTGATATTATGCATAATATGTAATAGATTGCGTTTCATCTGTTTAGAGCATTGATGTGCTATTTGATGCGTATAGACGCCGCTTTATATAAAACGTCGAAGCTACGGATAATTATGTTAATTATATCCGATTAATAATGCTGGTACGACTGTTTATATTCAAGTGCGGGAGCATGCTGCACGCACAGTTGGAGATCTGGAAGGCCGCCGTCGAGGAATCACCACGAAACACTCTAGCCGCTTCCTGGACTCCCACGGGAGTAGTTCAGTCTCCAAACAGCGCCGTGACTCCGACAGTTGGAAATACAATAGTTGGCCTCAAGGAGTCTCCCTGCACTATTGATTTCTCAGATGGTATATTATACATGCTTCTTCTATCATTTAACGGACCATTATTTTTATCGAATGGTAAACTCGTTTAACGAAAAAATTAAGTGGACTCGCTTTATTTTCTTGCTTGATTCCATAGACATAATACTAATAAACTGCGCATTCCTATGGAGTTGTCACTTTGGTTTAGAAAGAGTAAGACAGACCTTGAATCACGTATCGGTCTCTCTCTCTCTCTCTCTCTCTCTCTCTCGCTCCTTCTATTTTTATTTTATTTTATTTTATTTTATTTTGACTAAATTCTTTAAGTTTATTACATACATTCCTTTCTTTTGTCTTTCAATGTAATTAATTTTCTTTAACTTTTGCAAGTTTTTTCTTCCTTATATATTCTTTTTGCTTCAATTTATTTGGTGTTAGAAGGCCCAGCTTAGTATATGATAATAAATGTTTCTTCTTCCTTTTTCTTTCTAAAGTATTACATTGAAAAGAGACGCTGATACGTTCGACTCTTTCTAACGGAGTACAGATGTTAAGATGTCAGCTAGGGAATGCGCAGTCTATACCTGTTATAGCTAAAGAGGTTGTAATGAGAGAGGTTATAATTACATTGGCTCTTTACTTGGCTTCACGCGCGAGTAAAATGTAACGCAACGATGCCAAGTTGACAAAACGCAATTAATTCACTCCTTGCGTTCTCACCCTTGATTCTCTGTCGGGTGCAGACGAGGATGAGGATTGCGCTTCCGCTCAGAGCAGCGGGAACGATGACAACGGCGGCGCGGGCGGTAAGATGCGCAACGGCGGTAGCCACATTCACCTCTGGCAGTTCCTGAAGGAGCTGCTGCAGAGTCCGGGTGTCCACGGCTCCTGCATACGCTGGCTGGATCGCAACAAGGGGGTCTTCAAGATCGAAGACTCGGTGCGCGTGGCGCGACTCTGGGGCAAGCGAAAGAATCGGCCCGCGATGAACTATGACAAGCTCAGCCGCAGCATCCGACAGTACTACAAGAAGGGCATCATGAAGAAGACGGAGCGTAGCCAGAGACTGGTATACCAGTTCTGTCATCCTTATTGTCTATAAGGAACGTTTCTCCGTCTCTCCCTCTCTCTCTCTCTCTCTCTCTCTCTCCCCCTCTCAATCTCTTTTCCTTTGTGCGAGTAGGCGCACGTGGTCTCTGGAGCGAGTGACCTCAACAAGAGCCCACCAGCACAAAGATCGAAAGGTAAAAAAAGGAAAAAAAAACGAAATAATGATCCGCCATGCTCGATATTATCCCGACGATAACACCGAGCCACGGCCGGGTCCGCTTAGTACGCCCATTTTGGGCGATCACTTTCGCCTTATGTTTATTCCCTTCTTTTCCCACTTCCCTTTCACTTTCCCTCTCTGTCTCCCTCCTGTGCGTACGTACTTGCGTCTTCGCGTTTTCTTTTTCTTTTTTGTTTTTCTTAATAATACTGTATTAACTGTATATGTGTAAGCACGCGATTTTCTACCGGGTCGGTCTTTCGTTTCGACGAAGCTCTTGTCGCGAGGTGAAGACGCGAGCGGGTGGAAATTTGCCAGAGAAAAGGGAAGAAATGACTCTTTCCTCTCTATTCTCACAATCGCTTGTCGGCACCAGTTCGTCGGATCCTCGAGCTGTCTAATAATGTACGCGATACGTCGACGGGACGCACCACACTCAGCGCGCGGAACTATTCGTCGCAACTTCATTCCGCCGTTTCTCGATATGATAACGATCGGAGATTGAAATTGTCTCGGGAGATTATCTATTTTTTATACGCGAAAAAAATTTTTCTAATCGTGCACGCGCCTTGACCTCGTCGTCCTTCCCTACTGCGTCGCAAACGAGCAAAAATATCAGGGTTGCTACAAAACTGGAAATCATGAAAATCGGGGAAATATCAGGGACATTGAAAATGGTTAGAAAAATTAGGGGAAAGTCAAGGAATTTTGCAAAATTTTCTGGAAAGTTAAAATTTTTTACCTTAAAGAAATTTAATATGCGTACACGCAAAAAAATGTTTGGTTGGATCAACTGGAATTCTGATGGAAAATGAACAATCCAGAATTTTGATTAAGTCTGGATTGTTATCTCAATTAGAATTCTTAAGAATTTAATCAGAAATCTATAGTAGACTTTATCAGAATTTTGTACATCACACCTACACGCAGTTTTGGAATACTATCGACTTTTAAATTAAATGTAAGCAACGTCAGTAACTTTAATAATAATTTACATTGCCACGGTAAATTGAGATTTCTCAACAAAAGGTTTAAAATACAAAACGAAAGAAATTGAAAATATTATTGAAAACATCGAGGAAAATGATGAAATTTTGTCTAGGAGAAGTTATGGAATAATTTATTTAGGAGGAATTTGTAACAATCCTGAAATACGGAACAAAGAAGAAACGAAACGTCAATTTGCAGGTAAAGCATGAGTAAAGCGTAATGTCGCGTGTATCTGACGGAAGATGAAAATATCTTGGTCGACGTAATCATTACCTGCTCGCGACGGGAGCATTAAGGTTAATTATATTTTTGCACATTTTACGATTGCTCTAACACGCGCGCGGAGGTGTTTATTAAGTTGTCGAGAGTGCCTTAGCACACTTTACGCGTGCGTGCGGTGGGAATCGCGATATAATGAAAGACGCGTTCAAGCCGCGAGGATTTCTGATCGGATCACGGACGATGGTCATCGCGAGAAATTTCGCGCCCGCGATCGATCGACGACCATCTCATAGATAGATCGATCGAGTCGGCTTTCCGTTCGAGAGAATGGCGGAAGAAAGAGAACAATTACGGCGCGATCGCTGTTGCGCTCGAGGCGTCTCAGACGCACGGCTGGTGCTGGTGATTTTGGTCCTATATATCTATGATATATTAAATATTGTATGTTCCATGAACGATTAGGAATTAAGATTTAGGTGCGTAAGTGTGTATCGGGGTCTCACGTGAGTCACCCTTAAGTTACTTCGAGAGATTTTTTTTCTTTCTACTCTTTCCCAGGGAGAACAAGAAAGTCAAAATAATGTCATAATATTGACCGAAACATGGAAAAAATAGCATTAATTTGGTCAATAATCGGCCAATATGACGTCAAATTGACATTATTTGCACTTTTTTGTTCTCCTTGAATTTTTTTCTCTTCTCACATTTTCTTTTCTTGCTGTAACGTCCACGCGATCGCGATTGCAATGTCGATCGCATCGATTTTTTATGCTTATAATTCGTAAGTGGCTCTCATGCATTTTTATACTTCATCTTTTTTATTCTTTATTCCTTTATAGTAAGTTTGGATTAATTTTCAGATTAACAGAAATTTCATTCCTCTGCGCAAATTATCGGGAAATTGGGTTATTCTTGTATCTTTCTCTTCTTTCGCTTTCTGTTATATATGAAATACTTTTTTAAAATATTTTAATAAGTTATTTGCGATTTTGAATTACAACATACACAAAATACAATTAATATAGAATTTCGTGCATTTTTAATTAAACATTAAGATTTTTACTAACGTTGTGTCCACGTTCGCTCACCAATCGGTTGTATATACAGATATACATATAAAACACAACTATTTTATGTATTCGTTTTTTATTTATTTAATTGAGTTTGTTTTATAATGGAAATAATAGTACAATCTGCCGTGTAATGCTTGAAGCTCTTCGGCATGCATTCCAAGCAGAACAAAAAAGTCAAAATAATGACTGAATTATGACAAAAAAATGACATAAATTCGGTTGATATTCAGTCAATATGACAATAAATTAACATTATTTTGGCTTTCTTGTCCTCCTTGGGATTCCGTTAATGCCGATTCTGTGACTGATATCGGTACCGTTTTAGTTCGCTTGTGTATATCATGGATTTAACGTTGGAGATTATTATTAGCGTGGCTGTTTCTCGGCCGTGCGAAAGTGCAATTACGTCCATGCACCTGTTAGCATTGAACTTGAATCATTTTCAGCTCGCTTTGCGCAACTGCGCAACGTTCGTTGTTCAGAATTGTGTTATAAATACAACGGCTGCGTTCATTAAAAAAAAAAGGCAGCTTTGCAACTGTTATGATTCTTTATTATGATTAATTCTTACTCTTAATTCCTTACGGATTTAAATGTACGAACCATATTAAAGAATTTTACAACAGTTACAAATCTGCTTTATCTTAATGTTATTAAAGAATAATCACTCGTCGTAAATATTATTTCATGTCGAACAGCATTAAGGAGGTTGCAAGGAGAATGCAATATGTTAAGAATTGCTTGAAATTTGGAACATGGCTTTATCTACAAAGCATGCTTTTATGTAAATTTTTTCAGATTTTTTGACCAGCGCATTTTTCTGTAAATTGATAACAAAATTCTGGATTTTATAATAGACTATCTCTTTTTCTCTTATAGGAGACTCGATTCTATGTATCTGTTTTCAACAAATATTAATATTTGAAATGTTAAGAATCGAATAAATTTATGTTTAATATATTAAGTATAGCATATTAAAAATGTATTTGAAGATTAAAACAACTTTTACCACTCAGTTTATTAACAATAGTAAAAAAATATAACCAAAGATGTGATACTTCTGCCATTGAAACTGTTTGATGGAGAAAATGTGGCAACGTTGTTTCATCATCGCGAATCAAGAATATTCCATCAGTTGAGTAGTGCCGTCAAAGTCTCACTACAAATGCTTCGAAGCATTTGATTTACTAATTGATTTACAGAATAAAAATTGTACTAAATGATTTGTCAAAGAACGCTTCAAAACATTTATAGCGTCACGTTAACCTTATCTACCCGTCAGACATTGCTGTTACCAACTTGGATTTTTCACTTTTACACCGTTGCTAAATCATTTCTTGAGCTAAAAATATTTATTGTTCTAAAAAATATATGCTTACCTTTGAAACTTTTACACAAATAAACACTAATATTTTTTGCATTTTAATTGCATTATAATCCATATATTTCTTTAAATTTTAGCTACTTATTTCTTCAAATTTTTATGTTCAAATGTTGGCTACACTCCATATTTCTTTTGTATTAAAGCATTCCCCTCTCACTGCCCACCTTAGCCTTACAACCTCCTTAAATTAGCAAACAATTGTGCAAGAAAAAAATAATTCGTCGTCATGATTACTTTGTAAAATGTCTAGAAACAAATGCAAATCAATTTTTCTACTCGTTTATAACGACGTACTTATCTATTGCGCGTTCTGCTGTTATTATAAACGAGTAGAAAAATTGATTTGCATTTGTTTCTAGACATTTTACAAAATAATAATAATATTCACCACGAGTGATCATTCTTTAATAACATTCGGGCTGTTAAAGAATTCAAGTCTCTTGTCTTGAACGTAGTACTTAAAGCCAAAGAACATGGCGGCGTGAACGAGCGAATATACCAGATAGGTCTGTCGAGGAAATGAATTTGCTCGCGTAATTAGATCGTAAAGCTCGCTTCGGCTGTTGGATTTCTACAACGCGATACATTATTTTTTTATACGGCCTGGCATAGAACGCTCATCAAATCGGAAGTAGACCGCGGCGGGACCTCAAAACACTGTTGTTTAATGCATCTAAATTAAAATTGAGAGAAATATTAAATTACAGATATTATATATACCTATTGAGAAACAACGTTCGGATTAATTCTTTTTGTGCCTTCAATTCTTTGATGTTAAACTGATACGCTTTATCAGTATATAAATTCTGTTTGCTACTTCACGAAATTATATAATTATATAAATACATGCGACGTAAAAAAAAGTCTCTTTTCTTGATGGAATAATATGATGACTTTTATGCGATTACTAAAAGTGTCTCTCTTAAGATCGTTCGCTATCCGTTTTGTGCCAAGTTTCACCACATTCTGTTATAAATTTAACGGGGGGTAGTTGGTTCTTCAATTCCGCGATATAAAGCGCAAGGGAGACCCAAAAGCAGGAAGACAGGGGATTTATTTTCGATCGATGATAGCTGCATTATAACAGAAAGAATGCAGTTCGTTGAAACGGATAAAATCCAGGATCGCGGTTAATTTTCCGACTAGATAGAGAAACGGGAAATTATAAAATCGATCAAAATGGCGCGAGTAACATTGGATTATAGATTCTAATCGCGCGATATCATATCACAAAGCGGCCATTGTTGTGCATAACCGACTGTTTATTTATTAAATTGTTAATTGGTAAATTTACATTTTGTAAGACTAAAAGGGCTTTTTCCACTAATTTCTGGTTAAATTAATCAACGATAAACTCGCAGAAGTGCCAACAGCAATTTAATGTACCAGAATGTCTTCTCTCTCTTTCTCTTCTGAGAGAAACTGTGTTCAGTTCTCATGTTGGCAATCGTGATGATTGAGTTAACCATCGATTAGCGTTAATTATTAGCGAGGTTGGTGACAGGAGCCCTAAAAATAAGGAATTTTTTTTTTTAATACAGCGTGTTTGTCAATAGACGTATTTCTTCTTTAAAATTGAAATTACTTTTTCTTAACGAAGGTGTGAAAGATGTTGATATTTTTCATAGTCTAAATAAATAAGAAAAAAAGACTTTGGTTGACTGGGTTGTTCCACCTTTCGATAAACTTCAGCTCATTGTCTTATTCTCTTACTCGTTTACTCTTGTTCATCTAATAGCTAAATTACCATATAGTTTATCTGAAGATGGAACAACTGGTCCTTATTAAAATGAATTGTAGGATCGCAATGACAAAAGTTTAAGCGTCAATTAATTTCAAATAGATTTCATTTTAGCAGAATTTTAATGTGAGGTTCCATTATTATGCAATATTTTCATAAAAAAGAAAAATTGTCCCGTTTGCCAAATACGTCCATTATCAAACATTATAATTTACATACATATACATATAAATATATAAGGAGTTTATATATTGTTATCGAATCATTGAGAGATTACTAATATTGTGAAATTTATATAGATCGGTGCAATTTATTCTTTTTTAATGAAAGAAAAACGAGGGATGGGCTAGTGAGAGAAAATTGTGCTTCCACTTTCCCAGTGATCTATGGCAATAACGATGTAATTATTGCACGTAAAATTTTGTAAATATTTGTGACTAGCACGAGAGTATATCTCTTTTTATTCGATAACCGTTGCTGGTTTTATATGAGCAGATATTTTATTATATATATACATATATTATAGTATTAGGCGTTATTTTCCTATACATAATCGATCTTGCTCTGCAAGATATTTTGTTATGCATATATTATATATATTTATACATCCATGTTTGACTGTTTTAATGAGATTAGGGTGGATATGGCGAGTAGACGTGGTAATAATCAAGGCTGATCTCAAGACACGTCAGTAAATTGATATATACGAGAGAGCAATACTATTGAAAATTGTTACGTAGTTTAAAGACAGATTAAAAAATCGATAGATGACGACGACTGGAAAGCTTAATATATTTGTACGCGGACTGAGATAAGCCTCGACACGAAAGCAATAATATTATTATTAACGATAAGAATTATATATATATATATATACACACACATATATTTTCTTACGCCGACATTTTTCGTTGCCGATACTTGGAACGAGTTACTAACACGAAGCAAAGAAAAATAAAAAGGAATTTCGTAAAAAGGAAAAATTTCGTAAAATGTGTATTTGATATTTGCTCCGTCCTTCATCTCCCAAACTCTTGAAGAAATTTGCGCTTGTATCATTTGCCATCTCCTTGGAACTTTCGTTACGCCAACGCTAAAATGACGGAACGCACTTTTTGGACATATTAAGAATCGCTCGGCAAAGAAGCGAAAGCGACGAGGTGAAAGTCTTTTGGTCGAATTTCTAATCGTCGCCAATATTGAGAGCCGATCAACAGGCAAGTAAATTATCGTATAGTAGTTTATCTAAATTCCTCGCGGCGTAGTAAACGTTTTCAACAATTCATAAAGGAAACTTCTTTTTCCATAACCAGTGAATATTTTTCAAATCTGCATAAATATAATATAATAATATTATAATATTGTATAAAACAATATAAATATTAAAAGATACATAGAACCAGTATTCAAACGAACAAATTTAATTAAAATAATAATATTACAAACGTTTCGACTCCGATCGGGTCATTTTCAATGTACATAAAAATATATCATAAATAACGCTTACATTTGTAAAATCTTTAAAAAATGAATAAATTAATTATAACATATCATAATGTCTCGCAAGCATAATCTTGTCATTAATATGAAATGTATAAGTTGTCCAATTTAGATTTTGTCGAGGTTGAATCCTAAAGTTATAACAAAAAGTTTTTTACCTCGTCAGTTAATATAGTAAATGCCGTGATATGTTATTTCATTGCGTTGTGACTGCATTTTATAAGTTTAAACTATTTTGCACTTATTTACGCGATCACTCTTAATCACGTCAAATAATGTAATGTACAGGCCGAATGTCGCGAGAAGACAGGAACTCTGACAAATTTAAGAAATGGAAAGGGAATGTATCATATTAATATACGTATCGGGTAATGACTCTGTATCGTTTTGTTTGTTTATACCGTGTGTTTGTTTCTTAATGTGGACCATCTCAGAAATTAATCGTTTTCTGTGTGTAAGAAGGTTCTATATCCAATATTTTTACACTATTCCATTTGAAATCATGATTCGTTTCAATTCTATGATTAGTAATTACCGAAGGGGATTTTGAACCTTTATTAATATCAGAGACATGTTCATTTACTCTTGTTCTTAATTCTCTCTTAGTTTGGCCTACATAGTTTGCTTCGCAATTTTCACAAGATATTTTATAAACTATATTCTGATTCTTTGTATGTTCTAGTTTATCTTTTCTCTTTTTTATGTAGTCTCTAAGTGTGCTGAAAGTGGTGTGCGCCAATTTACAATCAACCACATTAGCTATACAGGTTTAAATTTTTCAGAAATAGAACTGACAAACGGAATAGCGAAAAATTTATTCGGCAAAATGTTATTATTATTCACATTAATATTATTAATATGGTGTTTTATTCTATTCTGGATTGTCGAAAAAATAAATTGAAGAGAGTATCCGTTGTTCAAAAATATATTAACGGCGTCAGTCAAATTATTCTGTTGAAAAGTTGGATGGCACAAGTGAACTATTTTATCTATAACACTATATATAACTCCTCTCTTATGACAGACCGGATGTTGAGACTGGAAATTAAGGAATCTGCCAGAAAAAGTGGCTTTACGGTAGCCATCAAATATCAAATTACATTCATTAGCAATAATTAAACTTATAAAATGCAGTCACAACGCAATGAAATAACATATCACGGCATTTATTATATTAACTGACGAGGTAAAAAACTTTTTGTTACATATTACGACAGGTGTTCTTTATATATAACTTTAGGATTCACATTTTGCATAAATCTTTTCCTAGATATATTTTTACTTGCAACCTCGACAAAATCTAAATTGGACAACTTACATCTTTCATATTAACAACAAGATTATGCTTGCGACATTATGATATGTTATAATTAATTTATTCATTTTTTAAAGATTTTTACAAATGTAACCGTTATTTATGACGTTTGTAATATTATTATTTTAATTAAATTTGTTCCTTTGAATACTGGTTCTATGCCCTTTTAATATTTATATTGTTTTATACATATTGTAGCCTTATTATTACTTCATTTAATATTGTATATATTACATGACATAATACACTTAAAAAATCTCTTTCTCTCTCTCTCTCTCTCTTAATATGTTTTACAAAGGAGTAGTTTAATTTATTCTTTTTGACACGACTATCGATTTATGCGTTTGCACTTTATTCTTTCTCGCCTTCCAATGCAGAAATAGTTTTGGTTTTAATATGGATCTCAATGTGACGTATTTTGCTTTTATTTTTGTTTAACGTGTATCTAACCTATAATACGACTTTATGATCGATTTTTGTTTTTATATTTTAATCGACTCTTTTCATCGTTTTGTTTGTTAAGAATTTCATATATCTAATTTGTTTCCCCAAGCTCGTAATTTATTTTATATTTTGTAATTTGGTTGAAGAAGACTTATTGTTAGTACGGTTGAAACATTTCATGCATTGCATATTAATGAATAACTAGTTTTAATTCCTTCTTGACGTTTTAATAAACTAGTTTTAATCTTTGACCTAATTAATTGCTTATTATTTGTTTGACCTTTCTATCAATTTTATTATATTTGCATTGCAATTGCGAGCTAGAAAATTGTGATATTACTGAAGTAATAGTACGTGTATATTCTGTTAAATACCTGTGCATAATAATATCATTATTAAGTGTTTAATTGTTTAAAATATTTATATTCCTTAACATTTAACTTTGCTAATTTAATGTATAGCAGCTTTTATTATGCACTAATCTAGTGTAATGCAAATGATCGAATTCACTAGAATATTAATCTCTCGTATATAAAATCTCTTTTTATACCTGTATTCTCAAACCCAGCGAGAAGTAAAATTAACTCAACGTTGAATTGACTGTTATTTCTTATAGACTATTGCCTGGAGGTTTTTGAGAAAAGATCGAATTAATTCTTTAATGCAATTTTATTGATTTATACCATCATTCTACATCACATGTGAATGAATTAAGAAAATGATATTAAAGAATTAGTTCTGAATAACGCAGTCGTTTATCAGCTCCAGGCAATAGTCTGTTACTGGGAAATTTTCACACTGGGAGTAAAACACGTATGCATGTACATACGTAGATACAAACTTGATCCGACAGTTCGTTGATAAGTATACGATGGGGGAGTATTTACTCTTGCGAGAGCTTTCCTCGGGGGCGATCCGGCCGGTGGAGCCGAGCATTCCAATTTCAGGATCGACGTCTCTGGCAGCGCGAGCTAGGAAGAAGAGAAGGAACGCGCGGCCAAGAGAAGGCGAGAATCTCGCCGCC
>NW_017296956.1:4593393-4636949 GCF_001594075.2 Trachymyrmex cornetzi
CTTTCCCTTTCTTTCTTTGCACCCTCTCGTGCGCGAGTGGGCGTCCCGTTTCAAGATTTACGACGATTTAATCGCGCAATTAATCTAACACCTTGTTGCAACAACACTTGGCGGCGCGGTAAGGAAAAATTTCGAGCGCGCTAAGGAGAAAGAAATCGGGCTCGCTTCAATCTATCGCGGTCGGTATCGCGAGGTCGGTGAAGGAGCACGAAGTTTAACCACGTGTTAAAGGGGAGTAACGAGTACGCAGCGAAGGAGATGGGGGAGGGGCAAAGGGCGAGAGAAGAGATAGCCGCCGCCAAGGACCGCGTATCGTTCGAGTTGCAATGGACCACGATAAATGAGTCCTCGCAACTTTATCGGCTCGCCATTGTTTCGCGAACGAAGCAGGGTAATTCGAGAGACCGCGAGTAAGTATAGCTTGAAATATGAAAATTCCTTGGTATCGATATCTACAATCTTTTTTGTACGTGCAACAAAACTTTTCATCAACAAACGTAATTATTGACCAAACGAAGCTGTTAATACGCGGAATGTTTGGTATGCGTAATAAAATAAGATTTATATATTAATTATTTATAACGGATGAACAATGCGATTTACATAATAGTAAAGAATTGAATTTATTAAGTGTCATCAACTCAGTCGACATCAAAATAGTATAATATCCATGGATTTTTTTTAAGGGGCGGAGGAAGGAGAAATTGAAGTCGAGACTTGTTTACTTTATTGATGAAAAATATGCTATTTTAATATAATCGAATAAGCTAATGATTAATATTCAAATATCGTAGACACGATCAAAGAATAGTATCAAAAGTAGGAATTATCAAAAAAGTTGACAGCAATAATAAAAACGATATGTTAAAAAAATGTTTACGAGTTTGCATTTAAAAAATTAAACTTTATACAAATTCAAACGGTACGCACTTTGAAAATGTTAATGTTTAGGATTATTTATACCGATTAAAAATTGCAAACTCTCCTCTTTTCAACGCACTTTTTGATAACTTTTTAATAACTGAGTAGTGAGTACATTTAAAAATAACAGCTGATTAATTTTTCAACACCTTCCCGTGGGACCCTGTATATACCTAATCTTGCATTAATTAAAGAAAAATCGTAATGCTACATTTTACACAATCAACACATACTGTAGAAAGATATATATATATATATATATACATAATAGTTATTATATTATAAATTAAATTATTATATTATTATAAATTAAAATTACACAAGAATTTAATATTGAAAAATGTATAAAATAATTGGCAAAAATGTAATAACAAACAATTTGATACAGCAAAATTATGACATAGGTATAAGAAAATTCATGCAATTTACGTAAATAGAAATCCGTCCGACACGATGATGGTCGAAATGGTTAATCGAATAAGAGAGGCGCATATACAATGTATAATTCGTTTCGAGATCCTCCGTGCAGGCTGTTGTTCTCGGCGACGCGACGCGACTCAGACGGCGAGGACACCCCCGCAAACGTTCTGTGTGTACGACCAAGGACAACAACATTCTCCGCAAAACTAATTGCCAGATAAATATATATACGAACAACGAGTGGCAGCGTGCGCGTCATAGTGTGCGTGCGTGCGTTACGGACGACATGACACACGTTGTCTATACGGCGGAATTTATTGCGCTTGCCCGGCTGCAGTGGCCGATAATCACGGTGGGAGGCATGGGAGGAGAAAAGAGAGAAAGAGTCGAGAGTATCTCTCGTACGGAGAGCGCGTAATTTATGCTCTCATTATGCAACAACCGAGATTCATTACGGGCGACACGCGTTGTCTCGCGAATTCGGAGATCGAGATCTCGCATCTCGCGAGGGACTGATCTCGATGGGGCTGAACGCTGAACGCTGTCGCGTCACTTTAAACAGTGTAATCCCATCTTCAAGATTGCAAATTGATTGTGAGCCGCTCTTTTTCCAAACTGGCTCAATTTTCACTCTTCAAAGTGAGATTTCACTCTAAAAAAATTTAGAAAAATTCTAAACAAATTTGAAAATAATTTGTTGGACACTCAAGCATGATAAGCAACGCTACAAAAGATTTTCACATCTGATATAATCAATTTGAGCGTTCTGCATAATTATTTGGATAGTCGAACGAAATTGATTTTCAGATCTATATGAGAATAGTTGGAAAAAGTTTTTAATCAATTTTTACTCACTCCAATGATATTATAACTTTTCGATGTCGTCAAAAATGTTTACACAATCCGGAAAAGACATGCATGTAATAAAGAATGAAGAAGAAAAAGAATTGGAAAAAATAAAAATCACATTAAAAGGAGACGATTGAAATATTGAGTATCTTTTCAATGGTTCTATATAACGGCTGTTATAATTGCGAAAAAATCTCAAAGCTAGGGAGAAGTGCGTGTGCCCTGTTGTGCGGGTTGTGCCCCTTGACCCGCTTTATCGCAGCTAGGAATCTCGAGACCTCGAGACGGGAGGGAAGAAGCGTAAGCTGGCGGGGGCTCGCGCAGAGTGCAGAGGGTGGGTACCCCGTCCAGCAGAGGGTTACAGGCGCGTTGCATCGCGGAAACTATAACTGCGCTGCGCTGCGCGCCTGTAATCTACGGGGTAACCATAACCGCTCTTCGACCGGCGCGGCGACAAAAAACCGCGGCGGAGAATGAAATACGGATTACAGTGGTTGCGGGCCGGGGCCGGATAATGGTCGGATAATGATGACCCCGGCGCCGATTGCCCTCCGCTACCACTGCAAGGCCCGTCGATCACATTTTCCCCGTTTCCCTTCCCACCGCCTAGCCTTCCCGCCGCGCCGTCGCGCTTCTTTATCGTCCATGTATCGAGATTTCCATACAAAGTTGCGCCCGGCGTGCTGCAACTCGCTGCATTTCTCACGCGCATATACGCTTACTTACGACTTATGCATCGACGAGTGCATCGGCCTCGGCGCGGCGGGCCGATTTAAGGAAACAGAAGGAAGGAATCGGACAATCTCCCCATTAAGTGTTCCGAGACTTTGAATTTTCAAGATGAACAAACCTAACCTTTTGAATTCGATCGATGACAATTGTCGCATCAATCGACAGCGTAGTCTGGTCGGTCAATCGAAATATTAGGGACAGTGGCAAGAGATAAAAGTTCGAATTACCCAGGATTTTTTTTAAGAGAAGGTTTTATATTGATTGTCGTCAATATTTATCACATAAACAATAATAAATTCTCTGCATTAAGAAATTATTCTTTTTCAGTATAATTTATAATAGCTTAGAATACATCTCCTTCTCATTTCTCACATTGAATGGAAAAGAAGAATAGGTTTAAAGGTTAATCTCCCTCCACCTCCTCAATGCTCATTTCGCAATTCATATATTTATCACTATTTTTCTCTGATATCAAGCTACCGGTAGCGTCGCGACGCCATCTGCATAAATATACGAGTATAAAACGGGACGCGTGACCACTTGCCATGTCAATGACATTGTGTATACGTTTGTGCCGTTGCCAAATTCGCGACGCAAGTTGTATCTGGAGAGTTTTGACATCAATAAACTTTAGATTAAAATTACTCAGAAACTAAAACCGCAATCAAACATTTTAAAACACCTTTATTGTACCATATGTATGCCATCGGTATCTTTCGATTGCGATCAGTCCGAATAAAATTGGTGCAGCTGATACCGAGATCTGGAGATTGGTGACAACTTCAGTTTTTCAAATTTTTTCAGTCGTACACTGCTGTTCAATAATCGAGTCTCACTTTAGTCGCACTTGGGTGTAGATGACCGCGCCATGTACTCGTATGTATACACACTTCTCCACCCTCCTATATACGTACACTCGATTAATGTTAATATTAGTGTACGTGTGACTCGTACATATAGAGCGTTTTGTCCATTAAGCTGCTTTTCGCAAGGGCAAGGAAAGAAGGAGAAAAGCGAGAAAAAGATTACAACTCTTAATATTAAATCCATATTCTCGTAAAAAATTTGTATTGGTGCACAGAAAAAATATTACGATTGCTACAACCGGAAATAACGATAATTTTCGCCCATCAATATATATGGTTGTGATAACCTTAAGATGGACATATCTTTACAGCCATAACCGTTAAGATATGCCAATCTTATTGTTATCACAATCGTACTATAGTTCTTATATCCAAAAAATGTATTGATAGACGACCCTACACAGATCTGTTTGTTTCCATCAATATAATGAGTTGCTTTCCATTCATACGAAACCCATAATAAATTCGATTGTACTCATTGTCAGTCCTCACTAAAGCCATATTTTGTGCCATACGTCGTATACAAATATTAACATAAAAATATATTATTTTGCGTCAAATCAAATTATCGCGTTTAGAATCTTTATTTGGGTATGTCAGTATGTGTACCCAGGAAAAATGTTATTCTTGTTGTTCACCGAATGTCAAACAAAGATAAAATGACACTTGGGTGGAATTTCTGAATACAGCCCTGACGCGCTGCCCATACCGGGGGCGGAAGTTAATTCATTGGTTCCTCGCTCTGCTCTATCTGTCGTGTCCGTCGAGCAAACCGCAGATCGTTGGAGCCTCTCTCGAGACCGATCGGTTCGCGACAACAAAGTGTCGATGGCCACCGTGCGAACGCAAACATAAATCCAAATTAGCGGCAACTTAACACGCAACTTAACCGTGCGCCGATCGATTCTCTCCTTTCCTTGCGTTTTCGAATGCATGACAGCGTAAATCGTGAGGACCTATCGGTTTATCGCTCGACACGCGTTTCGATCCCTTCGCCGCGCGAACGTTGATATCAGCGATTCGAGTTTAAAGTCTGTCCACATAATCGCGATTGCTATATTTCACATTCCTTTACGAAATTACTTAAGCGAGAAGAATTGTTTACGGATTCGGATTTGTAAAAATTTATTACAAAACAAAAGAGATAATACTATTATTAAGTTTTATTCAAAAAAACTTTTCAATTTCTTTTCACAAGAAATTCCTATTTTGTAGAATAGGTTTCCGATTTAAAAATTCAAGCATTTAAAACTCGAAAGTTGCACAAGTGAAAGATTACATCCACCAACGAGTCTAAAAGTTTCATACTATGTTGTGCATCTAATAATGTTCTTTCTAATTAAAAGATATAAATAGAAAATGGACAAAAATTGTATGTCAAACGCGCGCGCGCAAGTCTAATTTTTATTCCTTTTACAAGTTTTAAATTAGACTATAAGCATATTTTTTCTCAAAATATATTTATCACGCTATAAAAAAAAAACATGTGTATTATTCAAACCTTTACATAAAATTTTATATTTGTTATATTATTATTAACCTCGAATACTCTTTAAAACATAATATTATAAATGTCTTAGTATCTTGTTACGAAAATATGCATGCTTGTTTATTAAATACTTGCATAATAATAAACATAAATTTAATACATATAGCTATATTATATGAAGCACCGACGAGATTATTATGTTATTAAAGACAGTCGGCTCTTACGGAAGTTCGCGTGATTGTCAAAATTTAAGCAATTAAAAAACTTATAATACGGTACTAATTTCATAATTTATTAGTTTCGTAGACATGTATATGTGTGTTTAAAACTTAATAATACTGGAATTTTATTTAAAACTGTGATTTTAATGTTATCATCTGAGTTTGATTATCAATCTCAGAGATGATAACTGCAGAGAAAAAATTGTAATTTTTCGGCAATATATAACATATTATATTATAGTATTAAAAGTATACGCGCTTATGGATGTGATTTGGCAACTTAAACTGACAATTACACACATTTGACGATCAAATAATATTAATAAATTGCGCATTAATAATAATAGAAATAATAATTTTCATAAATAACTATTTTAGGGACTTACTCCTTTAATTCATAAAATAATACATAGATTTACGAGGTATTAGGAGTCAGCTCTGGCATGTACTAATTTGCGCAAATATATTCAATGATAAAAATATATATATAAAAATAAAATTTTAATAATTTTTCAATGTTTCGATTCGGCTTCGAGACATCCTCAGCATATACATATATAAATAATTACCGGTTTTCAAACATTGTATCGTTTTGTGTGTGTGTCAAGTTTGAATCTCAAAATACATATATTCTTCCTTCTAAATGTAAATTACGTGGACCATGTAGTGAGACGCGACCATCCTCAACATTAACCAATGTTGTGACACTTGACACTTCAGTTTCATAGCTGAGTGGTGGTGGATTGACCATCTCAAAATGGTCTCTAGAAATTATTAAAATTTTATTTTTATATATATTTTTATCATTGAATATATTTGCGCAAATTAGTACCAGCGCTGACTCCTAATGCCTCGTGAATCTATAATATGTATTATTTTATAAATTGCGTATATTTTAATGTAAATCTCACTGAGTTAGTCTTTTTAATTGATGTATTACAATTAATGATTATTACTGAGGAGGACTCTAACCGTGGATCGAAAGCGTTTAATGTACTAGCTTAATATTAATAAACTTATGTTTCGCACAACAACCATGCAGCGTTGGCTCTTAAAGGCTTTTTATTAATAGTTGATTTACTTCATTACTAGAGCCTATACAATTTTGAAATTATGCATGCTTATATATTTATACAGAATTTATATATAAAAAAAATTATGACTATAACAATGTATTATCAAAATATTTGAAATATTTATGTTAATAATTGTAAATTTTTATTCAATAATGTCAATTATCTCCTGGCCTCCGGAGCTCCATTGATATACAGGGTGGGGAAAAAGTATGGAAGCAAACAATTATTTCCGAAACTATTCATTTTTCGACAAAATGTCTTAGACATAATTTTTATGGTATGAAAAAGTTTAATGTACTAGCTTAATATTAATAAACTTATGTTTCGCACAACAACCATGCAGCGTTGGCTCTTAAAGGCTTTTTATTAATAGTTGATTTACTTCATTACTAGAGCCTATACAATTTTGAAATTATGCATGCTTATATATTTATACAGAATTTATATATAAAAAAAATTATGACTATAACAATGTATTATCAAAATATTTGAAATATTTATGTTAATAATTGCAAATTTTTATTCAATAATGTCAATTATCTCCTGGCCTCCGGAGCTCCATTGATATATAATCACGAAAATTTGCCCAAGATCAACTGTCTTTAATAGTATCTCGTCAATGTGATAGAGTCAATAATGATCATCGATGTTAAATTGTCGAAAATTTTAAAACAACAATCGATAACATCGGTACTCTTTAATTACCACCGAGCTTCCAATGATAATCACGAAAATTTACCTAATATCGGTAATCATATCTTAATGTGATCATATGATATATAATAATATTTATATAATTTAATATTAATATATAAATAATATATTATAGTCTACAGACATAATTTGAACGCAATCTGTATTTGTTGTATTTATGATAGGCAACTACAAATTTATGTATCAGAATTTGTGTATCTTGTGTGAAACACTGAAACACAAAAACATGAAAAATATATTAATTCCAATATAACTCATGCGGGTATTCATATTTCGAAATTGAAACTTGACGTTACCATCGCACGAGGTCTCTAAATTCATCTTATTTCAGTGAGAGCTGAGACTGCTGAGAGTCTGAGAGCGCCACCGGCTGTCAGTGAATTCCTCACGTTGAAGAAGGTCACGCGAGTGCCTTTGAGATATATCGGGCGTGAGAGAGTGCTCTTCTCGCGAAAATTTTCACGACCATTTGACGCGTGACGTCCACTCACCACTGCCGTCGACATGCTGCCCCGATTCCTCAGGCCTGTCGTAAATGTCAGCCAGCAAGGCGCGAAACTATTATCCACGAGCGCTACGGTAAAGTATCACTACAGCGAACCACAAAACTTTTATCTATTTCCTAAGAAGTGAGAATCCGTCGGAAATTAATTATCATTAATATACCCTGCGAGTAATGTGTAACATTTTACTACCTTAATATGTGTTGCTAGATATTCCATGTGCGGATGGCGATTCAGTGGAACAATAAATCCACCTTAGAAAAGTCCTTTGAAAAGTTATCTTTCACAATCTTATTTCTCATGTAAATCTGTATCATATTGCATACAAGTCGCTAGTTATGGCCACATTTGCTATATCTCTTGGGATCGTTGGTTCATAGGATGAATACGAGAAGAGAATCTTCAATGACCTTTGACGACACACGTACGGCGGGGCGGGAGAGATTAACAGATATCGCTTGTCACCTATCATATATCATTGAACCATGAGTGCCGCAATCGGTAATCGGAACACTGTTATGCAACTGCAAATTATTCAGCTCTGCAATGCTAACGTGTTACTTGGCCCATCACGACATTTTTGGAACCTGATTGCGAAAAAAGAATAATTCCGATGCTTTGTTGTATCTACTTATATTTTTTTTATCACACAATCCTTTATATGAAAAAATGAGCTATAAAATAAATTAAAATAAATACATTGAAATCAACAGATGAGAATTGGAGAAATTTTTAAGCATTAATTGCAAATACAATTATTTAAAAGATTTAACAGAGTATTACTTTCTTAATTAAACTCCTCGCCTGGATTGAGTTCTAGCCAAATTATTTTTTTCAAAATGTTACAATTCTAACTGTATTATTTATTTCACAGTGCGATGCAAAAGTCAGTGTCATGGGAGCAAGCGGTGGCATTGGCCAGCCACTGTCTTTGCTTCTCAAACAGTCCCCTCTCGTTACGGAATTATCGTTATATGATATTGTAAACACACCTGGTGTCGCTGCCGATCTCTCACATATGAATACTCCTGCAAAAGTTAAAGCCTATAATGGTCCGGAGCAGCTCAAAGATTCTCTTAAAGGTTCTCAGGTATATATCATCATTATGATACAAAAGATTATATTATTCAGTATTTGATAGATATAGAGATAATATTTGTGTTTACAACATAAATATTTAATAGTTACATTTACAAATGGTTACTTATACCTTTTATTGAACTCGTTAGATTGAAATTAATCGATCTCATTTTAAATTTTCATCATTTATTTATTCGTATGCATTACTTTTAGGTTGTTATTATACCTGCGGGCGTTCCACGCAAACCAGGCATGACACGTGATGACCTGTTTAATACGAATGCCTCCATCGTCCGGGATCTTGCCGCTGCGGTGGCTGAAGTTGCGCCAAAGGCTTTTGTAGCAATCATCTCAAATCCGGTCAACAGCACAGTACCAATTGCGAGTGAAGTGCTACAAAAGGCGGGCGTTTACGATCCTAACCGCGTATTCGGAGTGACTACTTTGGATATTGTCAGAGCAAACGCCTTCATCGCGGAAGCTAAGGTATTCAGTACACCAATATACATACGTAAAATAATCTTTAACTTATACATAAGTAAATATTGTTTTTAGAACTTATGTTCCTAACACAACCAAAATTATCTCGGCATTAAAATGGATATATACGTAAATACGAGAGTCACTATAGCAACCTTAATAAATTAAGACTTCATCTGTTTTGATATCTCGATTACATTTTCTTTTTCACTACATTTCCTACTTCTCAAGTACAAACATTCAGCTTCAGATTGTTCTATATGCAAGAGATTAAACATGATAATATATACATGTGTATAACACGAGAAAGAAGATTTCTCGTGTTATACACATGTATATTATCATGTTTAATCCCTTGCATTGTATAGCCCTTTTTATTCATATCACTTGTGTGTTTATTCTTTGTTTTTAACATAAAGATCCCATATATAAATGTAATGAATAATCAAAGACGTCGAATGCAACAGTATTAATTTTCGTTCAATGGCATATTGAATTGGGACGATATAAGTACGTCGCTTATTTTCCATCTTTCGTTAATAATAATATAAAAAGAACAACAATTGTTAAGATATTGATAATACTGAAATGGTTGCTTTTTTAGGGCCTTGATCCACAGAAAGTCAACGTCCCAGTCATTGGCGGACATAGTGGCATCACTATTATCCCGTTGATCTCGCAGTGTACACCGTCGGTTTCCTTCCCGGATAATCAGCTGAAAGCGCTTACCGAGAGGATTCAAGAGGCCGGTACCGAGGTCGTTAAAGCTAAAGCAGGAACTGGATCCGCGACTTTGTCCATGGCTTTTGCTGGCGCACGATTTGGTCTTTCATTAATAAGAGCGTTGAATGGGGAAACGGGTATCATCGAGTGCTCGTACGTCAAGTCGAATGTTACTGATGCCAAATACTTTTCTACGCCGATACTTCTGGGCGTAAGTAAAGACATCGAATTAAACTGCTTAACACCGCATCAATACGTATGCTACCATACATTTTTGGAAGAAATGACTTCAAATATAAAACATTATCTTCTCTTCATATATATGATTTGTTTTTTAATCAATTTAAAAATGTATTTTTTATTATGTTGTCTGTTCTTCGAATAATATATGACATACAATTCAATTTTGAAAAAATATTCGAAAATTTCTTAGGAAAACGACTATTCCAAATAAAAATGTATAAAAGGTGTTTTACTTTATTACGTAATTACATCATCATAAAAAAAGATGAAAATTTTTATTTGGAATTTATTTGAAATTTCAGAAAAATGGAATTGAGAAGAATTTGGGATTAGGTAAACTAAGCAGCTTTGAGCAGAAATTACTGGACGCCGCCATCCCGGAGCTTAAGAAAAATATTCAGAAGGGAGAAGACTTTGTAAATAAAAAGTGAGATCTCTGTCGGGCCTAGCTGGACAGAGCGTGATCTGTCGAATTACGTATGATGAGAGATTTGCCGGCCTTCCTTGCTCGCCTTGCAATTATGATAGATTATCACAACAATCGAAATTTTTTAATCGTGAAAACGCAAAAATCCGTGAATGTATCTTCCATTTCTCTTGACCTGCAGATATGCATTAAAAATGTAGAATTGCGGACAGATTATCGAATGTTAAGATCATGTAGGATAAGTGAAATATTATTACTGAAACTGTATAGAAACTGTAGAGAAAAATTATATCTGTAATAAGAACTTATGTGTAAAATAAGGAATAAAAAATTGGACTTTTCAAAATTGGCATATCTGCTCGAGCGACTTTTTGTGTACGATGTAGGAAAAGTTTGAATAAACGCTCTTTCGACTAAACGTAAGAAAGTTTCTTCCTCTTTTATCACAGATTTTATACTTGTATTTAATATGTGATATTACTATACTCTCTCGTTCTGTTTATGATTGATGTGTTTCAGGATTGGAAAAGATTTCGGCGTGCGGTTTTTGATACGAATATAAATTCATATAGAAATATTTAAGCACTAAGATCCGCTTAGACCGAATATAGGGTTTCTCTTATTTAATTAGTTTTATATTTGGTCTCTGTCATGAATTTAATTTAAGTTGAAATTTTCTTCGAATGAAAGTTCAACTTGCCTATATATCATGACTTTGATAATCAAATGTTATTGAGAATATCAAATTTATTGAGAAGAAAATTTTTCTTTTTGGAAGAAGAATCCTTACGCTTTTTCACCTGCATTGACTCTTATTAGCCTGACTTATAGGTCTGAATTTTTCATATTTTTAATCTGCATTGATAGAAACGGACATTAATCGGTAGATTTATATGCGCATGACGGGAAGCTACGTGCTATCGTATGTAAATAACGAACCACAATAATACACAAGTAGACAACCTTGAAATGGATAGTAACGAACTCTCAAGCGTGGATACAATAATTCTCCCGTATCCGCAATTCGTACGAAAGTGTAGCGCAAAAACGTGCTTTGAAGTCTGATTAAATCGCGCTTAAATTTAGTAAAGAGTGCAAGTAGATAGGTATTTAATTCATCGCGAGACGATCTTGTATATAGAACACAGTGATTGTATGGACAAATATTTCATGACGAGACGCAAGCACAAACGATCGCGAAAGAAGGCTAAGTTTCCGAAGGTGCAAGAGTCTTCTCAGAGAGAGAAAAACGTCCGGCCGAGATTCTTTGATCAGAGAAATGAAGATAAAGAAACGATCAGCGACGCTTCGCATCCGCATCGATATTCTCCGGAATCGGTGCTGTTCGAATCGCCTCACGTGGACCCGCTCTGCGATAATAAGCTCAGTCCGGAAATCGTTTCCAAACAATTATCTAGGACGAAATTGGAAGACTTGAAGAATGATACAGCAATCGAGATCGCTGCGCGGATGATAGAGCAATCGAGTCCAATCTCGTCCAAGTATTGCAAGTCGAAGCTTCGGATTTACGATACCAAGTGTACAAACGATTATCCTAATAATTTAGAAAACTGTGAACGCGAGCAGTATACTATTAAATCGATCGCCAGCGATCAGCCGTTTCATCTCATGGAGAATTATTCATTCTGTTTATCGTCCTTGAGCAATAAGGTAAACAAGAATAGAATGGCCAATATAACACATGATGAGAGATTCTCGAATACCTCGAAAACCGAAGAAGCTTATCGAAATATTTCGAGGTCAACGATATTTCGCTCCAATTTGGAATCTCAATCGCGTGACGACGACGTATGCATTTTCGCGAATGCAGTCCCAGAACCTGTGAATTTCGATGAAAAACGATCTCCGAGCTCGAATCAACGAGAGGATCACTCCGAGAGTATATTTGACACGACGGACGATTGTTATTTATTAGACAAGACGTTTTCGATGAACGACAATCTCATGCGTGAGATAAATAGCTATCTGGACGAGCAGTCCGACAAGCGGAGCGAGCTCGGATTATCAGTCCGTAAATCCGTCAATGGATCTGACGATGGATTGCGAAGTAATTCGGACAAAAATAAGAGGAGAGCATCGAGTGACGATAAAAAATTCGACGTCGCGCTCGAGAAGATCGGCGAACGTTTGATAGCGAATTGGCGTGAGTTCCGGAAGATCTTTGCGTATCTGCGGCAAGTAAACGGCGGAAAGACCCGCGGAAACGCTGCGATCGAAAGCAGCGAGTTCTTGTTACACAAGTACAGGAGGTTCCCTCACATCTCCGTCTCGACATTGTCCCTGCCGAGCCTGCCCTCCGTGTTTTGCACATCTTCGACTTCGCCGAGGAAACTGAACCATCGGCAATATCGGCATGAACCATCAGAATCAAATAAATGCGAAAGATCGAAGCGAGAAGCTGAGAAAAGCGAAATTCCGTCCACGACGACGCCTCGCGTGATCGGATCGATGAAACGTTGTCGCCGAACGACCTTAACATTCGGGGATGAGGACGAGGCCGACGAAGGAGAGGCGGCCAGGTACCGGCAACCGGCAACAGGCACTCGCGCGCCGGATATTACAGAGACGAATCCGCTTTCGGAAATGAAGAAGAAGAATGAGGAGCGTTCGCTTCTGTTAGATCTGCCCTTGTTCCGTAAAATACCTCATCAAGACAGCCGCTTCCCAGAATCAACGACCGCTTCCAAACTATCTGGCGATGATTGCCGTCGTAGCGACTCTCTGCAAAAAGTATAAGTCGTTTATTAAAAAATACAATAGTAAATAAAGTCTTTCTCACTTATGATTATCACTCGTAATTCAATATAACATGCATTGAGGGAAAAATATAAATCTTTTATGGAGAATTTTATCGAATTGAGCTGTATATATATATATATGTGTGTGTGTGTGTGTGTGTGTGTGTGTGTGTGTGTGTGTGTGTGTGTGTATTTTTACTTGTTCAGTTCCCGATTGAAGTTGCTGCCCGTCAAATGTGCACTTTACTAATTTATCCTCATGATAATTCAAAATTTCTTTCTTTGTGTTTTCAAATAATCAGACAAAATATCACTGGAATGGCTCTCGTAATCACCAGGCGCCCCAAACGGTTCGAGACACTCCCAGCCACGTATTTCAACGAAGAAACATTACCCGTACGATAATCACATGGGTGATCGTTATCAGTATTTGGCTGATAAAAAAATTGCTGCATCTCGTAAATGTCGTAAGTTTCTTATATAATTTGTTTAAAATGAATATTCTTGTTTCCTCATTGCAGCTATATTGAATTACAGTTGAATTTTTCTATAATTCTTAACATATTGAAATCGAATGAATTCTTTGGTATACTTTGGTATTCTTAGCACTTGAAAAAGTTTTTTAATCACAGAAATAATTTTATAAATAACTTTAATTACATGTATATGTCTGTATGTAAATATTTTTTTATTACTTGTATATAAATATCTTACTTGTAACATCTGTCTATTTTAGGTAAAATTGATAATCAATTTTTTTTACAGGGTTATAAAAAACTGCAACAGACATTGATCGTTCCACCTTTATGGAGGATTTCTTCTTCGACAAAGAAATTTGATCATCTGGTGGAAACAATGCGTTCCGAAAAGGAAATGCTGCACGTAATATCGGAAAGGATGACGCGACTTTCGGAAGATTTCAACCAGGTAAGATTACTTTCAAATTCATTATTATCTGGTCCTACACCGTGAGATTAAATTAAAAATGTTCAAATTATATTCTTATTTCTTCATGAATTTTCGAAAAAATGTGTGATATATATTTAAAAATCTATATATTTTGATATTACGTATATCTTTTTGATCCATCGTAGATGCGAACGAATACCGAAACCACTCTTAACGCTCTGACAACCAATATGAACATCTTTCGTGAAACTAGTAAAAAAGTGACGGAAGATAATACGGCATTGCTTTTGGAGCTAAAGAAATTACGTGAAACGCTAGAGGAAGTTCGACTGAAATCTTCGCAACAGGTCCCCTTACCTACTTCCTGTCCTCTTTCTCGTTCAACTCCACCTCCTTCTTCACCTTCATCTTTTCCTTCTTCTTCTTCTTCTTCATCTTCTCCTCTTCCTCCTCTTCTTCCTTCTCCTCCTCCATCGGAATTAGAACCTTCAATACCACCCCCACCTCCTCCGTTTCATCCTTCAGTTTCCTTGCAATCTCAAATGCCATTGATACAACCGACGACTCCTAACAGTAGCAGAAGTAGTAAGAATAGGACACCCACAAGAAAGTGTTCCACACCATTGTGCAACAGGCCTAAGATCACCGTCGAGGACTTACTGAAAGTCACCCTGAAAAAGGCTCCACAAAGTATCAAAGTATAACTGTCTAAATTCTGCAAATTAGTAAAATTGCATCCTCACGATAAAACTTCTAAGAATACGTATGTGTATGATTGTCTTAGATCTCATAAGATTTTTATTTTTTTAATTGGTGAATGCAAATCATACGAGAATTAATCTGAAGCTTAATTAGGATAGATTCATAAAAAATCGGATCGTATCAGAAAGTTAATGTAATTCTCCAACACTCTTCCCTTTTAAGGGAATGTGTGAATCCAAGACTGTTTAGAAATAAAAAATAAGTACATCATACATACACAGAAAGAATTTTATACCGGAAGAAATTAGAAATATTTTTTATATTTACATTTAATTGTAATGTAAACAAAATTTGTTTTTTAAATTTTGTTTCTGTCCTTGTTGAATAAAAAATTAATACGCTGCAGTACATATATGCGAAAAATTAATTCTTTTTAATATTAGGTGTACAATTTTGCTTCCGCCGTTTTCCTATAGATGGCTTTAGCGGTGAGTGGTGGTCGAAATAAATATATCATAGACGTCATACAATAAACTTGGGCATCTGTCAACATAACTCCATAGAAACATCAGTCGATTTGCATCGTAAAGTTATTCTCGATTGAAAATGTTTTAATTTTCTGCTTCAATATGAAGAAATCTGCGGCTGAGGCTCATCGAATGCTCTCAAATACTTATGGTGAGGCCGCTATTGGCGAAAGAAAGTGTCGTGAGTGGTTTCAACGGTTCAAGAACGGTAATTTTGACGTCGAAGACCGGCATAGCGGTGGAAGAGAAAAGGTTTTCGAAGATGCAGAATTGGAGGCATTACTTGATCAAGACTAGTGTCAAAATCAAGAAGATTGGCACGATCATTGGGAGTGACTCAACAAGCCATTTCAAAACGCCTCAAAGCCATGGGGAAAAAAACGGCGGAAGCAAAGTTGTACACCTAATATAATTCAATGTTCATCCATACTTAATGACGGAATAGAAAAAATAAAAAATTGTTGTATTCCATTTCAGGAAAATAGACGAAACACTGTGCCAGGCCCAAGAGGTCCGATCGTGTCCTTGGAAATGTTGCGTAATGTAAAGCTGAAATCTGCGAAGCGTAGACCTAATGCTCAAACTGGAAGATCACCCAGAAACGGTCGAGTCGTTAAAAACCGAATTGCATCAAATGTCAATCTCTCGCCAATTTTGACTGGTTCGGAAGGCAATTTGGAGCGAATCCTGCGGCGAGTAGATCTAAACAGACCGAGGAGACTCTTGTCCAGCTCAAGCAGCTTCCGCGAACGCGATTTCACAAGGGAGACGCAGTGTCACTCGTTGGAAACATTGGCGTACAGCCAATCGCAATCCACGCTCGAATGACCACAGTACATCGTGTATATGAATTGTGTGATGCAAGAAACTTAAAAATCATAGAATTGTTAAAGAAAACTTGCGGTATACATTGAAATAATTTATTTGCTTGCATATCATAAACGTGTTAGATTTAAGAACTTTTATAAAGATATATGGAAAGAGAGAGAATTCAAAAAAGAACTCTTTATCAACTTGTATTATTAAATATAAGTATACTATACACATAAGTGGGAAAAATTAAGAGAAAATTAATTTGTTATGATATGTAACGCAAGAAATTAAATTCTCGTTTCTCATATGTCATAAGCTGCGTTCCATTGCACGCATAAAAACGACACCTTATGCGTATTATACGTGCAACGGAACGCAATCACAAGATAATATGATTGCAAGACCAAAAGTCTAAAATTTAAATCGCAGACGTATGACATATTCGTCATATAAAAAAAATTAAAATATCTAATTTATATATTCAAATATTTAATATTAAATTAATATTTAACACAAGAGCTCAAAGCTCTTTGCTGCGAAATTTTTCTACGATTGGCTGGCCGAAAATTTAAATCGATCTCTTAATAAAACTGTGACCAAGGCATAGATTTGTAATTACTTTATTTGTAGCTTTCATGTGTGTAGTTTTACAGAAAAAAAGATTGTATCCGGTGTATTCGCATCGACTGTAATACAGAGCGTAAGAACGCATGCGGATCCAAGAATGTAAAATCAACAATTCCTCCGAACGATGATGAAAAATCAAATAAACATTGCTTCGCACTATTAATTGTTAATAGCGATTAATTCTTATCGAAATCAACGAAATCGAATAAATCGAATAAATCGAATATAGGTAGTTTGAAATTTAGATAGTTTTCGAAATAATCCAGATGGTCTCCGATTTATATTGTACAAACGTATAATCGGATATTGGGATAACCCCAAAGGGCTAATAATTCATCGGCGTTCAGAGATCGCTACCACCATTCGTTGCCACGTGACGCGTTACTTTTTTTTTTGCTTTTATGTAGCTAAATTCCTTAAAACACTTTGCCGCACAGATACATGCTATGTACTTGAGAAATATATTTATATATTTATATATATGCGCTTGCGTTTTACAGCCTACGACGGCATCCGCCTCGCTCCGCAGTTCTTAATTTAGAGCTCTGTTTACCTTGCACACAGTTTTCGCGCGATTTAATCTTCTCGATTATAATCGACTCAATCATGTCATATACTCGAGTTAATGCTACCCGAGTTCCTCGGATACCCCCCCCCCCCCCGCGTCGAGATTATTTCTTCGTTTCTTTTTCTCCTTCTCTTTAGCCTACTTATTACGTTCTTACAATTACATTCGCAAATATACTTACTTTACGAGAGCCGGTTGATATTATTTTGAATTATTCCTCATAACGTGTGTCATTTGTAACATTATCAATTTTATCGTTACGATACCTAAATACAGGGGCACGATGGACACCAATTATTTTCTGCTTTTTCGTCTTCCTCGCGGAAGTTGCGATCCGCGTTTCTCTCGCCGAATTATGCTTTTCTTGTTGTTGCCGAACGCCTCGCTTCTCTGCTGCGCTTAAACTCGGCGTCTCCTCTCCGTCACGTTATCAGCGAGAAAACTGAGTGAGCTTAAATGGATTTTGGTAGTTCTAGCTATATAATAAGTAGATAAGTTTAATGCGTAAAATGGTCAGTAACTAGCTAAGCTTACCTCATCGATCTGAAGAAAGGATACTTTTCACTGTAAATCTCTATGATCCCGACAGACTCCTCATTACAAGAACAATGGAATGTTTCAACGTAAAAATCGATGGAATGGCTCGTCGATGAATCGGCGAATGGACGATTACAAATACTGATTCCGACTATCGTCCATCCGGAAGGGAAAGACGAGGATAGAGAAATATGAATATATTTATTATATATATATAAAAGTCGGGGTACAGTCATTTATTCTGTTCTTATACCACAGCAATCGATATTTAGTTTACACAACGGGCGTATGAAAACGTACAACCACATTACAGACTAGCTAGATAGTTACTTTGTTTGCTGTGAGTAACGTAACGCGCTAAAAAGGCTCACCTACGATAACGTAATCTTTTTCATTTTTCCCCTTCTTTCGTTTCTTTTTTTCAATTTTTTTTTTATCACGACGCTGCTCATCGAGCTGACGCGATGGGACGCATTCGCCTCGGAAGAGATGCGTAAAAGAACCGAAAATCGAGAGATCGCCGTCAGAGAATTTCGATGATACGCTTTACCGCTTCTCGCTCATGTTACAGAGCTCCTTCGCGACGCGGTCTCCATTCGAAAGCTCACAAAATCAGGCGTTATTGCATTTGACGAGGTACAGAGGGTGGGGGAGGGGGAGAAGGGGGCAATCGAAGTAAGCACATTCTCTTCTCCTCAGCTCGGCTATGCCAAGAATCCATGCATTTAAAAATTTTTCTTTTCGGCTATCTATAACATTACAATTGTATCGGATCTTGTTGGAAGTACATATCTTTTACAGAATACAAGCTCGAGAGCGAGATCCGTCTTGACAACTGACAATGAAGGCGCCGCCGTTATTTCCGTAGAGAGAGAGAGAGAGAGAGAGAGAGAGAGAGGTGCAAATTGTCTTCGAAATAAATCAATTTACATGCTAATAAACACCGTAATAATTACAGGACGCGTGGAATAAAATATCGTGCGCATAGTAAAAAAAAAAAAAAAAAAACCGAGGAACGAAAAGGAGGAGATTGGAAGAGGAGAACTCCAGGTGATGGAGATGTAAGAACGGACAGTCGTGTAAATATATCCCGATATGACATCGTGCAATCCATACGCCTTTTTGTTCCTCTTTCACTGTAAAACATAGGACGTACAATTCGTTCTCACTGTGACGGAAATCAAATCTGAATTACCGAGATTAAATCGACCGGCGCCGGCATCGACATCGGCTCGACGTTCTCGACGTCGTTTGCACATTTATCGGACGCATACAAAGTGCAAATACGACGTTTTCTCTCGATACGCAAAAACGGGGCAACAGAAAAGTGCCTTTCTCCTAAATGCTTTGCAGTCTCTCTATTTACCGCAGGGTGCGTGCCCTTTTGTCTCGTTACTTTCTGCATGTTCTGTAACTCAATTGTATGTATGTGTACGTAATATAATGCCGGATGAACTGAATGATTTATTTATTAATTAATGTTGCTGTTGTATTTTGTTGTCACTGCTGCTGCTGCTGCTGCTGCTGCTGCTGCTGCTGCTGTGTTTTGAAGTAACCATACAGTGCGTGCTTTTTTTAAAGGGTCACGCAAATTTCTAAAGATCTCCCCTTCCCACCCCGAACTGCCACCTGCTGAATTGGTTTTTTTTCTTTTGCTTACGAGTTATTTAAGAGTTTTTTCTTGTGTCTCAGTTTTATATGCGCAAGATAACACTCACTACAGCTAGAGTTACGATACGTCCTGGTCTTCCACATCCTGCAACTGCTCCTTTTGTTCAGCTTCACCTGCGCAACAAAAATACGAAATATTTCAGTAAATAATCTAGTTGAACGCACCTAAACAATGCATGTCAAATAAATTATGTTTGATAAATAAAACAATTTGAAGAGATAATTTTAAATAAAATCAATTTGCGATATTTTTCTTATTTTTTTTTTATTTCTTTTAATATGGTGACGATTGTATAAGAGTTATGTCGCTCACCAAGTCAGATATGCTGGGAGGATGAGGACGATAGGAAAAGGGTATCTATGTTCAGGCATCGTGGGTATCAACAGGAATATCGTCTTGTTGGTCAGACTCGGACTCTGAATTACAAAGTATTAATTCCACGTTCGAAAACCGCATAATTTTCTTACAAATTAAAATAAATTAAAAACAAGCTTACAGCAGAAATATGAATATAAATATGAGCGAGAGAAAAGTTCAGAATATCTTATGATCTTAATATATATTTTATTGATTTTATCCTCTAACATTTTCATAAATCCGAGAGGGGGAGGGAGAGAGACAGAGAGAGAGAGAGAGAGAGGGGTCAATATTTCTTCAGAAAAATATTAAATCATCCATAATTCTCATATATCATGTAAAATTAAAAATTTATACAAAATTTTTAATCAATTTATTGAGTAACTATGTATATAGAGCTTAAAATGAGTAATTCAATCTAGTAATACGCAACCTTTCTTAGGAATCATTTTCAGATCACTTTTAGAAATAGGTAAAATCTTTCGGATCGGATAATGTTCATTTCGTTTGTATAAAAAATAGAAAATATAATTTGATATTTTCAATTATGAGCCGTAAGGTCGCAGAAAATTCACAGGTGAGCCGCAAGTTGCGCATCACTGGTTAATAAATCATCCCGTCAAATTACAAAACGCTAATTTAAAACTCTATTAGAAGCAATATGAAATGAATGTAAAACTTGTTTCCCTAATCTTTCGACAATTTCAGATCATTCATTTGCAATTTTTAGATAAAAATGTTTATCTACTTTATCCCGGCAGTAAATTTAAGAGTAAAAAAAAGACCACAATTGGAATTATAAAGCTAAAAAAGTTCCTTTTGTTTCTAGAATTTAATAAAAGACATGTTCATTGAAAAAACAAGTTTCTCATCTTCTTTTCTATATTTCTAGTCGTGATGAAGCATGTAGCTTCTGAGACATCCTAGGTAAATTACGTGAGACGAGATAAAATTCTATCACAATGCATAGTATTCGTCTGCGTGTCGATCGATCGAGAATAGGCGGGATACGTCGCACGACGCATTCTAGCGTAATCAAAACATCCCTATGGCAGTTTTGCCTCTGTAAGTAAATGGGACACTAACCGTCTCCCTGCATATCCGACGTCCATAGAGTGAGGTTGTCCCTGAGGAGTTGCATTATGAGGGTAGAATCTTTGTAGCTCTCCTCAGACAGCGTGTCCAGTTCGGCGATCGCATCGTCGAAGGCTGCCTTCGCTAAGCGGCATGCTCTGTCAGGGCTGTTGAGGATCTCGTAATAGAACACGGAGAAGTTGAGCGCTAATCCCAAGCGAATGGGATGGGTCGGCGGTAGTTCCGTCATGGCGATATCGCTCGCTGCTTTGTATGCCACCAGGGAGTTCTCCGCCGCTTCCTTTCTGTCGTTACCAATGGCAAATTCTGCCAAGTAACGATGGTAATCACCTTTCCTGAAAACACGTCAATGGTGGATTAATAACAATTCGTATCGTACGCTGAAATATGGTGCAGTTGACTCAACAGAGAGTTTATTGTACAATTTTCTTAAAAATAAATAAATAAAAGTAAAAGAAAATGATAAAAAATCAGAAAGTCTTATATTTAGCACTAGGAAAAAATACAAAGTCAGTATCAATAACTAATGTATATCGACTTTGTGAGCAAGATATTTTTATTAAGAACCACTATGATATAAAGAATTGTAGATGGTTATGATGCAATTGTATTTTTTAACTTAATTTATCAGCATAATTTTTATGTAAATAACATGTAAAAAAAAATGGAAAATTATTTAATACTAAAATCGTGTTCATAAATAAAATAAGTAAAATTTTTGTTTCAAAAATACAAAATAACTATAGATTAATGTCCTACGGACAATTGCGTAAAATATACAAATGGATTCTTACATTTTATAATAGAAGACTTTGGATTCTCCCGTAGAAGCACACGGTATCAAGTGCTTATCCAAGACACCAAGGATATCGGCGCAAATATCCCTGAGCTCCTTTTCCACTTGAGATCGGTATTGGCGAATCATCTCTAGTTTCCCCTCGGCACCCTTGTTCTCCTCCTTTTGCTCAATGCTCGAGATTATTCTCCAGGAGGCTCTCCTTGCTCCGATCACATTTTTGTACGCTACCGAAAGAAGGTTCCTTTCTTCTACGGTGAGTTCTACGTCCAGCGAAGCCACTTTCTTCATCGCCTCAACCATCTCTGCAAATAATACCAGCAACCAATATTGTTGATAAAGTTCATCGACTTGTCATATGTAAGATACACACACACACACACACACACACACACACACACACACACACACACACACACACACACACACACACACACACACACACACACAATAATCATTAGATGAAAAATTATAATTAAAATAAACGTAAAAGTAAACTATATGTGTAAGAAAAATATATTCCATGGAAAAATATAATTCCCTATGACAAAAAATAATTTCTTTTTCTGTTAAACAAATATTATTTCAAATTTCTTCAAACAAATACTAAACCTACATAATAAAAACAATCTTCGGAGTAACGGAAGTCACTTTCTAAGGAGCAAAAATACTGTTTTTATATATAGCATCTTGATTTTTCTCTACATTAATGGTATATAACATTTTTATCTACTCTCGTGACATTTATAATAATCCTTAAATAGCAAAACTACCGAAGAGACTCTTAGATAATCAAAGTTCCTATAGGAAAATATAACATAAAAATATCCTAACAATACTGAACAAATTTTTGTCATAACAATTTGATCGACGATGAAACCTGACGCGAAACGTAAAATTACATAATTATTTTATATTCTACGTCTTCCGCGTTTCTCTATGTTTATCCTGCAAAGTTCAGGTTGTCAAAGGATTCCTCATAAATCATTGTGAAATGAACTCCGTGCCGCTCGTGAACTTGTTCGCTTAAATGGCGTATGGACGTTTGGCCTATAAAATGTTACGTGCCTATCGCGGATGAAACGATAGCGCGGAGTGCCTTTGGAGTAAAGGGGATGAACGCGTCGGTATATATTAATCCGCTGCCCCTTGAACTTTGCACGGAAGTCATATAATATGTATACCGGCACATATTCGAGCGATATTCGCTCAGAGAAGCGCTGCCATTTTTGGCCTGCAGATGTTTTTACGGAATACTCTCTCGTGCTTGCTAGCAGGGCCTCCCTGCCTGCCTGCCTGCCTGCTTGCCTGGTTTAACCAATGTATTTTTCAAGCTTCATTAAGTGGGTATCTAAAAACTCAAACCGACAAATTGTGGCAAAAGAGGAGGAAGTTAATTAGTGAATCAAAGCGAAGAATACGAGAAAATGTCAAGTGTAACAACAACATTATATAAGGTCATTAAAAGTAAAATAAGATGCAAGCTTCGTAACTCGATTTGAAGCTGCAAATTTGTTACAGCGCAGAAGGACTCGATCCCACACGTCCCTTACGACATTAGAACTTGAGTTAATCTCATAAAGATCGGAGATAAATTACAAATGCAAATGTTGACGCTCTGCAACGCTCACAACTGCGGCGATTAAACGTTCGTCTTCTCCGTAGTTTGAAAGATCGGAAGAGGGAGAAGTCGGAAACTTGTCCTCAACTTGAAGCTGATATCTCCATTCAAAATACGAGCCTGAATTCAAGAAACTTTCTGTCTTCGAGTTGCCTGCTATATGCGCTCGCTTGTACTTTGTGCGCTTAAAATGGCACAAGTGGCACGTCGCCACTCTCCCAAACGGGAGGGGAGATGCAAGCGACTGGACTCCGGAAACTTAGAGACCATTATAACAACAGCATAATAACGGCAAAGGAAGCAAGGAAGGAAGGAAGGAAGGAAAAGACGTAGATCGATGCGTGGATCAACTCGTCGCATTGCACGCACCGACGTTACCGATCAAGTGGTACCGTCAAGTTCACAGGGGGTGAATGTGACGTAAAGCGGACGTTACAATGAACACGGTGTACATATACCAGTGTGCAGCAACGTAGGATAGCAGCCAGATCAATACTTTCCTTCTGCTAACCACCCCTTTCCCCCATTCTGTACTCTTCCTCCTCCTCCTCCTCTTCTTGCCACCTTCTCACCCCTTTGCTCACCCTCCCCATTTCCCACCCAATCTACTCTTCTCTCTGCTTGTTTCTTTCTTCAGCTACCCTCAAATTCCAGTCGTCATTTCTCGCCCTCCAACACGACGTTCTAGGAAAGTCATATCGTTATGTCGTCTCCACTCAGGCTCTACACTAGGGACCGATCATGCCAATGTCGTACCGGGTTACCTCTAACGTCAAGCCCGAATTTTCGTAATTATCCCGTATATCACGTATAATCAAGATAATCTAGAAAGGGATTACGAACAGTCAATCTGTAGTCATTGGTTGATAATTGATGCATGTTAATTATCCTCGATACGTTTCGGCCCTTTTCACGAGCACTTTTCAAGTGACTCCCTAGGGTGACATAAGAGAGGCCTGTTCCTTTTCCATATTCCAGGACTGAACTTTTTGCATAGTTCATCTTTATCCTCTTCTATCCAATGTGAAAAGAAAAAGAAGAAAAATGAATCGTGCAAGAAATTCAGTCCTGGAATATGGAAAAAGAACAGACTTCGGATCTGTCTGCGTTGCTTGCATTTTTTGCACTCAGTAAGACTGTCCTTTTACCACACTCTAGGACTAAACTTCTTGCGCACAGTTTATATTTTACCTTTTTTTCTCCAATGTGAAGAGAAAAAGAAAAAAAGATAAACCGTGTAAGAAGTTGAGGCCTGGGGTATGGAAAACGAACAGATCTACTGATATTTTGATTTTCTTTCTCTTC
This sequence comes from Trachymyrmex cornetzi, assembly GCF_001594075.2. NCBI lineage: Eukaryota > Metazoa > Arthropoda > Insecta > Hymenoptera > Formicidae > Trachymyrmex > Trachymyrmex cornetzi. The sequence continues at coordinate 4,618,426 of NW_017296956.1, forward strand.
AACGTCCATATATATGTACATTCATCTCATTTTAAGTGCAAAATTCTTTTCGGAATTTCATGCAACACCACAACAGAATATAGACTATAATAGAATTAATTTTATTTCATCCCCGTTTCTATCAATGTAGATTAATTTTAATCCCGATTCCATTAAATCTTCATCTTTTCCAATTCTAAAAAGATGGAAAATTGAACTGAGATTAAAGTTAATCTACATTGATAAAAACGGGTATTAGAGATCCACGTCATGATAGTAAACTGATATAGCTTAAGAAACACGCACGTTTGATAATAATTTTTCTCAGAATTTTTCCATAATGCAAGAAGGAAAGGAAGGAAAGGAAACAACACTGGGAAGCATCAGATACGCAATTTAAAGAGAGAATTTCTCTCGGAGGAATAAATCAATTTCCATTCATCGAACTTTCAGTAATTACGCTTGGCATCGAAATTCCAATATTTCATCTTCAAAGAGGATTCTAAGAGAATGATACGACTTTTAAAAGTGACGGAAACTAGAATATAACAACTGCGTTTGAACCGACTTGACTTTCGGTCGATTAAAAGTGGTTTCGTGCTGGAAACAGAATTTGCTAATTAGAGAAATTCTGAAAGAAAGAAAAAAAAAGATTCGCCAATTAGAACGGCACCACGAAAGAAACAAAGATTCGTTAATCAGTGGCACGAGAATTCGTGCACGAGATCTCTTGATCTCGTTATATCGGGTAACGTACGAGGAAAAAAAAACAATCTAGAGAGCCTTAAATCGTCGAGTTAAAAGAAATGAGATTTTAAAAGAATAAGAGGAAAGGAATACGGTCGCGCCACATTATTACACTTTTCTTTTCACTCCCCATTTTCTTTATTACTATTGAACAAGAGATTCGCAGCAGAGAGTCTCTTTTCCTCTTATCACTGATGAGATTATCGCTACGACTAGCTACTTTACATGTTACTCAGGCCGTTCCGGAGACGAATGCATCTCCCTCTCTTCCGAGGCGCATAAATCGAGGAACGGACACATTTTTTTCTTTCGCATGGAAAGGAGAGGGAAAGAAATAAGAAAAGAGAGGGGAAATGGCTAGAGCACAGATAAAAGTATACTGAGAAAAGTGTCTGGCTGAAAATAGACGAAAAGATTGTAGGTCTGTTCGCGTTACTTGCACTTTATTACACTCAGCATCTTCGCTTTCTCTCCCTCCAACGTCCGAATAAAATCTTATTTTAAGTGCAAAAATTTTGAGGAATTTCAAGCAACGTGAACAGACGTGTATAATATCAATCAAAATTCCAACTAGGTTCTTTCAACACTAGAATTATATAGTAGATGTAATTTAAGAAAATTTTTTTTTTATTCGTCGTTGATTTACAAACAGAATTCCAATTAATCCTAGGAGACGTTAGGTCTGTAGGTATTGCTTAAATTCCCCCCCCCCAAAAAAAACTTTTGCACTTAAAAGGAGACAAATGTATCTATATATTCCGGCGTTGAAGAGAGAGAAAGCGAAAAGTGCAAGCAACAGGAACTGAACGTCGAGTCTTTATTTTCAAGTAAAACTAAGTCTGTTCGCGTTGCTTAAAATCCCCAAAAATGTTTACACTTGGAACGAGATAAATATATGTATAATCGGGCATCGAAGCGAGAGAAGCGGTGAAGATGGTGAATGGAAAAAATACAAGGAACGCAAACAAATTAATAAGGTAATTACAAAATTTATAGGTGTTGATCACACACAAATGAAATTATTAAAAATATTTTAGTACAATAGATAAATTCGTTCACTTGAGAAATGTTCACTTTGTTTCAAGATATAGAATGAGCGTTGCTCCAGATAGATTATATATTTTTCTCAGTATACGTATGATACAGCCGGCTGGATGGACTTGAGGAATCCTCAAAGATGTTAGACGACACGAAGCGCGCGCGCGCGCGCACACCGAGACGTATCTATAGCGCAGGGATCAGCAGGGATGGAAAAATTTGACCATCTCTTCCCTCCCGCGCCTCTCGTCGCTATACTCGTCGCTCCGCTCCATGGCCTCCCATTTCAAGATACAGTCTCTCACTCGTCCCTCTCAACCTTGTTCTTCGCAGCTCGTCCCGGCCATCGCGCCCTCGCGCCATCGCCCGGAACGTCGGAATGAGATGAATGAGATGGTGAAATTCGTGTGAAATTCCGAGTACTTTACTTGGATATTTTATTACCGAAAGATAGCGATAGGTATGACAAGTCAAGCGCGCATCGAACAGCATCGAATGAACGCGATCGATACGAAAGGAGCCGAGCCGAACCGAGCCGAGCGCGCTCCAAATCGCTTCGCTTCGCCGCGCCGCGCCGCGCCGCGCCGCGCCGGCCGGTGTGTGCCGACGCTCGATAATCACGCACGTCCGCGGTCCGCGAGGTCGCGTCGAATATCGATGGAATCGTCATCGTCGAGGCGCTTCGGAAGCCGCAAAGCCAGCTACCGCTCACTCTGCACGCTTCACGTTATTACGCCTAACCTGGACCCTGTTAACTCAACACGGAAAGGGAGAGAGAATGGAGGGGGGAGGGAAGATGCGTGCGTGCGAAAAGATCAAACGGATCGAGTCGGCAAAAGCGACATCCGGCCGATCCGTCGGGTCTATTTTACCTGATGATAAGCCTTCGCGTCTCATTCTTCTTTAAAGCGGACCACCCCACGCGGTTCGCGCGTGGACTCGTCTCGCTTTTTCTTCGCTTTTCGCGCGGAGAAAGGAGCCGAAGTTGCGGAAAATACTGAAGCGGACCGTGCAGCTATTGTAGAATCCACGCGGATGACGGTTCTCGCCCCTCTCTCTCTCTCTCTCTCTCTCTCTCTGTCGAGGTTGAAAAAGAGGTCGGAAAAGAGGAAAAAAAAGAACGACATTGGCTCTTCTCATTTTTGGCTTTTGACTGCGTTTAGAAAATTTATCCGGGTGCATCCACATATTATTTTATTCTTTTTCTTCGCAGAATGTTGAACAAAGATAAAATGTATGATGAAATCATGTCTAATTCCACCATGGATAATATGATATTGAACGGTAACTCTTCTCGGTCGATCGAATCCACAATCAGTGATTTCTTCGCGCGCGCTCAAGGCCAGATGCCACGAGCGGAACACGCGACTTACTGCGTGTATCCGTGGTATAATAACCCGGCGGCGGCGGCGATGGCGATGGCGGTGGCGGTGGCGGGGCGATTAGCCAAGGCGCCTCGACGTGTCTATACGTCATCAACATTCACGAGTCCCATGACCGTCCGTTGTCGAGAGAGAAACGAACCTGTCTCGCTTCGCTTATCTGCCGAAGAGACATGTAACTCTCCAGGGTAGGAGGTGAAAAAGAGCGACGAGGCGGAGAACCGGGAGCACGCCTAGCAACGGCAACGTCCAGCGTCGATCAGGACTTTCGAAGCACGGAATCCAAAGGAATCGGGCCGCGAGACAACTCTCATCCGTTCTTTATTACAGATCAACTCTTCTTACATGGTTCATCTTCCTTTTCTCTTCACGCAGGAAAAGAAAAGAAAAAAAGAGAGCTGAATAGCGCGACAATTTCAGCTAAAAGAGCAGGTCTAACGCAAGTCGAGAAAACGCACGGGGGATCCGTCGTCTCGTCCCGCGGCAGGCCCCCCCGGGGCTTCGACGATTGAACGAACGAACGGACGGACGGACGGACGAAGTAGCGAACGGGCGGGCCTCGCCGGATCGACCGTCGAGAATGACACGGGGCGATATCGCGTCCGGCGCCGCCACAAAGGAACGCCGCCGGCTATGACGAATAACGCCGTAATGATCGCGCCCGCCACCAATTTTGACAGATACGACGCGCTCCAACGAGAGCGACAGCCCCGGGAGAGTATGTACCATCAGAGTATGATAAAGAATAGGAAAGGTTATTCGTCGAGAAAGGAAATTGTCCGATGGGTCGCGGGCTATCACGAGGACATCGGTCCGCCAGACGGCCACGATCGGCAACGATGGTCCGCGACCTGGTCGATGCGAACAAAGGGGGAAGGGGGGGGGGAGGAGAGGAGAGGAGAGCCCGTTGACGCGATGCACGAGACGCGAATAGATCGCGCGGGACGTAGATCGGTTTCGCGGTTTCGCGTCGACGAACCGGCTAGATTCCGTCCCCTCTGTCCACCTCCCCCCCCTCGCAAGCGAAAAGGGGAAATATCAACTTACCGTCGTAGCGTTCCGCTTGCTCGGCCAGTTTCGCCTTGTAAACGTTGTCCTCCCGTTCCGACATCTCGGATGCGTGCGGATCTCACTGGTTAAATGAATAACGAGAGACTCACGCGGGGGAGAGACGCGCGCACGGAATACGCCGTTCGGCAAACGATCGCCTGAAATACGCACAACGAAGCCACTCCGCACCACAGACGTACAGACCACTCGCAGGCTCACTGACCAAGATGGCGGCGCCCGCCAACAATCGAAAGCAGTTCCCAGTCTCTCGCGCAGCAGCTCCGCGGATTGACTCCGCTCGCCATGCGCTCGCGCCGTGTATTACTACGCCCGTGACGTCATTGCCTCTCCGCCGCCATCTCGGGACGGATCACGCCATCACGGACGGACGGACCGAGTGCGCAGGCGCAGGCGCAAGCGCGCACGCAGTACGCCCTACGCACGTACCAATACATATGATATTATGATCGTGCGACCTGCGACCTGCGAACGAAAAAAACATTCTCTCTCTCTCTCTCTGTTTCTTCTGCTGAAAACGACCTCATCGCAATAGATTCAACAGCTCGCGTATGTACGTATGGTACATACTACGTGAATCGCGAGATACGTCGTACCCGCCTTAACCGCCTTAATCGCCCGGCGCGCCGCCCCTCCGCTAGCGCTAGTCTGCTAAGAGTGCCAAGACTGCCAAGTCTGCTTTCCGGCTCTGTTCCAAGTTCTAAGCTTTCATCTCCGTCAAAACGCCGCGGAAACGCCGAGGAACGCACGGAATCAGATCCGACGGAATTGGCGGAAGGCGAACCGGGAAACCGCCGCGCCGCGCCGGCCGGACCGAACGACGAAGACGATTTATGCCCGTTTCCACCAACGCAAATTAACTTTAATCTCGGTTCAACTAACTCCTTGTCTTTTTCTAGTTCTAAAGGTTAGAAAAAGACGAAAAGTTGAACCGAGATTAAAAGTTAATCTACATTGGTGGAAATGGGCATTAGACGATCAAAAGTCAAGACTCGTCAGTCACGCCACGACACGATTTGCAATGTATCTTATCGAGTTTCTCCTCTCCCTGTGGTGCTAAACTGATCGGACATTTTCAAAATTTTTTAAAAATTGCTCAAACAACGACCGTTCATTTCTTCCCCATGCTCTATATCGTCATATATTATATACGTTGATACAAATATCATACAGAACAAATATTAAAAATCAATTTTACAACTTATTAAAAAATTTCTACTGAGAAAGAAAACTATTTTTTCTACTGCGTGGTATCGCAAAAAAACTCCTGAATCAAAAAGGAACCAATAAATCTAAATGTCTGTAAAAAGTATAAAATCAATATAAAATATTCTCTCAACAAACTCGATCTGTCTGGTTCCACACAAATTCCACGCGGATCAACTTTAATCTCAGTTTAACTCATTCTTCATCTTTTTGTAATGTTTGTTTCTACCAATGTAGTTTAATTTTAATCTCGCGCGATTTAATTTATTCTTCATTTTTTCTAATTCTCAAAATTGTAGACAGAGATGAGTTATATATGCTTATTTCTTCTATCAATGTGGATTAACTTTAATTGCACAGTTTAATTTACTCTTTATCTTTTTCTAATTCTTATAAGACTCTAGAAAAGAATTAAACGTAAACTAGTTTCATTCTTTTCTAGAATTGGTGGAAACGAGCATAAAAATTAAAAAAGGATAAACGATATGTTAAATCCAATGGAGATTAAAGTTAATCTACATTGGTGGGAACGGGCATTAATCCGTATTAATTCAAATCGCGTTTTTACAGTCCTTTCATATATAATTGATTCAATATAATTTATTCGACAAAACCAAGAGTCGCTTATGATACAATTACGGCCTTTTACGCGATTGACGATGGGTGGCTATAAAGGAGACGCCACGAAATGAATATCCCTTTGTAGCGAAGCATATTTGTATTTTTCTCTCTCCCTCACACGAATTGGCTAATGTACAAGTACTATGATTCAGCTTCATTATTCTGCGCTCTCTCTCTCTCTCTCTCTCTCTCTCACTCACAAAACACACACACACACAACCGTATCTCGTTAAATTATTTATTTTTATAATTTTTGTATTTATATGTATACAGGCGTGTGTATAATATATATATATAATTTCAATTATTATAAACCATTAAAATTATAATACAGCCAGAGGACTTAGCATAATGATCATTATAGACATTGGCTGCAAGCTAGTCTTTCCGTTCGGTTTATCGAGGTATATACTTGTACAAGGCAGCTTGTATGTACCTGATAATATCGCGAATGGAATGGCCTATGTGCTCATAAGTAAGAAGGATATACAATAAGTTTCACCAATTAATCGCTTTATGTACATACTGGCATACACACATACAAACACATACATACGTACGCACGCAAATCATTCGCTATAAATCGGTCGCACGTGCCTATAGGTGCACGCGTCTTTCTATGCTACAGCGATAATTTCGAGAAACAAACAAACGATCGTTACATTCGGGGACCCGATTTCGATTCTCTTTAATCGGGCGGAGCAGCACTTAGGAGCCTTCGATTCGCGCCTCGATTTGCTTTTGTCGTTCCATTTCGGTGATAACGCGCGTCGCATGCCTCTGCGTTACAGCTTGGTAAAGTATTCGGAGCGTATCTAGCGTGCTTGAAATCTGTGCAGACGTGAAATGGCATGGTTTCTTTTTTTTTCCTCTTTCCTTCTCGCCTCTTGTAAAAAAAACGCTGGCCAAACTTGGAAGCATCATCGTCGTCGGTTTATTACGTGTGTAAAACGTTAATCATTGCGCGCCTGCATTTGAAATCACTGAATAAATCTTCCAATGTAGTTTTACTGTTCCTCTTGTATTTATAATACTCTTCTCCATCAAGATTTATTTTCAACACTTCCAACACTTCTCAGACTTTGTTGTTGTAACATCAGATAGAGTAGAAAGTGCGCAATGAGAGAATTATTAAAAAAAAAAAAATTAAAACTACTGACACGCGTTAAAAAATCAATTGGATTTTTAATACATGGAGATGTTTTTCTTTTTCTCTGTAAAAATAAATAAGTATAGTAAAAATAAATGAGAGAAATCATCGTATCTTGTTTTATATTAATTCAAATCGAGTGTATCGACTCGATTCTAATTCTCGTTGCACATCTTTCTCTGTATTTATACAAATACTTTCAACCATGTGGATTACGATAGATTAAAAATAATGAAATTCACACAGGATTTTTGCATATACATATAATAGCACATCGATCGCGACTTCGGTAAAACTTCAGTTCAAATTCTTTCTCGAAAATTAGATTTATATTTACCTAAACATAAATTGAGAATACTGAATATATTATAAAATAAAACATTGAACTTGATTTGAAATCCTTCCTCTTCAATGACAAAAGTTCTTTATACTCTCTTCTTACACAGTCTTATTGCAATCTTGATTTTAGGCTAAAGTAGTGAAATATTCAGAATTCATTCTCGACTTGCTCAAGCTTCGATTTTTTTACAAATTCTTACATATAGCTAATGTAATAAACGCAAAAATTTAAGATTGGCTACTTATTATTTTAGCACAAAATCTTAAAAAAAAAAAAAAATAGCACGCAAGTGCATATTAACAAAATATCATGCGTGTTGAGGGTATTAGATATTAGCTTCGAAAATAGAGACAAAAAGAAAGACAGGGAGGAAAAAGGGAAACGAAAGAAAGGGAGAGAGGTAGAAAAGAATAGCGAATGCGATGACATGCAAGTACAAATTGCATATTGTACATGTCAGAGTTGCCAACAAGTTTCGTCCACTTCATTGGAAGAATTAATTGCTAAATCACATCCCGTAACAACCCCATTATCACGTCAACGTTATATTTCATAAGCATTTAAATCTCGACCACGAGCGGTCGCGACTTTTAATTTCGGCTATCGTCACTTTTAAACGATCCAAAACTTCTTCACGCACTGCATGTATGTGACAGAGTCATTGCAATCGAATCTATCTACATAACGAACTAAAATATGTTTGGACATCGTGACCAGTCACCTCTGCTTTTATGATCCCAATATTCGCCATTATAAACAAAACAACGGCTGTCCGTGTACGGATCCTGCTTCTTTCTAAACCATAGAGGATCGTACGTCTCATAAGATAATCCTGTGGAGAAATACAAAATTCTATGAGCATAAAAGAGGAGCTTAATTTTCACGATTTAACCATATAAACAAACATACCTTGTGCAGTAGCCTTTTCGGAGTCGTGCTCGCGAGCTCGTCTAGTAGCTCTTTGTTTTTCCTCTAAACGCAATTTTTCTGCATTGGCTTCGTCCCACCGTCCATCCTCCATTAATCGCTGATCAGGCCTCAATCGAGAATCCGTTGGAGCTATACCTTCTTCTGGTTCGTTCAATTGACACGCTAGTTCCGTGAATGTATAATATTTCTCAGAGTCTTCGCTGCAATATTATATTTAAGTATTGAAATATATTTCAGATATATTTTTCAGATATTATGTATAAGTAAAGAGGAGGATACACACACAACTTTTATTATTTCGCGATCGTGCGGGGATAATTTTATTTATTAATTTAATCGAAAATTATTAATTAATTATAAGAGCGCTATATTCAGGAAAAAATTGATACATTGAAATAAAGACTAAAATCCTCATTCACATCGTTGAAATTGTCAATTATACTTGAATAATTTACAAACTACTACACAGTTGCTGATTCAAGAATTAATTTTTAAATGATTGAAGCATAATTGATAGCGATTTCGTAACGATGTCAATAAGGAAATTAGCTAATTAACTTTATTTCATAAACGTAACAATTTTTCCTTCAGCGTACGGTCATCACTGTCATCATCATTTTCGGTTTTCACGAAGAAAAATACATAAGAAAGTGTAGAAATAAAACGATCCATGAACGGTCGCGAAAAAAGTTTTTTTTTGTGGCCTCCTCTCTAATAAAAGATCCTTTCGATCGATTTTTGTTTTGAGATATACTTTTCAGCATGGAAATGCATTCTACTGGAAAAAGTCGTCGATCTATATATATATATATATATATATATATGTATATGTTGATAAAAATATAAAATTTACACACAACTTTAACAAGTGAAATAAATAAACAAGTTTAATTTTTACACGGATATTATTGCTGTATACTTACGTAGGCATACGTCGTTTCCAAGCTAATATATAAGGACCTGTTTTATAAACTGGATTATCGGGTGTGCCAGACGTGCTGATTACCGGCGCTATTTCGATCTTTGAATCCCACGTACCCTGCACTACCCACTTGACTTCTTTGTTGGAATTCATGACTACGCCCTTTACCTTGCGCTGACTATCTCGCGAGAAGTACGAGTACGGTATGTACTTCAAATGGCACTTGATACCTTCCTTATGATTTACAATATCCATATCGCCACTCTGATCGACCCACAATCTCCCGACTATAATATTATGTACTGTAGTAGTGACTTTTCGCCATGTGTAATGATGCTGGCCACTATTAAATTCTAAATGAGCAGTACCCAAAGGAATCACCTAATTCAAGCAAAATCACAAAATTCCATTTTCAAAACGGTTGTATTTAGAAAGAACAATACATACCGGTTGCGCGCGTAATTATTTGATTTGACGACGTGATTATTTGCGATATGTATTGTATAATCGGTATGTCTTTTCAGATGTATCAAGACATTGTACCTGCAGATATTTTCCACGAAATTTAGAAGCCATTGTAAACTCTTGCCAACATCGCCATTTCTTTCCTTCGCAATGTTGAGCTAGCATAGGCGGGTGATGAGACACTTGCTCTGAAATCGCGCGCCATCCAAGATCATCCGTACGATCGCATTCGTAAGTTTCACCCAAAAGGGGATTGAAAGGCTTCCCCGTTCTAGCGGCGGTTGTAGCGTAACTAGACACAGTGAACGCGGCTACAAAAGCCATCTGTTCGTAACTATCCGTACATTCCGCAGCCCTATTTTTATATATAAAAAAGCAAAACAATTACGTCAATCGTCATTTCACTTGCATAAATGAGACGCGACAAAAAATATACTACTATACCTGTCAAGAATATCCGCGTATTCATAGTCTTCCGTTAATCGTTGAAGCATACTGAGCGGTTCAGAAAAGTTGACCGGCATAGGAATTTTGGACAAGTCTTTGCCAATGCAGTTTTTCATTATACTCCATAGGTTCAAGGGATAGTTTGGTTTGTCAGGTACCCTGGTCCTTCGTTTCCGTTTTGAAATGGTGGTCATCCCGGTGCTGCTGCTGTCATTATTGGATCGCCAGCTTGTCTGTGTTATAGAGTGTTAAAAAAGAAGAAAAAAAAAACATCTCTATACATCCTACGTTACGTGTCATTTTACTCGAGAGGAGGAAAGAAGAGAAAGAATGTAATTCGCTTACAATATCCAGATCGTTGGTGATTCTAACAGCCGAGAGAGTCTGCGCAGCAGTGGAATCGGTCACAATGAGGAAGGAATCGGCTCCAGTGGAATCGGAGACAGGCAAGGGCGTTGGATCTCCCTCTGAACTGGAGCCATCGTCGCTACCTTGGGAATCGGTGCGATCTCTCGCATGGGAAATGGAATTGCTCGTGGCAATGGGTATAGTTAGTGCGAAAGTGTCCGATTCTTGGGCGTCGTAAAATTCGGCGTTATCCTCTTCATCCTCCGACGGTGACGTTGTAATTGCGGGATCTGCAAAGTGATAATTTTCCATTTGACAAGCGACAAGCGGAACGCGGAATGTGAGGTATGACGTCGCGTAGAAATTTCGAGCTGGGACAAGTAAAAAATTGGACGGAGCACGTGAACGCGGAATGTTGCACAAAGTCGTGTCTGGATAAGCATCGAGATAAGGATAAAGTATTTATCTCGGCGCAGCGTGACGGAATCGAGTTGTGTTGGTCGTTGAGAGTGACGCGGGATTCGGAGGAAGGAAAAGGCGCGTGCAAATTACGCCAGTTGACGCGAGTCACCCGCGTTCGCGTTCGTGAGATCGTATCGCGTAATAAAGAATCGATATGACGTCCCGCGAGCCCCGCGCGCGGCAAGACCGCCGCGTGGGTCCGTCTCGAGAGTCGAGAGTTGGGGTTCATTTCGCGCGACCGATAAACCGATTTCGTGCGCTCGCGCTCGAGCTCGGCTCTGCCCACCCTCCTTTGCCTTTCTCCCGTTTCCGTCGCGTCGCGTCGCGTTGCGTCGCGTCGAATCGAATCGAATGTGCCGCCGCGCTCTGTAGAGTGTAGTGCTCCGGCCCGTGACCCGCTCGGCGCTCACTGCTCAGTGCTCGCTCAATCATCAAACTGACGCGGCGCGGCGTTGCGGAGGTACGGCTTCGTCCGCTCCGCTCCGCTCCGCTCCGTCCCGACACCCTCTTTCTTCTCTCTTCGAGGGATACAACCAACGCTGAACGCACACTCCCCTCTAATCGAATCACACGCGATTTCCGCTCTCCTCTCGATTCCGCGCCAATTCCGCGACTCCCGGTGACCGAGAGAATCATTATGAAACGCCAACGAGCCGTCATTGTATTTTTCTCGGGCAATTATCGTTACCTTCGACCGCACCGATCATCCCATTGTCTGCACCAAAAGCGACCGCACCGTTCGGAACTCGGGGGGGTATCCCGCGTTATCGGAGATAACGGAAATAAAAAACGATTCTCCACTACCATGATTTGCGAGACCGCTCCAACCGCTCTCCGGGCTCCCGCCGATTAAGCCTCCGACTCTCGGAGGAGAGGAAGCAGCACACCCGACCGTGTCGTGTGCGGACGTACGTACGATATACATAAATTATCACGTTACCTATATACGGGACGGAAGACGTCAGATGAGAGCACAGCGCGGATAAACCCTCTATTTTCTCCTATGTGTACAGCGCCAATCGTAATCCGTATACGGATTTACGGATGGACGATGCATACGTAGACGTACGTAGACCACGGCTGACGTAATCACGTGACAACGCGACGCGTTGCATCGGCGCGGCGATGCCTCCTAGAGATGCCATCTAGCGCGAACACGGACAACCGATTGCAGCCGCTGAGATTTAAATTCCGCTCCCACGTCTCACGAATGTATATCATTTTTTTATATGAGAAAGAAAAAAGATAAATAAAATGCAGACTCGAGCGAGGGCTAACTCGGCTAAATGCCAACGCGAGATGGGAATTTTTAAGTATAATTTTTGTTTCGTAAAGAATCTCCGGTTATAGGCTGGAGACTAATTAATAGTGCAGCATGTATATAAATCTAATGTCCTTTCTCTCTCTCCTTCTCTTCAAAATTTTTTAATTAATTTCAATTTTTTAATTTTGAGTAATAAAACTATACTTCAGACAAGTTCAGATGGTGGTATCTTTTATAGAGAGAGAATTTTAATTTTGAACTAGTTATACAAAGATATAAAAAATTAGAAAACCGATAATAATCGGTTAATAATGATTTATTACTTGTTATTTTTGTTAAAGAAAAATTGGTTCTAAATAATATTATTAAAAAGCATATATTAAAAGAGCGGTTTTTAAGTATTGATAAACAAAGTTCTGTTTAACAAATTAAAACAGATTTCATTATTATCGTTTTCTAAAACTAAATAAAATTTGGTGATTTTAAGCAATAATACGGCAGTAAAAGTATTAAAAATGCGCCAACAAGTGCATGTTAACGAAATAGAAAAGAATAGAAATCAATTGATTTACGTGAAGGTCTGTGTCCTCCCGCAGGCGTCGCTGAAGGAATCGCATGTTGCGCGGCTTCCTCCAGGTGGGAATGTTGTCTAGCTAACTGCTCGACCATTTTCTCTATTCGTACTTTCTGATCACGCTCGTGCTGCAGCATCTTTTTCCACTTAGGCTCTTGTTGTTGGGCTAGTTGCAAGTAATCGCTGCTCGTCTGCAACATGTTCAATCTGTTGTCATAAGTTGCGTTTTGTGTGAGATCACATCGGTGATAAATCGCATCAATAGAGAGAGTGCCAATGTCGAGGGCAATTTCGTGAATGAGACAACTCTGATTGGCAAGAGAATTGACCTCTGCTCTTTGCAAATCTTGCGAATTTCTACGTACGAACGTAGACTTTGAACGTATCATTCATATAAAAAGTTCATTACTAACTGTATCTCGAGATTTCCCCCTTCTTTTTCCACTCGTTGGATGAATCACGCTCAGTTATGCTATATATATATATATACACACACACACACACACACACACACACACGTATGTATATCGTTACGATAAGATTTACGAGATGTTCACAAAACAAGTTCAAGAGTTTGTTCAGCAAGTTCAGTAAAATAATGGCAAATTAATGTTATCATCTTTCGAAGCATTACTCAGATCCCACATCGTGCAATATCCCTAATTCAACTTGATTTTTTAAGAATATTTAAAGATTTTGACGGCTTAATATTGCTGTATTAAAAAGTTACTGCAGCCAGGAGTGTTGATATTGAGATTGAGTCTTGACATTGAGAAAAACAGAGGAATTCTAAATAAAAAACTAGATTTTCTAATCAGATAACATGATATGGTGCCACTATTACAAGATTCGCAAATAAATGCAGGGAAAAAAAGTATCATTCGCAGATTTACGACTTTGCGTCGTACAATTTTGCAGATTATCGTTTGGTTTGAACTTACACTAATCATAGCATTCGCCGCAATCCGGAAAAGTGTGGCTCGTTCGCTGACGATCTTGAATTTCGCTGCTAATTCGGGGGACGGAGGCTCTATCATTTCCAAATCGGATAAAGCTCGTTGGAGCCCAGATCCCTGCTTAAGCATCAAGTCATTGCACGCTTGTAGATCATCCAGTCGTCGCGTTAGATCCTTAATCACAGACGCAGTTTCTACGTTTTGATTGTCGTTATCTTGATACTCCTCCTCCTCTTCTTCTAAAAGAGATTTCGCCGCATAACGTCGCCGAAGTACTAAAGCTCAATAATATATAAGAAAAAGATAGGTGCAACACACGACAGTTATGCAAATGTACAATTATCGTATCGGTATTGCAGTCGTTTGCGATGCAAATCAAATTCATTAATTACACACAGTATAGTACAATAATCTATAATAGATGTAAGAACGCGTTCATTAAATTAATTATAGCAACGGAATATTCTATTAATACTGTACAACAGTTGATTCAAATTCACGAAGAAATCTCAAATTTTTAATATTAACTTTGCAATTCGAACTTTATATCTCTAAAATACATAAATCACATTAATTCTGAATTCAACATTTTATACGAGATATTTTCCAATCTCTCAAACACTTAATAAATGGAGAGAATAAAGAAGATAAGCCTTTCTTGAAGGTTAATTCATATATGTTAAAATTAATAAAGTTAAAATCTATTCGTAATAAATATATTGACTCTCTTCAGGAAATAGATTGAATTTGATTATTTTACTATATCGCACACACACACACAAAAACATTTTTTCAAATACCTATTTATTAAACTGCTGATATACGCGCGTGCGCGCGAGTATCGTATATAAATATAGAGAAATACTTTAGCTTATTAAAATTTATTTAACAAAAATGTTCAAGTTATTGTTCATGTATATCGATTTTAAAACCTTTTTCAATGTTTATAAAATCAGTTTCTAATTGACGAATCCATCAAAATGAAAATTTTATTACATTTTAACTTTCTGTGCATCAAATTAAAATATCTTAAGCCAAACTATTTACAGATATTAATCGTCCACGGTTATTAATTTAACTCTCTGTTTGTAATATATACATCACATATTTTTACTCCGTCCGTCTGCAATCTGGATCTTTTTTATCCAATCCAATTTTTTTTTATTGTTTTAGGCTTTTAAAATAGGAAAAACTTGAAAGTAATTTTTCAACATCTCTATTACATTACTAAATAAGTTTTTTAGCTCAAATGTTAAAACCATCATTGTAAAAATTGAAAGTTCAGCAAAAATGACGAAGAAATCTGAGAGTACAATTTCGCTTATGCTGAAAAAGATTCAGATTGCAGAGATGGAGGATTAAAGGAATCCTAAAGTCGCCTTACATATATTACCGTTTATTTTTTAAATAAATATTTCTTCTAACTTCTTTTATACACAGGTTTAAAAATCCTTTTTTAAAGTATAAACGATAATATAATCCAACCGATTGAGTTTATATTAAAAACGAAAAAAAGTTGGAAAATTAGTTTTGTTAGTTGCGTCGGCTTTCAGCGTCGATTCGTATAAACAATATTAATTTGCTTTATATGCTATACTTTGAACGTGTATAATAAAACAATCTTGATTCGCGGATTAGGGATTACGTGAATAAAGAATATTGAGTTCCTAGAATTAGACTTGGATAATTAATATAAAAGATTAGTAAATAAGAGATTAGTAAATGTGTACGTATATGAAGATCCTACCGAGTTGCTAAAGAAGCAGACGACTTTAGGCTCCCTTGAATGGAAGATGGAAAAAAGCATCGCGAGAAAATGTCAATAGATGTAGAAAAGCACCGAAAAAACGACAGCATATTTACGCAATATACAGGCACGATCTATCGTAACAATCGTACAAACCAGATTCCATCGCTTGGATAGCCTTGGCTTTTGCCAGCTCGAGAGCCGTGACCCATTGCTGCCGCTCCACCTCGGTTGACGCCTTGATGTGGAAGGTCTGCGTGCCGCCGTTGCTCACGACGAAGGTGCAGGCGTCCACCGTGTGTATTAAGGCCCCGTGTAAGGAAATGGTGCCGCGGCAAGTGTGAGACATCTCCGCGGGATTTCTGAAACAGGGAGTAACAGAGACGCAACAGTCTCAGGTACGCGTCCCTCTCAGGTCGCCCCGGGATTGCCGAATGACACGGAGAAAGACAGGCGTCGTGAGTTTGCAATCGGGAGGGACGGACTCTATACGACGATTTTAATAATACGACGATCCGGACGATTCGGCCGTGAACAAGATTCATCCAAGCGACCACCTCCCCCTCCCCCACAAACAAAAAATTGGCATAACAATGTAGCAACGATTTTCCGTCTGCGTTAATCTGTGACACCATATTTCTGACTTGGCGGGAGAGAGGATATGACGGAGAGGAACAGTTATCAACATATAGAAAAGTGTATGGACTCGTCGGCGTAATCCAAGGAAACTAAACACTCGATTACGCAGCCGATGGAAGCGATTTAGCGATCCCATTACCATCCCGTATAGGCCGTATTATGGATCCGTATTATGCTCCCCTATCCACGCGATAGACGCGAGTGCCTCTTGTCGCACTCGCACTCGCGGTCGTCGGTCAAGAGCAATCCAGGATGGGAGGATAGGATCATATTCTCCGTCGTACGAAACGACTATCCAAATACTGGTGCGGGGCGGTATAAGGAGAGTTCTCAATCGGATCATGCACTCGGTGAGGTCACTCGGGTTAATCGAACACGCAACAATCACAATTCCGTGTGGAAGAGGAAAGGAAAGGAAAAGAAAAGTCATGCTAGCGCGCTCGGACAGGCGCGTGTACAGGCTGTACCCTGGAAATGGATCTCGCCGAGCTCTGTGTGGGCTGTGTATTTATACTATTTATACTCTACTCGCGCGCGCCCGCCGTCAAGTGCGCGGATGAAAAGGAAAAATCATGCGATCACGATTAGGGTGAAAACTTTTCTTTCCAGAATCATCAACACTTTCGCCTGCAGTATCACGAGTGCTTCTCGTAATACTGCAAAGAATGTATAAAGTGTATCTTTGTCTTAATGATGCTCGTTGCAATCTGACAAACTGATCTATCGTTGCGTTAAACAGTGACGAATCTATAATATACTCGTACGTCGGAGCAAAAAGATGCGTATATTCATCTACCAACCAGCATTTCGATCTATAAGGTCTGACTCGGTCAACATAAGATTAATTTTATAATCTCAATTTACTTTTGATCTTTTTCTTCAATTCTAAGAATTAAACCGAGAGATTAAAGTTAATCTTATATTACCAAAGGGATCTATTGTCTGTTTTCTATTTTCTCAATGTAGATTGTAGATTAACTTTAATCGCGATTCAACTTCTACAATCTTCTCTTTTTTTAATTCTTACAACTAGAAAAGAATGAAGAGTGGTTAGTCAATGTAAAACGTGCTAAAGGATGGCTTTAACAATCGATTTAAAAATTCTTGCAAAATTCTGCGTAAATAGAAAGGTATTTATAATCCGGAAAAATGTAGTTTCGATATGTATGTCAACTACGATCGCATAATCTTCCTCCATCCAAAGCGAGTAAAACTGCGTGCACACTGTCAAAGTCCATCGATCTATTTAAGAACACTCTGTACATGTTCAAGTATAAATTGGCGGAAACGTGTTCCGAGATACTTGCGTGTATTTATTTACCAAGATAGTAATCTTACAGCGCATAGCCTCCTTATTTATGTAATCTTTGGTGAATATTTGTATTGATGAAATATCTGTATAAAAATATTTTCACGACAAAATAGTCGATCCACAATTCATTGGAAAGGCAGGAGGTTATTGTTGAATTCGATTTACCGTGAATTGATACTACGGCTGTGTGTTGATAAAATTCAGTTTATATACCATATTCAGCAGTGATGTATCGGTCCGATTTTTCCTACTTGACTATTCACGATGTTTAAACATGGTATCCCGAAGATAGTTTTCCTCAAGTCGAAGATTCTAATGAATTCTAATGTGTTCGGATTAAACTTTCACTTAGGACTTGGGAGATATGTCGAAACACGCATCCGCCACTGGTACTTTTATTAAAGAGAAACGGATTAATATATGCAAAAATTTAATGTTAAAAGAAAATGCCCTGTGTGTCTGTGTGTATAATAAATCGAGTTATTACCAAAATATCCCGTATGCGAAAAAAATTAAGACGATACAAAGTTTCCAACTACAAAGAAAGAAAAATTATTTAATCAAGAGAAAAGAAGAACAAGTTACTCGACAAAGATTACAAAATCTTTCAGTTCATCGATCGCATTCGGAGAAAAAAGGAAAATTAATCTGTAGATAATTCCTTCTGCGCGATTGATAGAACTTTCGAGCGCATCCACACAAAAAAAAAAGAGAAAGAAAACTAAAATCGTCTAATCTAAGATACCACCGGTAATAGCTATATCTTGTCGATTCAACAACGATTGCAGTTACGTGTACAGTCTCACTGCGTGAGACAGTTACAAAAGTGAACAAAAAGACGAGACTCGACTGGCACGAACGTAACTCGCACGATAAAGAACACAACATAAAGAAGCGATACATTTCATTCAGCACACGACTGTATTA
>NW_017296956.1:4636979-4657924 GCF_001594075.2 Trachymyrmex cornetzi
CACACACACACACACACACACACACACACACACACACACACACACACACACACACACACACACACACACACACACATACACGCATGAAGAGAGAGAACGAGAAAAATAAGGAGAGACAAAGAAAAAAAAATGAAAAAGGATAATAGAGAACACAAGAGAGAAGTGTTACATTTAGCATGGTTTAGCGTACATTACGAGGAAACGTTTAATTTTTATATTCACACGTACAGATAATACGTAATACAACTCTGACACGTTGCAAAGATCTTACTTTCAAATATATCGTATACCAAAATATTCGAGAAATCTATTATATAACATACGTGATATATCGTATACTATATAGTATTTTTGTATGCGATATTTTTCGAAAATACGGCCCCTCCCCAGGTAGGTAAAGTCGTGGAGAAAGCGAGAGAGATTTTTTTATTAGGGTCATCAATAAATTGAAGTTGCACGAAAAGATGTAAAGTTACATAATGTGTTTGTGTGCGTGTGTGTATGCGCGCGCGCGCGCGCAATTGAGTATCAAAGATGGGAAATGGGAACACAAACGTCCGTGGAGGCTGTTTTTTAATTACAAACTCGCGGAAAGGGATGGGGGCAGTCGGGATATGCGATTTCGCATATTTCGTTTAATCTTTTTTGTTTTGTTGTATCTTTTTTTTACTTACTCGGAGGCTCTGCCAGCTCTCCGCTTGCGTCGCGATGATATCTTTGGCCCCCCTGTTGGTTCAGCCCTAAACAATCCATAAAACAAACAGACCCCGTTCATATTGTGTAACACTGTGGCGAAGCTTATTGCTCGAAATTTCGTTCTGTTTTCTCGATTTTTTTTTTTTTCCTTTACCCACCGTCAGGAGTAGGCAAGAACATATATAGGCAATCTTTTCTCTTCGAGGGGGGGGGGGGAAAAAAAAGGACACCGGTCAACACGGTGACGCGAGATGTAAAGTTCATTCGGTTCATAACGCGAGCTGTGTGATTTTTGCGTGCACGCGTGTTATACTGTGCGAGAAAAAGCCTTACGACAGACAATTGAGAATAAAATATTCTTATACGTCGACGGATCTGTACTATATAATACGTACCAGAGAGAACAATCCTCAGAAAGGCATTGCAAACTCAAATCACACAAACTGTGCCAAGCGGAGTGCTGAAATTGAATTTAAAAAAAAAAAAAAAAACAAAAAAAATGTTTTCGGAAGCCGGTGCGCAATCATTTGTGAGAAAACGTGGCTGCTCTACTTAAGCGAAAATAACGTGACTGCACGAGATACAGATGGGTTGGAAATTCGTATTGCACCATTTCATTAATTCCAATGGGGCTCCCAGAACGAAATTCACGTAAAAATTGTCAGGCTGGGGAAAGGTATTATCATTGCGAACTAAAAAGCGCCAGGTATAAGCGGTCAAGTGCGATAAGTCTCATAATATTAAAGTGAGAGAGATGTATAGATATGTACGTAATAAACTTCCTCCGACGCGTCGTCAAATGTGAGGGTTGTAATGTAAAATTATATATCGTTTTCGGAACCGCATTCTTCGACTATAATTGGCTTTCTACAGTGAGCTATTACCTAAGAGTCTTTAAATCTTAACCCGTAAGAAACTGACCACTCCATAGTTGATTACTATTCTTACTTACACGTGACCGTTTAATTTCTTACAACTTAGGTTTCAAACATAGATAATGGCTTATTGTAGAAAGCCCATAATAAATATTATACGTTTGTCGCACGACAAATCTTTCAAGCTTGTTAATTCGCTGCAAGACAGACGTTTTCTATCATTTCTATCAATGTAAATTAGCTTTAATCTTGGTTTAATTTACTTTTTATCTTAATTCTCTTAGTTCGAAGAATCAGAAAAAGATTAAAATTAATTAGAGATTGGTAGAAATAAACCAGAGAGGTTCTCAGATTTCTTTCTCCTATAGCCAATCAACAGGCTTGATAAATTTATCATACGTGTAATACTCCATACAGTATGAAATATTTTTAAAATATTTTTCATTGCAAGATGTAAAATATTTCAAAAATTTTTCATGAAATCTTTCTAAAATATAAATATGTACACAGAAAATCACAGTGTGTTTGAAATATTCTTCTTACGATATATATTTATATTTCACAACAATATTTTAAAAATATTGTTGTGAAATATTTTAACGCAATATTTTACAACGTCTTACAAACGTTTACAAAAAATATTTCTGAAATATGTTATTAAAATATTTCAAAAAATATTTCAAATAATTTACATATAAATATTTCATGCCGTGTGGAACTCAGCATTGCACGGGTAACACATAAAAAATCGTAACTGTATTGTCAATCTTAAATAATTTTTCAATTTAATTCCTGTCAAGTAAACACAGCCTCCAAGAAGACTCGACTCCAAATTCATCAAGATCGACACAACACGAATATAAATATTTATAATTTAGATAAACAATTCTTTCAAGTAGTTTAATAAAATATTTTAGACATATATATATATTTTTCGTAAACATTTGCAAAACGCTTTAAAACATTACACAAAAATATTTTAGAAATATTGTACAAATATTGTAAAAAAAGAATATTTCAAAAACTTTGATTTTCTGGAACATGAAAAATTTTTGAAATATTTCAAATTCCGCAATGAAATATTTGGAAATACTTGTGAAATATTTGCTGTATGAAAAATTCTTCCTACTGATCCCTATACGCACTTTGTGACGTATCCTGTAGACGCGAGCGAGTGTATGCAATATCGTCATCCATATTCACATCATCATCCATAAGGAGTTTTGTCACGCTTTTATGTAACCGTTGACTGTTGCCCGACACGCTACACCTGCGATGCGTGTATGACTCTTACATATTCCGTACATATACGTTAATATGCTGACAAATACACGTAAATCTGGAATCCAGGTAAAATCAATCCAGGAGATGAACGTTATCATAAGATTCGAGTGAACGGCGTTGGATAAACTAGATGGTGGAATTATACGTCATACTATTGAAAAACGTAGAGAATCGCAAAGCTTGCTCATAATGCACACATGCATTCTGTCTAAATGCTCCCATCCAATACTTGGATCTCTCTCTCTCTCTCTCTCTCACTTACTCATACTAATGTATCTTAACGCCAAGCTATTTGTAATGTCCGTTTCTACCAATATAAATTAATTTTATAATCTCAGTTCTACACTTACATTGAAAGAAAAAAACTGAGCTCCAATAAATATTCGTTTGTGTGAATAGTTCTATTTAAACATTTATTAAACATATTTAGTAAATATGTATTTATTTGATACCAAAAAACCATTAATTTAACTATCATTTTTTTAATCGAATAAATATTTATTTACTGTAAATATCTATTATTTAGTACTATTCCAAGAAATACGTATTTATTTAGTAAATATTTTTTTCAGAGTACTCTCTATTTTTTTTTCTAGTTCCAACTATTACAATTCCAACTAGTCCTTCATCTTTTTCTAGTTCTAAGAATTAGAAAAAAAAGATAGAAAGTACTCTGAAAAAATATTTACTAGGTAAATACTTAACATATTTCTTTGAACAGGACATACAACTGTAAGTAAACATAAAAAAACGTTCACTAACTATGTTTAATGAACGATTATTTAGTTAGAACTACGGCTCGAGAAACGAGCCCAAAGTAGGAAACCGACCAATTACAATCAAATATAAGGAGAATACTTAATTAGAATTGGTCAGTTTCCTACGATTTAAGACTCCACGACCGTCTACGACTTGTATGTAGAGGACCCTTAAGACTACAATGTCACGCGATAGATTTACTAGTTTCCTCCTTCCCGCGCGTCGGTCGAGCTGACATGCGCCGCGGATAAAAGGCTCTCTTATCTCTAATATAAAGCACCTGACAGGTACCGTAGCCGAATTCCGAAACTATCTAACTTCTACGCACATAGAGAGCGGAAATCGCAGCGGTGCGGGTGGACGCGTAACATATGTATGTTCCCTCCCCGTCGCGTCGCGTCGCGTCGGTCGCGTAGACATCGCGAATACTCATTATGACAGCTGTAAGCTGTTGCCAGGCTATTTTTGAGAGCGGGAGAGCGATCGAAAAAGAGTTCCATCACCGCGCACATAACCTAATCGCTTAATCGCGATGCGCAACACGGGGAACAGCCGAGCTGCTCTCCTGTCTCCTTTACTCTTCTTTTTTATCTATTTTTTTTTTCTCCGAGTAGATGAAACCGAGTCAGAAGGACGAACGGGGAATCGCGTGTCGCGATCTCGGCGGCGGCGGCGACGGCAACGACGACGACGTCGAGAGATCGATCGCGCCGTTAAAATAGCGAACGTAAGTAACTAGATGACGACGCGACGAGGAGCGCACGCTCGCGGTAATTGAACGTCGACGACGTCGACGGAACCGACGACACGTAGGAAACTACCTGTAGTACGACAGGAGGCCGTTTGACAGGACGAACCATCTTCGTTGGTAACCTTTCAGGTAGTTGGTCCATTTGAAAAGCCAGCCTTTCATCTCTTGCGTGCCGTGCTGACTCTTCGGGTCGCCCATGCTGCCGTCGACCTAGCGTGCTCACGCAGGTCACACTCGCGTATCTCGCACCTCCCTGATACGAACGCGATGCGAGCCGATATCTGCCTACACATCACCCGTCTGCGTTGTACCGCGCCACCATTTTGCCTTTTGGTAATTCCTCGTGGAAGGAGGAGAGAAGGGGGTAGTGCTCTCCTTCCCCTCCCGATCAGCCCACTACTCTCTCTTCTTCACTCGTTCCGTTTCGTTTCGTTTCGTTTCGCTTCGCTTCGCAGTTCGCTTCGTTTGGACTGGTTCAAGCACAGGTGTAGTCCAAGCTGTCCAAGTGTAGTATGCAGACCGTAGTCAATCGTGGTCTATTGTTAAGCGAGGAGACGGTCGATCACTGGCGACACTGGCAGTGGCAGGCCCTATTGTGGAGCCTCTCTTCCTTTCCTCTCTACGACGAGCCACGGCCGCCACGACTCACAAGTCACACGCCACGTTTCTCACTGACGGCTCATCTAACCTAACCTAACCCTTGACACCAATGTCATTGATGGATGCAAGATGTGGCAAGATGCGAGTGATGGCGACACGTCCTCCATAGAGTCCTACGTATAAAGAGACCCGACATTGATGTCCGAGTTCCTGGTTGGCAGTCCAATATCTAATTCTGATTGGGTATCCCCTCTTGAAGCAGCCATATTGGCCTAGTTTACACCGACGAGGGTTCGAGCCGGGTCAGAGTGCAAGAATCAACCAACTGCAGTCGAGCATTCCCCTGTTACAGTCGAATCACTAGGGAATGCTCGACTGCAGTTGGTTGATTTTTACATTCCGACTCGGATCGAACCCTCGGTGTAAACTAGGCATTGTGACCGCATCTAATCAGGCTACGCATTAAAGATTGAAGGCCCGTCTACAATACACGGAGTAAGAAGTAAGAGTAAGAAATTGACCAATCACAGTCGAATGTGAGAAGAATAATCGACTGTGATTGGTCAATTTCTTACTCCGTGTATTGTAGACGACACCTTACGATATCGTTATAGTCATTAAGAATCAGAGACCCCTAAATCTAAACATGACCATGTATGATTTTTAAATCTGTTTTTCATAATTGCTGTATATTGCACTGTTTATATTCAAAATAAAATGGATGTAAAATTATACATTGAAGAATAAAAAAAAAAAAGATAAAAAAGTTTAGTTACAAATAGCAAAGTATACATATGTTGTAGAATTTAATTTATTACATTTAAACCGAATAGCATTTTTATGTTTTAACGTATTGTAGTACGCGAAACACATCTAGATAATAATAAATTATTAAATTTAACATTGCATTAAAAGTTAACTATCCAGATTTTGTTACGCACTTAACTTTCGTAAGGTAGTATTAATAATAATACTTTGTCGGTGCATTATTAAATCTATAAATTTGTCATTTAGTTCACAAATTCATTTTCGAACTTAAAATTTAGCGGTTAATTCTGCCATATTCGGTCTAATACGGAAATACGCCTATCACCATCAAGTCTAGAATTTTACTTGGGCTGTGTTCCAAAATTTACTGCCACACAGTAAAGCTGAAAATCTACAGTTTACGTATACTATATATTTTCAGTACCTTGATCTTTGATTTTTTTCATTGAAAGATATTTCAAGTATTTCACGCATATATTATACTTTTACATATTTATAAGAGGTACAGGGGTATAATCTTATTTTCATATATTTTATCCAACCTTGTGCTTACGATTAATAACATCGGAAATGAAATATATATATATCTTTTTTTAATTTTCTCAGACAATTTCATATAGAGTATAGAGTAAAAAGAATAAAGTATATAATATATAATATGTTACGCCATAAAACTTTCAGTTACACTTGAGTTTTATTTAAAGGTAACGTTGTGTTATATTGTAATTTATTTCCATTTTTAACACTCAAAATAGTTTCTCCACATTGCACTCTTCTGCAATTTAAATTTCAAATTAAAGCCCATTTTAAACGATTTTCAATTCATATCAGAATTCAGAATAGTATTCTGCTTATAATTTTACATGCTACATGTTATAATCCAGCTATAAAAACACACAAACACAATGGGTGCGTTCCGTTTCTCGCATGATGCGCATAATGCATCGTTTATCCTTGTTGTTCACCAAACGTTAAATAAGGACAATGGATGCATCATGCACATCATGCGCGATAAGGAACGCACCAAATATAAACCACATACATATATAGGCCCGTATTCAAAAGGCGCTTTTATCTCTGCAAGTATAGCGCGCGCTAACATCGTTGTAAGCGCGTTCTTACAATACGGGCCATAAAATATATATTAAAATACATACGCGTATCACAAACTGTGACTAAATTTAGCTTTATAAATTTAGACATTCTTAAAATAGAAAGAAAGATATAGTACGAAATTAAGGTGCGAAAATTCAATCACTGCAAAAGGCTTCGGCAATATTTATCACAATATATAACTAATGACTAACAAAAAAAACGTCGTTTTTCAAAGAGGAGTGTATATTGTATATAAATAATAATAATAATTCTTAATTAGACCGATGCGCGATGTATGAGAATAAATGAGGTATAATAAAGGTGTAAAAGCGGATATCTTAGTGCTTAAGTATTTCGGTAAAAAAAGCTGCAAAAAAATAAGTAGCTGAAACGTTTTCGTTTCTCCAATCTCCACAAGTATATCAGATGAATTGGCCGCGATCTCTCGCAATCGTACGACGAGGAGTTTTCTAAACACCCGGTAGACGTGCTTGCGGCAGACTTGCGCTCGAGCGGCGAGCCTCGAGCCTCGAGCAGTGGTTGACCCGCGCCGCGCCGCGCCGCGCGCAGTAGTTCTCAACAGTTTTCAATATCTCATTTCTCTCACACAGTCACACCGCGGTCCGCGGTCGGCGGTAGAGTTGAGTATAGAGTGCGGTCAGCCGTCAGCGGTGCCCGGTCCCGGTGGTCGCACTGATCGCGACCGCGACCGCCGTGTGATAGACACTCTGCTCTCAGGCTCAGCGTGTCGTTGTACTGTACTTACTACCTACGATCCCGTTTTCACGGTGTCGCTTGTCGACGACCGCTCACGGTAGGCCGATGAGGTGATGCGAAGTTCTGTCGCGGGCCCAGACTTCGGATCGCCCAGGTGAGAGCCGCGTCGCGTGTCCTGCAGAGTGCAGCCGTGTGAGACGAGATTTCGGTCGCGAGGCGAGCGCGAGCGCGAGCGGTTTTCTGGAGTAAAGGGAGTAGCAAACCTCTTGGGGGCCAGCGGGGGATCACGTGACCCGAGTGTTTACCAAAATGGTGAACGTCCATGGTGCGATACGAACGGCACTGCGTTCCGTCCGCACGGGAGCGGCCGCGCGGCGCTCGGTTGCGTAAATAGCTGCGATCAGCTGTGCTACGCTACGTGCGCGGAGCGAGAGAGGGAGAGAGAGAGAGAGAGCGAACGCGCACGCAGTGCTTCGTGCAGTTCGTGCTTCGTGCTTCGTGCTTCGGCGTTCCAATCGTCTCGACACGGCCGCGGCGTCGCGCGTCGCGTCCCATCCCGTCGCGTCCTGGACGAGTCGATCCGTCGTCGGCCCCGTTTCTCCTTTGCATTCTTTTCGGCTAGCGTTCAATTTCGCCACTACGCCACGCACGCAGACGCAGCGCATCTTTACGGGCGAAAGTTGGAAAGTGGATGCGATCGCGAGAGATGCCAGAACTCGACGCGGAGGCAGTCTCGCTACGACGATCGCCTCCTAGCCGCGCGATGGTATTACGCTAGACCGAGTTTTTCGCGATGTCGTTGATTCAGTTGATTCATCTCGCCGCACCGAGCTTGTCCTCGATCCGCTCGCCGTCCGCACTGTAAGAATCCTCACGCTAGAATCTTTTTTATTTCCTTACATTGCGCCGCTAAGGTGGTGACCCGAGGCTTCCACAGGCCTAATTCCATTCGCCAATAATGCGGTACTCGAGGAATACCAGGTATGTTTTGCGTTTGCGATTTCGGTCCTTTGACAGCCTTGCCGTCATTAATGTAAATTCATCAGTCAGAGTTAACGCTGTTCAATCTCTTCTTTTTCTAGTAGCAGATGATCTCTGATATAGGTTAGTGCAAGTAAAAAGCACTTGAACAACGGACATCTAAATGTCAGGAGGTGTTGTCGCATAGCGCTTGAGTGCTGAGGCCAGGCATTCTTAAACATGGCCACGTATCAAGTTGACTACCAGTGGTTAGTGCATGTCTTATCTTTCATTGATATTCGTATATATATATATATATATAAAATTCTTTTCGCTAGTTACATTTATATCATATTATTGTGACTCTTTACAGGGCTTATTCTATAATGGATTCATCCAGGATATCCACTTTCCTAATATCAATTCTACTGATAGTTTACGGTAGTTTCCGATCTCTAAACATGGAGCAAGAGGCAAGGGAAAGAGAAAAGGAGAAGGAACGTAGTAATTTATTGACTGGGATTACCAGTAATAGTAGCGCCGGTAATCCGGACTGCATTAACGGAGGAAGAGTTCAAACTCTCGATACGATGCATGCTCTCTGTCTACCTCTCGGTGCTTCCATTTCTCTACTCATCATGTTTTTCTTTTTTGACAGTATGCAGATGCTTCTTGCAATTTGTACTGCCAGTACGTTTGATAACAGATTTCATTTGGAATAAGCATTATTATATATTGGGTGCTTTCCAATTGCTTGATACATCTTAATACAAACGTACACAAGAATTCACAAAGCATTGTGCACGATTCTATTGGAACAGAATGTGTACGTTGTGCACAGTTTCAGATAGAGTTAGAGTAAATGTAAGTTTTTCCATCTGTATAGAATGAAAATAGGCAAAAATACTGGCCTGGCCGCTCAGCTTCTCCAGTTCAGAGATCCAGAGGCTTCCAGTCTCTCATTTGTAACTACTACGATTAGTGACATGTAATTGTCGCTAAAAAAGACAAGCTTATTCAGCCGACTAGTAGCTCTCGAGCTCTGAGTACTATATATATCGGATATGTAGTATTGTGTCGACGATTATGGTAATTGAAACACAACTTGTGTCACTGTGTGCACAAAAGTGTCTAATGATTTTTGACAATTGGAAAGTACCCAACGGTGTAAAGCACTTGATATGGGTCTACGTCATCATAAATTATATTGTTTTTTTGTTTCTTTGCAGTTATAGCTACAGTTGCATTGGCGTTTCTGTTATTGCCCATGTGTCAGTATATCATTAGACCGTGTTCTGATGGTAACAAAATATCTTTCGGTGTCTGTGGGAGATTTACGGGTGCGGAATTACTCTCATTTTCACTCAGTGTGAGTATAGTATGCATCTGGGTTTTGACTGGACATTGGCTGCTGATGGATGCAATGGGTATGGGCCTGTGCGTGGCGTTTATTGCATTTGTTCGACTACCTAGTCTCAAGGTATCCACATTGTTATTAACCGGACTGCTGATTTATGATGTCTTCTGGGTTTTCTTTTCGTCCTACATATTCAGCACAAACGTAATGGTTAAGGTAAGAGAGTTTTGTTAAATGTTAAATTAAATCTTCTATCAATATCATTATTTATTTACGATAAAAAACATATTGTATTCTTTTCAAATATATTTATAATGTCATTTTGCATGCAGTATTTTTTTGTTTATGATGATGCATTGTGTAAGATAAGAGTAATAAACGGAATTGTACAATGTGTCTATTAAAGATTATTTTCGGCACAGAGTATATAACAATCACGTATATAACAATAATATAAAATATGTATAATTTGTTTTTCTTATTACTATTATAGGTAGCAACTAGGCCTGCAGATAATCCAGTAAGTCTCGTGGCTAGAAGATTACACTTAGGCGGTGTGGCGAGAGCCGCGCCGAAATTACCTTTACCTGGAAAATTAGTTTTTCCATCGATACATCAAGCGGGACATTTTTCAATGTTGGGCCTCGGCGATATTGTCATGCCGGGTCTACTGCTCTGTTTTGTTCTGCGATACGACGCATACAAAAAGACTCAGCTATTACCCGGTGGCTGCGAAACCGGAGTACCACCACCGCGCCACTTCAGCCGAATTAGTTATTTTCATTGCTCTTTGATTGGTTATTTTCTTGGTCTACTCACCGCCACTGTAAGCTCTGAGGTGTTCAAAGCTGCACAGCCTGCCTTATTGTACCTTGTGCCCTTCACTTTGTTGCCGCTGCTCACAATGGCGTATTTGAAGGTACCGTTATGTTTCTTATTTAGTCTAATGTGACATATATACAAAAATTGTGTTTTAAGATAAAAGTAAAAAGCTTTGATAAATTGTTTGGCAAATTACTTTAAATAAAAGATGTATTTATATAAATTTTGTTCTTGGTATTTACAATTTGAAATTTAACTATTAAAACTATAAAACTATAAAATCTAAAAACAATTAAAAACAGGAATTTTTTTTAACAAAGTTACAAAAAGTAAATAGATGATAAAATATATTTTTTTTTGATTGCAAAATAATATTTTATTATAATTATGATTTAAAAATTAATTATATAAAGATATTTATTTAATGTTAAACAAATTGTGGAAACATGTGAAAGATATATACTCTCTTTACTTTTTCTCAAGAAAAATTGATTCTCTATATCAAAAAAATATATGTAAATGAAGGTATACATACATATATATATATATATATAAAATCTGAAACATTATATGTAATATTAATTGTAAATTTAATTACGCTAGAAAATAATTTAAAAAATTATGTCGGATTTTATCACAATTATGAAAAATTAGATCCTTAGCGGTACTTTGTTTTATAAATAAATGTATATGTCACAGAATGATGTACAAAGTAAAATACATAAAAGATTATGTTTATTAATTGTTTATTTTCAGGGAGATTTACGTCGGATGTGGAGTGAACCATTCATATCTCAACAACCTTCTACACATATGGACGTTTGACAAGAGTCATGGATCTAAATATATGGACATTTGACAAGAGTCATGGGTCTTTGTATATTATGTTGTATTGGAGACAAGATTCTTGCATGAAATTCACCCTCATATAATTTCACATTGTTATTTTCATCAACGTCATTTAATGTAAGTAATTTTTTCTACACATATACGCATGTGCGCAATTCATTCGCATTTCTTTCAAAGTCAGTATGACATACAGAGAATAAATCAGATCTAAGGATAAATATGATTATTTGCGATTCAAAAATACATGTATAAAAATACATTACATACTGCATAAATAATTTAAATGTAATATAATGCCACGAATGTAATGTTAGCGGTGCAAAGAACTTTTTACCGAAATAATAGAAGATGAGGAGATCTCTGAGAATATTTCAAGAATGCCAAATGACACATATTATATATATATATATGTATATATATACCTATATATATATGTATATATATATATTGGCATTCTTTCTGTGTCTTAACTTGATGTTGAGTATATGGATAGACATTGTGCACAGTAGATAATCGCAATTATTGTCATTTCGAACTAAATAATAACTAAAAACTCTATGTATCATATGGTTAATTTAACGAACAAAGAGGAAGATCTTTTACTGTAGAGTCTTCGTAAGAAATAATATATTCTCGAAATATTTACTTTTAATCGAACAAAACATAGAAAACTAAATATTATTCCCATAACATTCAATTACAAATGACTAGAAAGATTCATCACAGAATACTATTTTGATTCACTATACTGTCTATACTCAACCAGAATCGAATTACTTGCGAATGTGTAGCTATGAATAGGATGATTTATAAACTGTTTAAATATTTAGATAAGAATCCAATACACATATACGTGTAGGTTGTGACTTTGTTTTAAAGTTGGTTTAACGCTGAGCAAAGTAGTAATGTACTAAAAATAATTGTATATATTTATTATCATTTTCGTAAATTTTTAAGGGGGCACAAAGTTTTGCGATTTGCGATAATTAATGGCACGCTTTTCGATATCATATTTTGTTTTGCTCTTTGTTTGTTAATAAGTCTATTTCGGAAGTAGAGTTTATTGTCATTCTCCACGTGTAAGTAGAAGAAAAAGGCGCGAAACTGCGTTGTTAAAGTTAATTACAGGAAGGTTTGTTTGAATAAAAAGACTTTCTAAACAAGCTCTTGCTATGGATAGGCTGTCAGAAAGACTATATGTTTATTTAAGGACAAGACTGAAGATATGACGAAAGCCAATTTATTAAGTGACTCTTCTGAAAGAGATAAACAAGTTTTTCTATTCTATCATTCTCTTAGATCAATTATAATATCATAGAGATTAATGAAAAATAACATAATATATTCTGATAGAATAATATACTATATACATATATATATATATATATATATATATGTGTGTGTGTGTGTGTAAGAAAGATAGAACAACTACAACTGCTCTCATACTATTTCTTATAATAATAAGTTACGTAAAACTCATAACCACAGATTAATCACATATTTAACGATTGCCTGACTCATTTTTTATATCATTATAATCAGCGAATTATTAAATTATACGTATGTCAGAATAATAGTTCATAATTAACGATTCTTCGGATTTAACATTCGGATCAAACATTATCCTATCATCACAAATTTTAAAAAAATATTTTTTTAGTCCGATAGAAAATATAATAAAGAGAAGATACGTGAATTATTTCGTATTTTGAAGTAAAATTAAAAACAAAAAAAAACAGAATTTGAATTTTATCCTATAAAAAGAAGATATTTCTAATATCATCTTGTTACTTTTTTGGAATAATTGTTTTGAATATTATCATTCTTCATTTCTTTACCTGTCCATAGCACAAGCAGTTTATTCTCCATTG
The DNA here is from genome assembly GCF_001594075.2 of Trachymyrmex cornetzi. NCBI lineage: Eukaryota > Metazoa > Arthropoda > Insecta > Hymenoptera > Formicidae > Trachymyrmex > Trachymyrmex cornetzi. The sequence goes on from NW_017296956.1 coordinate 4,650,384, forward strand.
TTACATATACATCAATCGAATCATTTTTTTTTATACTTTATAATAATTACAAATCAGTAAAATAAGTAATAAAATATATATTAATTACTTCCATTTATTTCATCAGAAAGTTACAAAGATACGTTTGTAAAATTGATTTTAATCAATTTAGAATGTCATTTCTTAAAGAGTAGTTTTCAACACAATGGTTAATGCTCAAATCATCGATTTATCTCTCAACAGTATTTTCTCTCTTTTCTATCAAGTTACGTATTGCAACATGACATTTATATTTCTGTAATGTACGTTTTGATTTTTTTTCTCTTCCAATGTACATACGATAATGGTTCTCAAGAGGCAAATTTTACATAAGATCTGCGTAATGCCTCTATAAATTTGAGATTTTGCTTATTAAGCAAAAATAATCGAATGCAATGAATTTTCAATACGATGTAGCATGTATCTTTAAGAAAACGTTCAAGTTTTCGGACATAGATTAGTGCAATACAATTTGTAATTTATAACAACAGGTATCACATAATACTTTTGTTGTACTAAAGTAATTATATTTCCCCGTTTTGCTTACAACGACTCCTTCGATCGAGTGTTTTTGTATTATATAAAAGAAGTTAAGGCATAATATTATAGAAACGTTTGTAGTAAGATTGCAACTTAGTTTATGGTAAAAACGAAAGATACATTAGTTATATCTTTATTTTTTTCCTAACATTAGAGTAAGAAACCAAATTTTTCGCCGGACATCCTAAACTTTGACGATTTATTTATTGACTAGAAAAATTATGTAAATTTCAGGAAGTGTACATAAAATGAGTACTCAATTATCCTTCAGTTTTTCCGCAAACTAAGTGTCGCGGTAATAAAAGATACTATATATGTATATTAGCGACATGATATATGATAGTAATAGAATGATCAAGGAACAGGTTTAAATAAAAATCAAGAGTGTTAAACCGTATACACACAGATATTATTAAATGCTGGATATTATATAGGTAATATACTAAAGAGCACTCGCTTGTACTGTTGCAATTCTCGACTTGCATGTGTACAGCTATGTACATTTTTATATATAATAAAACTTGACCATATTTTCATATGGTCGCGTTTGAAAAGTAAAGTTATTGATAACAAATCCACACATAGTGTTCTTTTTCTATGTCATTCTCATTAAAGATATGTTTTTAATTGAAGAATAACACCTATTTTAAACCTGAGTATTCCTGCCTGCCACAAATTAATTTATACTCCGATAGTAGCACATCACTCGATATTCTTATCTATCGGCCTAACTTTAATGCATTCTTTTTCATTTAGGATAATCATTTGTACACATAATATATTACAGGTTGTATATTGTCTCGAACTTATACATTAGTTTGCCCTATCGTCACGTTGTCCAAGTTCCTTTTTATGCTCTCCAAATCCTTCATATCTGATACCACACTTTCACATTTGTAAACTACCAAAGAGTGATAAAAGTGAACAGCGAAAGCGACGAATACTATGAGCACGGGAATGACTATTATGGTGCTGGCAGTGGCAGCGGTAAAGGAATAGTCCCAGAACTTGACCCAGCAGAGAATAGCCACCTCTACTAGAAAGAGAAACAGTCCGAGTATCGTGGAAAATGCCCAAGCCAATTCGATGAAACCGCGCATCCTCTCGTGGGGTGACTCCGTTATGAGTCGTGAAACTTGAAGCTTACTTATGGCTTCGATATTGGGTAAAAGATACGTGCTGATCATCAGTGCAAAGATGTGCACCGATACCAAGAAAGTGGTACAAACGGCAAACATTACAAACAGCCATTCCGGAACCGCCGTCGGTTCATTTATTTGCAGTTCCACCATTGCCACCTAAAAGACCAGAAAAAATAGTGAAATACATACGGTTTCCTACAATCGTCTGCAACGTTAGAAGATATTAGGTGTATCGCGAGAAGTGAAGCGGATTAAAGAAAGTGATATCTGCCTTATATAACCACAGATGTGCATGAAGATTACATAGAATTGTCGTCGACGTCAATTTAACCATTTTCAGGAAACGTTGTGTAATCCCGTACAGCCCGCTCTGAGTTAGAGATTACCAGGAAAACAGTTTTATTTAAATGATTTTCAAAATATCATAATTCATAAATATTTGTTGCATATAAATAAGGAAAGTTAATTAAACCGCCATTAATTGAATCAAATTAATTGCATGAAAGACACACAACGTAAAACATTTTAATTTTATTTTATTAAAAAATTTATTTTATTAAAAATTTTCGTACAAATAAAAGAATGTTTATAAACATAAGAAATGTTTATAAACTCTGAGCTCTGAACTTGAAGTGAAGTAAAAACGATGTAACGCATGTATATATTATATATTTGAAAAGTAGATATAGATTAACAAACAATTGGTAAATATTCACATTTTTTAACTATTATATTTGAAGTAAAATTTTATTTTATTTTTGTTACATTGTATATTGTTTAATTCATGTAAATCGCATTAATTAGTATGTTAATTTTAATATAATTTAATATAATACGTTAAGATCTTTCTACGTTTGCTTTATAAATACAAATTCTAAAGACATTTAGAAAAAATTATATCATAAAAATATAGCAATTGCAAAAGAAGAAAAGAAAAGGAATTTTGTTATGTACAACTTAAAAAAATTTAGTAACTCTATTTATCTTCTTGCATTTTTTCAGTTTTAATTCTTTTTCCTAAAAAATATATTTTTAAAATATTTTGATGACGTTTACAAAATTAACAAAGTTGATAATCAAGTGACTCTACAAAATTGATGTGATTAAAAAGGTCAGAATCGAAACAAGAGAGATTAGAAGAGGAAGAAAAAAAATATCTCAGATACATATAAAGGAAGACATCTGATATCCTTGGAATAACTAAATATAGGTACGAAAAAAACTTGTTAAATATTAAAACTCGTACTCAGAACTGACCGCATGATACCTCAAAACTGAATTGTCAGATCGATTTCAAACTTTATCAAAATGTAAATGTTTTTCCATCTCCCAATCTTACGTTCAATTTAATTCGTTCAAAATTTAAATTTATGTTAAAACAAAAATGCGAATTTTTTTTTCAAAGTGCCATTTCGTTATTTTTATGATTGTAATATAGTTATATCAAATAACTGAGAAATAATTATGGGCATCGTAAAGCAAAATTATGTTACATTTTCGATATTATTATTTCTATGCTAATCAACAATTGAAATATTCTGATTTTCAAAGTTTCTGAGTACTCACATCAGCCATATTGGATCGTGACGTCATAAGCGAGAAATGACACTACGTTGACTTTTCTTGCATGCCGAAATAGAAAGTAGAGAGTAAATAGAGAGAATTTGGATGAAACCAAATTTTGAGAGCGCTTTAAAACACTTGCCAAAAATGGGCCGAGACTACATCCTTACGTCCCTGTGGAAAGTCAGTAAAGTGCATCTACTAGTTTTTACTCAAGCATACGCATATGCGTAGCCTATTTTCTTTTGACTATTCACTGACTTTCACAGGGGAGGAAAGGATAGTCTCGACCTCCATTTTTACAAGTAAAATTTTAAAGCGATCTCATCATTTCATTTCATCCAGATTCTCTTTATTTACAAATAGCATGCGAGAAAAGTCAACGTAGTGTTATTTTTCGCTGATGACGTCACGATTCAATATGGCTGAGGTGACTACTCAAGAGGGACTACTTTTAACGCAGTAAATAAAAAAAAATGTTATAAAGATTTGATTAAGTTTGCAAAAATCTGTAAAAATCATTTATTTTATGCTAGAGAAGATAAAATCTTTGTGCATTTTAACGTAATGTATAATATGAATGTAATGTATAATGTCTTACTATTACGCTTACCATTGCGAATCCACTAAGAAGTTCAGATGTGGTTGCAGTTGCTTTTAGCTTCGCTCTGCTCATGTGAAGTCTCCTCCACGAGAGGTTCTCGGGTCCATCCTGATCGTCAGTTTCGTTTTGTGAGAACGGTGCCGGTAGCGGCGGCAGCGGCGGCGGCGGCGGCGTCGGCGGCGACGGCGGCGGCGGTGGTGACGAGATCTGCGATCCTGCACATGTACAGCAACACGTGTACGCCGGTGTACTATTGCCGAAAATGTAGCTGTTGGAGTGCGGACTAGGATACGGAAGATTATTGATCGATCTCATGTCCAGAGACACGTATCTATTATGCCTATTTCTTGATGATAAAACCAACTCGCTCTGAACAGGATATAACGTACTTCTGGAGCTATGCGTGGAGAAGCTCAATTCGCTCATCTGTTTCGGAATCTTGGTCGGCAAATATGCCAGAGACATCGGCCTAGATCTCTGTCTATGATCTCCGGCGCAAGGGAGTCTCCACGAGATATCGCTCTGAGTCGATTTGTTAAATTTGCTACCTCTCGCGTCCTCTCCTACATCGCTGAGCGAGGTACTCGCATTTGATCTCGCGTCACCTACGGCACTCGGCGTTTTCTCGTCCTGGATGCTGTCGACGAAAGCGCTCATCTTACTATATACGTATACGGCTCTTCCCGTGGCAGTAGAATTGTATTGTATAATAGAGGAAATCCCACGACTATTTCTTGGAGCGTTTACGCATTCGACGCATCGTTAGTGACTATCACTTTTTGAACGAGATATATATATGTATATGTTAAGCGATTCGATTGGATACTTAAAGGCATGCAGGTATGTCAAGGTATATTACACTGCACACGCAATTCACTTCCAAGTACTGTTCGCACAAAGTTTTATATGCGATCATGATAATCGTTTAGATTATAAATTCTTTCCGACATCGTCCGGCGACTTGTGCATTATATTGTCGCGTTATCGCAATAGTCAAGCGCCTATCACGGCCGCACATACATCGCTGTCCGCTGACCACGAGCGCTGACACGTTATTGTTATCTCTCAAGACGTAGGGTATATTCAAAGCGTCGGCGTCGGCGAAACATGCATGTGGGTCATGTTACGCGTGCAGCCTACACCTGGACGTACGAAGCGGCTGCGAACCTGCAGAGTATCCCAGTAGAGCTCCGATCGAAGACTGAAAGATCGCCTAGTCAAAGTACGGACATGACGTACCTCTCTGAATCATAACAATAGTATGTTATTAATTACCTTCGAGCCATATCTCTGCGAAATAATAACCGACCGTGTGTGTGGCCTCCCGCCTCCCGCGCGTATCCATCCATCTACTGCGCTATCTATCTACGTGACTGCTGGTGACTGCTGGTGATTGCTGGTGACTGCGATTCAATTCATCCATCTCTCGAGTCTCGCGTGCTCGCGCTAAGAATGCTAAGATACGAGACAGCTGTATATCGCAATGTTGCGGCCAATGACGTTCCAATTCTTTCTGCCTTTGTAAAATGCGATGATAAGACCGACGATTGCAACGATAGAAATCCGTCGAACGTTGCGAATTGTCAAGCGATGACGAGTCGTCGCGAGGATCGCTAGCTCATACCGGAAGATTAAGTGTTATGTGGAAAATGCACAATCATATCAAATCTAGGCTCGGTCGGATTCTTCCTAATTACCCGTTGTCGAGTTCTCTTCTTTAGATTCTGCGACATTGGGATCGATTATATATATATATATATATACCGTCGCGACATTAGCGTAAGAAAATCAGTCCTCCTCGTAAAAGCATATGGCGTGGAGTAAACAGCAGGTATTATTTATCGGAGGAGCCTGCGTCCTGACAGGCGGAATTAATCACCTGTATGCCACGTTCTGCATTACTTCGTTCATACGTTTACTATGTAATCATCGAAATATGCGAAGGCTTTAGTTAGTATATAACGTTCGTCGCGCGGACTATACCTCAGGCAGTTTGGTAGTCATTTTACCTTTTTTTTTTCCTCTGCAAGCGGGGATTACCAATAGCTTCAGGTAAAAACTCGCGGTTATGATTCCCGCAGGTAATTTTAATTATTCGAACGCCGTCGACTCGTTTGCCTTTATTTGTCCTGGGACATTCCGATGGGTCATCACGCGCTACCATATTGCAGCGCCTGCGATGTGGGATGAGATATGTGAAAATGTTATTAATCAAAATAGACCATTTTACGATGCCATATATACATATCTATATAATAGATATCGCAATTTTAATAACGGATTCTTTCATAATGAATTTGAATATATAAGTATTTCCTGAGTGAGAGAGAGAGAGAGAGAGAGAGAGAGAGAGAGAGAGAGAGAGAGAGAGAGAGAGAGAGAGAGAGAGAGAGAGAGAGCAACACGTACGACGTCAGGAAAGATTATTACTTTTTATCACGTTTTAGATATTTTTACAGCGAAAATAAAATTCGATGAGAGGAAGAAAAGTTCATTTTAAGTTAATCGAACAATATAATTATTTTGTTATCTGTTTATTCTTTTGAAACATTTGGTTCTCGCCTTTTCTAATACAAAGCATTGATTCTTCAATCATTATAATAATTCGATGTCTATAAATATTAGTGTATATTTTACATATTTCTAGTATCATCGGTTTGTGAAACGACGAACCTATTAAATGATTTAATGATTTGAAAAACTAATTTTCACTCCAATCATATTTTTCAGTCTAATTATAATAAATTACTATTCGTGAAAAATCGGATAAGTAACCGACTGCATTGGTGATATAATGTGTACTTGCGGAAGTGTACAACATATGTATTCTTGGTAATACCTACTATAATGTATGAGGATCGTCAGATAACAACAGCGAGACGATACATATATTGCAATGTGCAATATAATATTTGTGCGAATAATTTTACGCCGCTATAGCATTTCGGAAAGTTGAATTAATGTATTTCGTGAAAAGGAAGGTTTCCCGATTCTCCGCCTTTCACGCATCGACCTTTTGCAATCTCAAACTGGTTTTAGTATAGCGATTAACAAAAATGCAATTCGCTGTAACACCCACGTGTACAAATATACGCTTTTATCACAACGATATATAATGTTTAATAACATTTTGTTTCCTAATTAAATTGCTTTCTTTATGTAAATTTAATTATGTGTTTACGTTTTTCTTTCTTAAATATTCCAATATAAAAATGTTGGTGTTTTAGAAACTATTTACAAATATTTTCGTTGAAATGTTTAGCAACAAATCTTGAAATCCATGTGTATATAATGCAATAACTTTGGATACTTTGATATATTAATAAAATTAAAATTATTGGAGAAATTGAAGAACAACAAGTTATGCAACATGTGTCTTCATGTGTATAAAAGTTACGTGGCTATTTGCGTGACAAAAACGCTGAAAAAATCCTGTAATAAATGCGTGACAAGATCGTAGTAGGTATAGTAACGGTAGAATTGAATAGTCTGTTAAAACTAGAGTTTTGTACATCCGTAAAATGTGTGTTTTTTAAATAAAAACATATACTTCCAAATTATTCCAACTTTTGAGCATGATATTTATTATTTAATAATTAAGTCTTCTAACTTTGATAAGTTAATTATTATGATTATTTACTAACCAGTGACACTATATATATATATATATATAT
>NW_017296956.1:4659001-4659923 GCF_001594075.2 Trachymyrmex cornetzi
AATAGATGGCCCACTCTGTAAAAACGTACCAATAGATGGCCCACCCTGTATTATTTATTGGTATAAAATTTATATTAAGAATACTTTACATTCAATAAGAAATGAAATTTTTCTCTTAAGATCATGGTAATAAGGACGAAAAAGATAAAAATCGATGATGGCGTTCACTCAATTCATGGCTTACATGCAGAAAATTTATAGATTTTTCTGATATTCACTAAAAAAATAATGATTTACTATATATTGAATAATTTACTCAGCACATAATTCCTTCTCTACGTGATTCTACATCCCAAATACTAAATAAAACACACTACATGAGCTAAATTGGAGGCAACCTAATGAATAGTACTTACTATGGTATACTGTAGATAAGATAATGTACGATATTGTTTTACAGTGTCGTTAAGAGTTATAAAATACTATCCTTAACATATAAAATAATCAAGAAGTATATAGAAATATTTATAGTAGAAAATCATATTATTTATACAAATTCTTATATCATCATGTGTAGAGTGGAACGAGGTTAGTTGTAATATCTTTTTGTTTAAATTATTATAAATCATGGACACTATTATGATAGAATAATAAAAATTGCTTTTTAAAAGTACGTTAATTCATGTGACTCAATAATGAATGAATTATTCAACGTGTTATGGTGAATCGTTATTTTTCAGTGAAAATTGGAAAATATATAAAATAAATCCCCATATAAGCCATAAATTGAGCAAATACTACTAATTTTGGTCTTTTTTCGTCCTTCTTATCGTGATTTTAAGACAAAAATTTCATTTTTTATTAATATCAAAGTATTCTCCATATATATACAGGGTGGGGAAAAAGTATGGAAGCAAACAATTATTTCCGAAACTATTCATTTTTCGACAAAATGTCTTAGACATAATTTTTATGGTATGAA
>NW_017296956.1:4661244-4674030 GCF_001594075.2 Trachymyrmex cornetzi
ACTAAAAAAATAATGATTTACTATATATTGAATAATTTACTCAGCACATAATTCCTTCTCTACGTGATTCTACATCCCAAATACTAAATAAAACACACTACATGAGCTAAATTGGAGGCAACCTAATGAATAGTACTTACTATGGTATACTGTAGATAAGATAATGTACGATATTGTTTTACAGTGTCGTTAAGAGTTATAAAATACTATCCTTAACATATAAAATAATCAAGAAGTATATAGAAATATTTATAGTAGAAAATCATATTATTTATACAAATTCTTATATCATCATGTGTAGAGTGGAACGAGGTTAGTTGTAATATCTTTTTGTTTAAATTATTATAAATCATGGACACTATTATGATAGAATAATAAAAATTGCTTTTTAAAAGTACGTTAATTCATGTGACTCAATATATAATTAAATACTTATAAATTCTTAATACATTCCATAAATAAGAAAAAAATGTTGTTGATTACAAATAGGTAAAGTGGCTTAAAATATACCCCATCCATGAGGTAGAGCGTCCTCGAAAGATAAGTTAGGATAAGATGAAGATAATCAATTAATAAGATCATATATTATTAAAAATATGAAAGAATTTTGTGTGTATTAATCAAATTTCTATTTATAATTTTCATCTCAAGTATATATAATAATTTATAAGTAATACTAGCTCTCTCTCGAATCTTTAAATGTTTTAATTAACAAAATTAAAAAAAAGCTAAAAAACTTACTCTTTATAACAATAATTAAACATAAAATATATATTTATAATCGTTCGACATTAATTGGTTCACAGAATAAATAAAGCATAGAAGATTCATAGAATAAAAAGCATTAATAAAGGCAAATTTCATATAAACAGCTGAGTTTATAAAGTTATAGTTGTGGGATATTTGACTCAAAACACAAGCTCCACATCGGTGTTGACTGAAATATATATTTTTTATAACTGAAAGACCATAAATAAAATAGCAACGCTTGAACATTAAAGTTAAAAAATACACTAATAACTTATATTTAAAACACACAATATCTGGTTTTAAAATAATCGCTTCAATTACCATTATATAAATCAAAGAGAATACTCTGCACCTATATATAATATATAAATTTACTTTCGATGCACGAAAATGAAAAAGGGCATACGTTTCGCTGTTATTAACAGCCGGACACAGATATTATATGTTGTAATAAGCGCAGTAATCTCTATTTTGTGCTACCTTACACAAGCATAGATATATATTTTATATATATATATATATATACACGTGTATATTTTATAGTTACATTTAGTTAAGATATTTTCGTTTGTGGCCAACTTGCACCTATATATCCTTACATATATAATTATATATATATAACTAGTCCTGTGCTCTGTCGTAATAAAGTAATTTTAATCATACACATATATATAATACTAATGTTTTAAGATTTTTTTTTACGCAATATTTAAATACTATTCATATAATAATTATCAATTGTATTTATTTATATTTATCGCTGCAAGTTTGAAATATAACTTTTGTTACTATTTGATATAAGATGAAACATTATTAACCTTTAGACCGCCGGTATAATGCCACATACAGGGTGTTAGTTAAGTATGTTCCCAAACTCAACAGAGCGATTCTTTGGTTTATTTCAAGTAAAAAAGTCCCCATATAAACATGTGTCCTAAACGACTTAGTTTCCGAAATACAGGATAGGTCGAGCAGGAACTCAATCTATGACCTCCTAGATCACCAGACTTAAATCCTTTGGGGGCATCTGAAATCATGGGTTTGTACCACCCCAAGTGAGAATGAGAATGATTTGAGGAATCGAATAGTTGCTTCATGCGAGGCAATACGTAACACACCTGGTGCCTTATTGAGCGTGTATGTCAATTTTTGAGAAGAAGGCTCGATTGATGTATCATGGCGCAAGGTAGACATTTTCAACAATTCATATCTAATTGTTTTATTTCGTCAGAAGAACTGAGGCCTGTTTTTATTTTTCTGTTTTTTACTAGTTTTTGACTAGTTCAAGTTGTATTTCTTTCGAATAAACAGATAATTATTACTACAGGTTTAATTTTTTTATTTCGGAAACTAAGCCGTTTAGGACATATGTTTATATGGACTTTTTTACTTGAAATAAACCAAAGAATCGCTCTGTTGAGTTTGGGAACATACTTAACTGACACCCTGTATATGACGTCATGCGATGACTCGTACGCATCGAACAATAGCATTGTTCGTAATGTCTCTCGGGAGCTGCTCGGGATCGCTAGTCCGAACGAACCCAGCCCTGAGTCCAGCGTATTTGAAATGTAGGATTCACATTACGTACGACATCCATCATACGACGTCCGATATTCATCGTACGCTGGATTCGTTTGGAGCGATCCCGAGCAGCTCATCGAGAGACAAAACGAACAATGCTAACGAATACTAGCTAACAGCAAAGAGACGTCCGCAGGATGTTCTGTGGACTATGAAATGAGCCTCAATATGTCCTACATACATCCACAGGACATCCAAATCCAAAGTCCTAGAAGCGGTATTCAGGGCGACTGTCAGTCACTAATACCGATTAACTTAATCGACGATTAATTCAATCAGCAATGTAGTCAACAGCAAGATTATATCGTTCTTAACCTTATCTCTTCGAGATATACTTTTATATCTCTTCGCGTTCCTATACTTAATTGTGATAAAAGTAAAATGAAAATCTTATATCTATAATAGTAATTCTACTGATTGAATTAGGGCTATGGCAGAAAACGAGACGTAACGAGACGTAACTTTCGTAGTCGTAACGTAAGGCAGAGAAAAACGTAGCTGTCGTGACTCGAATCGTGACTGGTCGCCGATCAGAAATCGAATACATTGGAATATACGGTTCCTGATAGCTTGAAATCGTTTATTCTTTATTCCTAATTCCTTATTCCTTTTATGTCTAAGCGATCTTAAGTCATAATCGGTGAAGTTGGCCAATAGCCAACTTGAACGACTTGGTTAAGACTGGTTAAGACTTCTGACGTTCTGACTTGTGGCTTATTGCAGAAGGCCCATTAAGATCGCTTAAAACTTCTTGCGGCTTACTGTAGAAGGCCTGTTTCATTTTTAAGACTGTCTTAAGTCAATCTTAAAATGTCGTAAGTCAATCCGAGGACTGTATTAATATCTTAAGACATTACATTTAAAATAGTTTTAAAATAACAATGAACTATGAATTCTGTCCCATGTTTCGCGTTTCACAGTTATAGGCCTTGCGGAACGTGAGAAGCAGAGAAACGACAGACAGAGCGCTAATTTTAGAGAGTCGTTTGCAATCTGAGCACACCATATGTAATCCTTCCACCATGATGCGTAGTCTGATTCCGGACTATCGCGACTATTGTAGAATAGACTTTATATTCGTAAGCTCGATGTCCACGATGCAACTTAAGCCGGTTCTACATTAGTTGCAAGCTGATTGCAAGTTCGTTGCGACAGCCAATACAAAGTATTGATTTCAAAATGCAAGCTTCAGATTGGCTGTCGCAACAAACTTACGATTGACTTGCAACTAATGTAGAACCGGCTTTATACATACCATGGTTGCGTTCAGCGTATTCAACTGTTGCCGAGCGGATCCGTAGCGCTCACAGCTATTGGATGATCTAGAATATTCTAGAAGTATATAGCGGGGAGCACAGACTCTCGCATAACGCATAACACGTAATAACGCATAAGAATATGTACCAATCGAAGTTCTCCGTTTCTTTCCCTTCCATGTAATAGAGAACTCTGGTTCGTTCAATTTCTTATGCCTCATGTGTTATGCGTTATGCAAGAGTCTGTGCTCCCCGCTTTAACCAATCGAGCAACGAACGTTCCGTAAGCCCGGATCCTCATACAGGCACTGGCGCTTTGACACAGAGCACTGATTGGTGAAAAGTCGGTTGTGGGGGTAAAATTTACCCCCATCAGCCGTTTTTCACCAATCAGCGTTCGGTGTCAAAGCGCTGTTGCCCGTATAAGGATCCGGGCTAAAGCCTTGTGTCCACGATGCTAGAAATCTCGGACAGAGAAAAAATTAACAAATCACATTTGAACAATTTGATCACATGACCATTGCGATTGGTCAATTCTTTCTTCATCCACCGAGGTCTCGGACCGATTTCTAGCATCGTGGACACAAGGCTTAAGAGTGGAGTCTGCTGTGAACGCGACCTATACCGCACCATACCACACTCTTATTCAAATCAAGTTCGAATGTAGTTATACTGCTAACCGTTACTGCTGTAAGAATTTTACGTAAGGAGCGAAGCATCGTTTTGTTTCCTTTGTTTTGTACATATTGTGTGTGTGTTTGTGATTACGAAAATTTCATTTTTCTCTTTTATGAAAAAAAACGTTCTTTTGTAGAACGAAAAGGTATGTAAATATTACGTGAACATTATGTAATTATACGGTAAATAATAATTTGCGTTGATCGAGACACTACCGTGTCTCTTGAAACTTATATAGAATTATTTGTTGCAATTGGTAAGATTGTCATTGTGAACGACGAGGTTTCTTTTATTAATTACGTATGTTACTATTAATTGTTTCTTTGCCTTTTCTCGTTTAAGCAAGGTATAGGTATATATGACATTTGATGATGAATATTGAGTTGGATTTTGTAAATACAACTTTAAATGTCTTACTTATTTTTATTTAGTATTGATTTTTTTTTTTTTCGAACGTATGTTTAATCTAAATGAGCGCAAAATATAAATACCTATATTATTTTAATAGTTGTTTCAGAAAATTTTTTTTTTAGTGTGCACGATTTGCATAATATATTTCCTTTCCTTTATATTAAACTTATTTTTAATTAATTTTCTTTTGTTTAATACCTTTAAATCCTGAACTTTTTGTTCCTATCTACAGCGTTTGGCAGATGGAATCTCGTTTACCGAAACCAAAAATAATGATAGAAGCGAGAAGTATAACGGATATAAGTGTTAAGAATAATAGTCATAAAGTAACAAAAAGTAATAATATATCAACTGCAACATCAATGGTAACGTCAACAATATCGTCGACGTTAACCTCAACATCAGTAGGTTCGGCTAGCATGAAATCTGTGACTGAAAACAAATTACCAGTTAAACAAGCCTTAGTTCGAGCAAAGACATTATCTACAATCACACGATCAGATAATGTGCAGAAAGCAGTAAAACGTACAGCTACTAATGTAGCGCATGGAGAAGCAAAGAAACCTTTTGTTAAACCTGTTACTAAAGCATTAATGAACAAGCCAATTAATAATGCGTTGATGACTAATAATACAGTGAAGAAGGTAAATAAAATTATTCAAAATGACAAGGATAATAAGGCAGGAAAATTAAACAGATGGGATATGCGAGGTCGTTTGGCACAGGCAAATGAAAAGTTATCAACTGTACAACAAAAAAATAAAGACACAGAGTCAAAATGCAATATGCTCCAAGAATTGGTAGATACTTTAAAAGCTAGTGAAACTGCCTGTAAAGCTAAAGCAGAAAATTTTCAAGTTTTAAATAACACTTTGACTAATGAACTTCAGACTCTAACAGTGGAAATGTTTACAATTAGAAAAAATGAAGAAGATTTAATCAAACAATTGAAAGAATCAAAAGAATTGTGCACAAATCTTTCTTGTACATTGAATGAATTTCAAGAAAAATGTAAGAGTCAAGAGGTACTGAACTTGGAACAAACTAAACAATTAACAGTTTTGAAATCAGATTTAGAGTTGCAGGAGAAGTTAATTAAAGATTTGAATATTGTCAAGGAAGAATTACAAGCATTAACTCATAAAATGGATAAAGAACGTAGAGTATTGCACAATACTATACAAGAATTAAAAGGCAATATTAGAGTGTTCTGTAGAGTTCGTCCAAGAACTCCTAAGGAAATTGAACAAACGAAAGTGTAAGATGTATTTTGTACTTTAGTAGCACAATTATTGGCTTAACACAAATATTCGCAATGTTTAAACCAATGTTTTGGCAATAAACTGCTACTAGAAATAATTATTAGGAAAAAAATTAAAGTGCTCTTAAGATACATGTATATAGAATCATTATGCTTTTTCAGTTGTATATACTTTACAATTTCTATAGAGCAAAAATCTGATTTTCATGTGTTTTGTGTTATAGCATAACATTACAGATTGTTTATTCTCTAGTCTATTTAGTTCTATATTTTTATCTTTTAAAATAATGTAATGATGGCAAAAATATAGTTCAAAGTTAATTTATATATATTTGTAATTTTTTTTTCTACTTATATTTTACAAATAACTATACAGAATAATTTATTGTAAATACAGTCGAAAAGTAATTTGTAAAAAATACATTAAAAATACGGAATAAAAATTGTTTTTGTATAAAATTTTGTTTTTTAACAAGATCGAATTAAAAAATAAGGAAATTAATGCGTTTTCTTTATTTTAAATATGTTTCTAATAATACTTTATTTTCACATTTTAATGAGTTTGTTTTAGGAATTGCTTTGAATAAAATTTAGTTTTATTCAAGGAATTAATGTGGAAGAAATAATTTTGACATTTTATTTGATTTGTATTTGAATAAAATTAATGTTTGTTACAGGCTGTGTAATATAAACTTTATAGACGATTGCACTATTGAAGTAGGCAAATCTGATGGATCAGATGCAATCAGCTGCAGTCGGAAGTTACGAGGAATAAAACAAGAATTTTCATTTGATAAAGTATTCACTCCCAATGCATCGCAGGCAGATGTATTTGAAGAGTTATCGCTTTTAGTACAATCAGCCCTGGAAGGATATAATGTTTGCGTGTTTGCTTATGGCCAGACTGGTTCTGGTAAAACATATACAATGGAAGGGGAATGTGGATTACAAACCGAAGGCATGATATCTAGAACAGTATGTTCTTATATATTTACAATATAATTATAAATATGAAATTGATAATTTCTAGTTTACATTAGGTTCGTACATTTTTGAGATTCAATAATTTCGTGTATTCGTAACATGACGATTTGCGTATACGTAAAGAAACTTGGTTTCGAAAGTTACGTAACACGCATTCAGTCACTCATATAAACGCACATTTGTATATACATTCACATACACGCGTACACGCGCGCGGTGAAATCGGCCCTTTATCTAGTACATTTTCACATGAAATGTAATATATCTCTTAAATTATTTATCTTTGGTAACTGTACTTTGACTTTTATGCACAGAATAATGAGACAACAATTATAAACAAAGATGTGCGAATCAAAATTTTTTTATTTCGAATCAAATTTTTTTTTTTAATACGAATGGAATTCGAATCTGAATCAAATCTGGGAATTGATTGCGTGTATTTTGAAATTACGCACGCATGCACACGCATGTATGCGCGCGCGCTTGTTAGTATGCTTCGTGCATGTGTAATTAAATTACACTTTTATATAAGTACAGCTAACTTAATGTTTTTAAAGAATTAAGTTTTTATTTTATTTTAGAATTATTTTTATGTAATTTTCCAGGTACGTCACATATTTAAAGAAATGAAACAGTTTGAACTTCTTGGTTGGGAGTATCAAATAGAAGCAAGTTTTCTGGAAATTTATAATGAACATATTGTTGATCTTCTTGATTCTGAATCAAAAATACATGAAATACGAATGGTTGACAATAAAAGTCAAGATTTATATGTTAGTAATCTTCGGGTAGAAGAAATACATAGTCCTGCAGAATTGCATGAATGTCTTCAAATTGCACAACGTAATCGAGCTGTTGCGGCTACTCAGTCAAATGAACGGTAAGTATATTTAGTTTAAATTGTAATAAAAAGTTGCAAGAAACAAAATTTTTTATCTCGTTTTAATCTATAATTAAATATATATATGATTTAACACAGAATTTATAATTTGGAATATATAATAATTTATATTCTCTCTAGTTGAGATTCAAATTGACAACAAATGGACTAACGAATCTCGTTGCATGTTGATAGTTAATTGTCTTTGTTTATTAATATTATAAATACAAAAAATATACGTAAATATTAATATGTATAGTAAATAGTTAATAATAATAATAATTAATATTATTATTATTATTATTTATACACATTGATATCTTCGTATACTTTTTGTATTTATAATATTAATAAACAATAGGCAATTAGTTATTTAGTTATTAACATCCAGCGAGGCTCGTTAGCTCATTTTTCATATGAATTGTTATTCATTAAAGCCTCTCAAATTATATATTAATTTTAAATTTTATATTCTAGATCATCTAGATCGCATTCCGTGACAAGAATACGATTAATTGGTACACATACCATAAAACAAGAGATATCGATAGGAAATCTGAATTTAGTCGATTTAGCTGGATCCGAACGTTTGAAGACTGAAGAAGCTGTTAGAACTACAGAAACAAAAAATATTAATAAATCTTTGGCAAATCTTGGTAATGTCATTTTAGCACTTTTAAAGAAACAGGAACATATTCCTTACAGAAATTCTAAATTGACTCATTTACTAATGCCTTCTTTGGGAGGCAATTCGAAAACTTTAATGTTACTAAATATATCTCCATTAGACGAATGTTATAACGAGACATTAAATTCGCTAAGATTTGCTAGTAATGTTAATAATTGTAAGACTGAAAAAGTTAAACGAAGCCGAATGATTTTATAAAATACGCTAACTAAATTTAGAGTGTGCCCGGTTAAAGAATAGTACACATTACCTACATATTTATATATATATATATACACATTTTTTATAACTACGAATATAATTTGAAATAACTTAAGGAAAACATTCTCCTGCGATTGGTGGCAAAATCATGATGAAAAGTCTGACATTAATAATATGATAATACAAGAATTGTTGGAAATACATTATTAAAATAAATAATACATATTATTGAAGAAAAAGTTTATGAGTGTTAAATATACAATCTAAGCATTTTACCAGTAGTACAATTAAACCGTTTATTATTTTACAAGTAGGTCTATTTTATATTGTATCAAATTATAATGTAGCACATAATATTATATATGTAAACAACTTTTCCTTTTTAAATTTTTCTTAGTTTATATCGCTATCAGATTTGTATATTTGGACATTTAAACAGACACATATAATGTGGAAATAAAAACTGACATTTTGAAAAAAAATATTGGTATTTTGTACCTTTTTAGTAATATTTAATTTTCAAATGTGTATAATATACATAACTGACGACATAATAAAGTTTCTTTATATCGGGGTAAGTTAGAAAAGGTAATAATTTCATGATATAATTCTATAAGCTTATTCTTTGCATACTCTCTGCTCAAAACTCAAATTATTTTCGTATATAACTTAAATTATAAAGAATAAGATCGATTATGTATCTTAAAATGAGGTGAGAGGATTACAAAAGTAAACAAATTCAGTAGAATATTTATAAATTTCATTGATCAACAACATAGTGAATTTGCTCACTTTTGTAATTTTGTAACTTATTTCAAGAATATATAATTGACTCAATTTTTAACAAGAAATCACAAATCTTATTAAATAAGAGTTGTATAATAATTTAACTAATAATTAATAGAAGGTTGAAAAAATTCAGGCACGAATTCATCTAAATCGAAAAAGGAAAAGGTCAGGAGATTAGACGCTGTAAGAGGAATACATTTCATTCGTAGATAAATAATGCATCTAAGATTTTTTTTTTAGATAATCTTAATAAATTTATTTTTAGTGCTTACAACGCGCAAATATATAACTCGATTACAATCGTATGGTGAACTCTGAACTTGGATTAGCTGTAGTCCGCTATCGTCCCCAATTCGCAGGAAAGACTCGGAAATAACGCGATCCGGTAAAAAAAAAAACCGAATCGACATAAGGTCGCTGAACTGGCAAACGTAATTCTATCTGCGCCAATATATCTACCAATATTATAAATGTAATTAAACAATGGACCTGAAGTTCCAAAGTATTTTATCGTGGAAATTGATAGCCACCGGTTGCATAACCCAGTCCAACGCCACGTTGCGTGTGCGTGGTAGCACGCGCTACTTCGTATTGTTGCTCCATATTATTGAACATTTCCTCCTGCTTTTTCAAAATGTCCGGTTTGGCTCCTACTGCCGGTGCGTTAGGTAGATCGCCCTTAATACCCATCAGTCGCTTAAACTTGGCCGTTACCTTCCCATCCTGATCGTGCGTGAAAGTCGTTCCCATCCACGTGTTAGCAGTGGAAGCCGCGGTCGACGTACTATTACCGTCATCCTGCTTCGACTGCAAAGAGATAAAGAACGCAATTGTAGAATGAGATTGAGTGTCGGATACATGTCTATTAAGGGTACTACTACAGTTGGATAATCATCACCTTGTTTGCCCAAAGCAGCTTCCTCTTTTGGATCTGCTCCGCGTACTTGCCCTGCGTCGCCGTCGCCAACGGATTGTAGTAGTTTTGTTCGCCATGGACACCACCAGGCATCATCATAGTATCGCCGCCTTCCGGCGGCTTCAACTCTATGCCTAGTTTCTCCAACTGAGCCAGTTTGTTTCGTCCCTTTTCCTCCCGATAACTCATCGTTCTAAACGGTAGCTGTGGCGCACGGTCCCTCGATCGCGATCTCGATCGCGTGCGATCCCTCTCCTTGTGGTAGCTCGAACGCTCGTCCCGATATCGATCCTTGGACCGCTCGTCCCTGGAGTGTCGTCGATCCCGTTCATTGCGGTCGCTGCGATCCCTGCGTCTATCCCTGTCGTTCCTGTCGCGATTACGATCCCTCCGATCATCCCTATAATGATGATCTTTGTCCCTATCATCACTTTTCTCGTCTTTAGATGATCCGAGGGATGACGTTTTCCGCTTGTCGTCATCCCGATTCCTACGATCTCTGCTTCGGTCCCTGTGATTATTATCACGCTGCTTTCGATCGTCATAACGGCGACCTTTGTCAGACGAATGACGACTCCGATCGCTACGGTCCCCTCGCCTATGATCATCTTTCAAACTCGTATGATTCTCATGATCGCCTCGCCTGTAAAACGATTACGTTCTGCAGGGGTATACCACACAGATGCGTATTATTATTCTGCACATGTGACAGGTGTATAATTTCGATATAGTTTTAGTGAGATATATCAAAATTACTGCTTTCTCATAACAAATTTGATATCATAAAATATCTCTAGCACCTGTACTATATATATTTAATTAACAAACCAGCCTACCTCTGGTCTGATGGAGAAGGCAAAGCCCGAGAAGATTCTGTTCTTGAGCCAAAGGTAGACTGAGCCGTTGTAGGACTGTTTGCACGTTCGCTACTAGATTCCCTTGACGAATTGTTGTTATTGCTCTCCTAGAGAAAAGAAAAGAAAATTATCAATTTTAATATGGATCTCTCTTACATATTCCACTATGTAAGAAATAGCTCTTAATTCCTACCACAAAAAACTATTTTAGAATGCGTAATTTCAATACACGCAAAGTTGAACTCTCTGACACAACCAATAATATGTATTAGAAAAACTTACACTTTAAGAGAGAAAAGACTCTTACACATAGTAAGTATATACTTTATAACACAAACTTGAAGATTTTCTCTCTATAAAAAGTGGAAATTTATTTTCTTTTTTTTTTGCATCAATACTTCTTGATTGTACTTGATACAAAAGATCAGCGACACTTTGCGTATCACTCTAAACAACAATACAATTTGTATGCGCTAATTACCGAGATAATTATCGAAGTAATAAGTAAAATGAACCAATAAAACAATCATGTCACAAAAAGGAAAGAGAGAGAGAAAGAGAGAGAGAGAGAGAGAAAGAGAAAGAGAGAGAGAGAGAGAGGAATATGAGGGCCCTTCACATCAATCTGCCTCTGCAGTTATAGTTATCACCCGAGTATATACTTGTACACGTGATTTCTTTGATGATTGATGTTTTGTTAGTGTTACCTTCTGCTAGCTTCCTCTACTCACCTCTGTCTTCGGAATAGAACTTGGGGGTAGTCTTGAAAGACCCTCACACAGCATAGACCTTGCCGAGATGCGTAGATATTGTATCATGTATTACCAACAGAGCTACGTGTTAATATTGTCTCACGAAATGGCACTATTCCCATTTACTTATCATTTAAATCATTTTAATTATGTGAATGATAGCCTGATTATCCTGCGTTCAATAAGGTTTCAAGGTCCTGTCTTACTTGTATTCATCGACTACGCGTTAAATATAGACTTGTACAATAACAGCTTTGATAACGAATACTGTAGCTTGTACCTAATCATAATCCAAACTATACCGACAATACCAAGTAAACCAAACGTAATTGCTTCCTGTCTTGCAAATTTATTTCTTATAGCATTAACCAACTGATTTGTTGACATGACCTTGCAAAATCGGATACTATCCCCTTTATATATCAGGCCTAAGACTTTTTCATGTACATACAGCACCCGTAAAGTCACTGTGGTATCTTCTTAGGCATTGTCCGAATGTTTTGTACTTAACAACTAATTAAGAATTATCGGCGTGTGGTTTTACTATACCTCACTCATATCCATTTGTACCGGATCGTAGTTGGCGTCGCTCGCCCTTCTGTTTGCCTCTTCCTGTCCCTGAGGTGGCGTCTAGAAAACAAGATTAATTATTTCCAACTAAAGTTACTTAAAGTATATACTGCTACATTCGCCGCAGTAATTGTACCTATCTCTGTGCGAGATTATGCGCGGCGATTCGTAGAGGGTTGCGAGAGAGAGAGAGAGAGAGAGAGAGAGAG
>NW_017296956.1:4674325-4702196 GCF_001594075.2 Trachymyrmex cornetzi
ATATCGACAATAACGTCGTCGATGACGGGCAAATGGGTCCTCGAGTTTGCTTACCTTCGTGTCGTCCGAATTGTTGCTGTTGTCGCCGTCACTGGCGTAATTCGCCAACGAGTCCATAATGGCGCGTGAAACGCTCAACTGTCCCGCTGTTGTCGACTACAATCGGAGTAATCGGAGTAATCGGACGAATCGGAATACGGCGATTGACGGCGGCCGAGTCACGAGTGTAAGCACTAATATGCACTAAGCTTATCACTGGTGTCGCAAAGTATCGCTGGCCGACGACTGCTGACGATTGCTGACGACTGCTCGCAGTGCTCGCATCAGTCACATCTCGAAACCCGCGACCCGCGACTCGCAACAGTCGCAATGCAACATTGCGACGTAACGACCAAGCGGACCTGGCGCTGGCGGACTGTGGCGGACCAAGGACCAAGGACGTAACGCGCAGCGCCGGATGCGCCGATTCTTTCAACACGTCTCACGCTGACGCACGCTCGCCATTGGTCGGCCGAGCCGGGTCAAAATGCCGCTATTCACCGCTATTGCCGCTGCGATTGCTGCGAATTGTCCGAACACGCTGCATCACGTCATTGGCTGCCCCATCGGCCCCATCGGCCCCATCGACGTCAATCGACATCGACCGGTCGACGAGAGCAACTAATAAAAACCGTCAACCCTGAGCAAATTTTCGGCGGTATAAAAAGGGCCCCAAGGGCCCGGAGAATAAGCCTTGAAGAACGCTGACATTACCGACAATTGATATAAATTTGCTATTATTAACATAAATATTTGGCTAATATATATTATTAAATTCATGATTTTTTATTACCTAAATGTTCCATAAATAAATATGCATACTATTGTGTAAAGCTACAATATCCTATATATTGCGGAAAAATTACAATTTTTTCTCTGCAGTTATCTCACCTTTGTTGAGAATCAAACTTTGACGATGATAACACTGAAATCATATAATTTTGAAGAAAAATCGAATATTATTGAGTTCTAAATGCATAAATACGTCTACTAAACTAATAAATTATAAAATTAGTACAATATTATCAGTTTTTAATTCTCGCAATCACTTCAATATTCACACTGAATGCCAACTCCCGTAAGGATGTCGGTTTTTAATAGTATCTCGTCGGTGGTCGCCCGCAAGAGGGGTATACATGTGTTTCTTTCTATACCCCACACATGCACATACCTCATACATACATGATAAATTCTCCCGCTTTTTTGTTTTTCCCCCCTTTTGTTTTTAGTAGAATTACTATATTATGCTTCTCGAATATTAATTTGCTTTTAACGCGTGAATTGGACACGAAGTTTGCGTTGCTTGAAAATCTCCGTCGTTGCATTTATAGATTTAAAATAATTTAAATTTATACATGTATGAATTTTTACGTATGCATTATATGTATCATCTTTATCCTTATAGCAAAAACCATATAGTTACATCGCAACAATCATAGTGATGTGCGAATTACAAAGCGAGTGACTCTAAAAAAGGATCTGGCTTTTTTTCCTTCCCCCAAAAAGATTTTTGGGCCTTCAATTTTTGGACTGAACTGCGTGCCAAATAATACCCTACAATGAGATACGTATCGATTACAAAGAATTTTCAGGTTGAGGTGACAATGTTAATCAAGTTATCATAGCCGGAGGAAGGGGAGGGGATCACGTATCACGTCTATGTAAAAATCCATTGTTTTACAATTCAAAAGAAATGAATTTACATTTACAAAATCACTAGAATAAGTGTGATGTTCAATTGTTCTTACCTTCATTGGCTTACCTGATTCGGACTTTGGGAGCGGCGCACTTGATGCACTCACGTCGGCCGGTTCCTAATAATTTTTAACTGCTTTACCAATGAGATTACATTATTTTAAATTAGTCAATTAGCGATCCGACGTGGCCAATCGACATACCGATATACCGATATACCTTATCACTCGGCTGGAGCAAGCTTCTTAAAATACCGGACCTCGCAGAGCTATGATAATTCGATAATGGACTTTCATTCCACCCCTCCCAGCTCTGACAATAATTGTCGCCTCAATTTCAAACTTGTCTGCAATTAATGTTTCAATATAAGATAAAATTTGGCACACATGCAGTTCAGTTCCAAAATCGAGGGCTCAAAAGCGAGCCCTCAACGCTTGCAATGTACCGTAATATTGTTGGGTTGTGTAAACCGACTTATTTCATCGAAATCTATAAATTTTCATTTTTCCATACGATTAGTGAAGATTTTTCATCTGGATTGAATTTCCATCGGTGCAATTAATTTCCCTCAAACTTGAGAATTCAGTTGATCTAGGCGATCTAGGCTTCCACGGCTACGAGATACGACGACAGCTCTCGTACGTATCTCGGGTTCGTACAGCGATAATTAGTGTATATACTGTGTGTAAGTGTAAGTGCGAACGCTGAAGGGGTTAACGAGCGTTCCTCGACTCCTTCTCTCGGCAGCTCTCGTCGATCGTCGTCCACGCTACCGCACCGCGCGCGAACAAGATCCGATTGACCAAGTAAAAATAACCTGCTTTTTCCGCGTTTTAACGCGTCGAGAGACTGCGCGAGATGTACGCTTCTTTGAGTTCTTTCTCACTACACACCTACAATCTCGATCAGTAGACGAGAAAGGGAGAGGAAGGAACAACTTAATATAGATATAATATACTGATTAACACACTCGAGACGGCGATGAAGATTATATAATTAACGGCCTAAAGTGTACGACATACACATGTGTGTACACACACATTATACTTGCTCACTTCCTTTCACCTTGTATGTAAGGTACGATTGGCGATGAGTGGAATAATTTGCTATTTACCTTCTCGTGTTTATTATTTTCTACTCTTTTCTCGCAGGCAATATTTATTCTTCCGTAGTAGATAAATGTTTTAACATATTTTTTTAAATTTATATATATATTGTAACTCTGTCGAAACCGATGTTGATTCTAATCAACGAAACTGTTAATATATAGATGAATGAAAGTCGGTATATACATATATATATATATATATATATATAATGCCTGGAAGGAAAGGGGTAACCAATTTAAACGTCGATTAATCGACGTTGGCTTAGAGTGCATCTCAGAAGTCGGAGCACCTCCTTAAAGCAGCGTCTCTAATGAAATTTTAAGACGTAAAATTGAAGCTTTAAACTCGAAGCCGTAAGAAATTGACCAATTAGGTATAATGGAATATGAGGAGAATACTCTAAAAATCTCATTGTAGGCACTACTTTAATCACGACGGCATTCAAACCGCGCTTCAAGGCGCCCGGTCATAAATCAAAAAAGATATCGCATAATTGAGGATGCTGTGGGCTGTGGGAAGAAGAAGGAAGAGGAGCAGAAGGACTACCATGATAGAAGGGTTGATACACGAAGGTATGTAACATGCGCGGCTCTGGGAGGGAGAGAGAGAGTGTGTGTCGTCTTGGAGCCGGAAGACGGCGGAGGTCGGGAGACGGGGAGGGGAGGCGGCATGCACATTGCACACCTGCACAGCTGCAGTCTGCACACGTCGTATATGGTGTATACGCGTGGCGACTGGCGACTGCGAGCGAGGGTACTGGGTAGTGGGTAGTCGGGTACCGCGTCAATGTACGTAAGTACGCCGTACGGAGCCAGCTCGCATTGACGAGCCGAGCCGGTGCCGCGATGCGCGGGCCGAGGGGGCGCCGCGGCGAATCGCCGGGATGCAAAGCAACAGGAACACAGTCGCTCGCCAGACTTGGTGTAGGTAGCATCGGTCCGAGGTGGTACGCGTAATGCGCGCCGCGGTGCACGCGTATACGCGTAACGCGTTCAGCGAATAGTGATACAATCTCGTGAATCGTGATCGCCCTCTTCTTCCCTACCTTGCCATCTTCTATAATCTGTCGACAGGAGCCTTCCCGTACGTGCGCACATTATACCGTCGCTTCCGGATCGTAAGTTGCCAAGTAAACCAGAAATCGTCTAATTACGCCTCTCCCTCTGTCCTCGTACGTGCGTTACATTATAGAGATATAATCCCCTCGCCCCGAGGGGATGTAACGCGAGTGCGAGTGCTCCGTGCGCCTACCTCTCGGCTACCATGCTCGGGCTCGGGGGGTTGCAGTGGTTGCACCTCTCTGACCCGGAGAGGGTTGGTTGCACTGTGCGATGTGATGTAGGTTACCGTTACACCCGTATTCGCTTTTCGCCGGCGTCGCACGCTAGCTCTCGTTGTCATCCGGACGGAATGGGATGAGAAAAATCCAGGCACGCGTTTAATGAGAGACCAGGGTGGCCGAGCAATCGCGCGGTGCAATCGGTGCAATTGACCTCAAAGGGCCTGGTCACGCGATATATATATATATGTGTGTGTGTGTGTGTGTATACATATATGTACGTATAAAATATAGGTTAGCGATCAACTAATCTTTCTCTCTTCTATTTACGTCATGGGTGCAGCCTCGAGACGAAGAATTAGAGCAATATCGTCAATTACAATTGGTTAACTGGTGTGTGACTGATCCGAAGGGCTGGTCGTACTAATGCGAGTTAACGCCTAATCATATTTCATCGACCTTCCTGCTTCTTCGTAACAAAGACGTAATTTGTAACCTGATGAATTGAAACGATAATTCATAATAAACATCAGCTTTCGTGCTGCAGAAGCTGCCTATACTAAACGCTCGAGAGTAGATATGGTCTTGCATTTAATCACGTGCGAAGCTTTGGCAAAATTCCAATTTGCGAGACACTTTCAAGTATCAAGTTCGCGTTTTACACGGTATAGCATTATAACCTTGCGAATAAATTAAATCGGCACTTTCGTAAAAAAGCCTAGGAACTCGCGCGCGCGCAAGTCACGTTTTACGTTCAACTCCATGCGCCGGCGACAGAATCAATTCATCGTGGGAAAATCGGAATTTCCCTTAACAAGGGTCAACGTTGTCTCGTTGATGAAATCTCTTTAGTAAGTTTAGTAGTTTTCGGGATCGAACCAACGAACCACGAACGGGCTCGGCGAGCGAGCAACCAGGTATCATCGCGACGTCATTCGATCAACGTTCTTGCTCGTTCATAATTCATCACTCGTTCGGATGACCTGCTTTATACTTGTATTTCGAGCTACAACTGAAGCCCGTGTCAATTGCTTTCAACAAACTCGAATTAAATTCATTCTCCGCAGGCGCAGATTCGACACACTCTCGACACTTTCGACCTGCGTCTTTTTTATTTCGATCGCCTTCCCTCGTCGAACGTGTTCCAAGCAAAACAACGGCTGTCAATCATACAATAATGATTACGTCATTTTCACTTAAAATGCACTTTGATTGCATCGACAAGTGACATTTAATAAACACATTTAGGAGCCATTTTGACGCCATTTTGATGTTATACTATAGTAACTTTACGTTTTGCTTGGGTTATTGCGATATTAAATGGAAATGCGTATTTTAATTGCGATCAATAAGACTGTATGTACATGTACATATACATATATATAATAACATACGATGTACGCACTACGCAGCGTTCTTTTCCCCTCGTCGAGATTAATCTCAACTCGGTTTGAGATCGTGAAATCGTGTTGTCGAAAGACTGAATAACACGCACGTCCGTCCGTCTAATCAACGCTCATAATAGTGCCAAGATATATTGAAGCTACATGTGCGCGATCACTAATCCCCACCAGCTGGACATCGATGCGTTAATTTTTTAATTTTCACTCATTTTAACATCGCGTTAGCTCGTTCCAGCAAACCGAGTCCTTGATGGATATTAATCCAAGTCACGTACGTGTAGCTTATGTTCTATTGAATCTGACCTTTGCCCAATGAATGATATAATGTTTCTCTCGTTTGCATCGTTTATACTTAATATTATTCTCCGCCGCGCTGCTTTTTTGGACATCGATGTCCAGCTATACTCGAGCGCACCTCGAAAATTCGCGCCAGCAGCACCGTGCTGGCAGGTTTTTTTTCTCCCCTTGGCTGCGCGGTCTGCCTCTCACTAGTCTCACTTGTCCGTCTCTCTTGAGTCTGTCGTTTATACACTTGTAATATCACTCTTGTCACTTGTGACTCGCGCATCTATAATATACGCGCGTTATAGATGTCCATATATAAGCTACACACCAAGAGGATTTCTCTTGTTAAAACAACAGAATAACAAAATTCTCTCAAGTAAATGCCGATTCATAAAAGACTCGATCTATATATACGTAGTGACAACAACGTATACATATTGCTGAAATTTTTGCTGAAATTAAGTACTACATATATAGAAATTTGGTAATTGGCGATAATTTTAGAATCCAATTTGTCTCGATCATATGATTTGACGCTGGCTTATATTTCGCAATATAAGCCTTCGTGATACAAGAGTGAATTACGGAGAAATGGTACACAGAGAGTTCGTATCGATCGGTGCGAACATATTATAGGTACGGAGGTGTACCATCACTATACCATCACTAGTCCCCCATCGACGAAAGCGATCCGCGCTTGGGATATTTGGAGAATCATTAACATTTTACTTGAAGGCGGTCAAGGGAGTAACGGTATATATACGAGTATGTATATATAAACACGTATAGGAGTCGCGATTATATTTTCCCTTTTTCTGCAGTAAAGCTAACTCATAAAAAAACCCAAGTAGTAAGACGTACCTAACTCAGTAATGAGTAAACGAATCGACCAAGTCGAGAACGTGAGGCAATAATAGTAAATAACGCATTATAGTAAATAAAAAAATTTATTTATTATAAATTTTTCGATTTGCTTACTATTTAGTATTTACATTTCTTCCTGCTTATGCGTTTTTCTATGTGCCACTATAAATTAAGGATGTATTATATAAAAAATTACAGATATTATATATTTGCAAGTAAATATATAAACAAAAACTTTGTCGATGATTTAGAATTTGGGTGAAAAATTTCAATAAGAAGTACATGTTTTTAAACAAATAATTAAGACAAATAAGAAAATTTTCTGCACATTATAAAATTGTATTGTCAAATATAAATATTGATCTTATTGAACCGTTTCATATATGTATGTAAAAGTATAAATTTGTAATTTCAGTCATTTTTGCAGAGACTGTACACCTGCGATACATCCTTAATCGGACTTTCGCCTACGATGCTTTCCAGTCCACGCGCTTTTGTCTGCTTTCTCTAAAATCGCACGGAAAAATTTAAAATATTCAATTGAATTTAACCAAAAATCTAATAAACTTGACTAGAACTTGACTGGATCGTTCATTTTCCACCACAATTCCTGCAGTTGAGATTCAATCAAATATTTTTCTCCTTACGAGAAGCGTCAATGCGTGACATCGATTATACTTACATGTCGTAGTTACAGTCTCTCGAGTCACTCGCATCGAGTGAATTGGTGTAACTATTCAAGTATCACTCCTCTAGTAGACATCTCGATCGAACCGATCGAATCGACCTGCGCGCACTGTCGCAAGCCAGTTCTATTATGTGCGTCATCCTTATCACGCGAGATCTTGCCGGTCTAACACATACTTATGCATCATGGCGTGTGTAACTGTGTCTCTCACTTCTCAGTGCTTATGGTGTGCCATTGTTGATTGCGCCAGCGCCAGCGCCAGCGCAGCGGACGGAATTAAGAATAACGCGAGCGACGAGTGCTCGCCTTATATAGGTATTATTTATCTATCACCGTTGCACGGTGAATGCACTCACTTGCGACTAATTGTGAAGAGTGACCATACGAGCGGTGAAGCTTTCGCGTTCTCAAATAATTGCTCTCGTCCAAAAAAGAAATTACTCAATATCCGCATAGCACAGTCTTGGGTGAATTTGAAGAATCCGGTTAGTCTGACATACGAGTGTTGTCAGAATATATATATATATATATATTATTAATGATTATTATTACAATATTAAGAATGAATTGCGCCCGTGCCGCGTTACGTAAAATGTACGTGATACGAAATCGTCTCTGAATTGGATTTTACGAATAATTTGACAAATAACTTACTTCGTTTCTGCACTAAACCGTTTCAACAGACTCTCATGTTATCCTGCTTGTCAATATTAAAGTCGCATTACCTTTATCGACGTAAAATCGCAAAATGGATATTACAATGAGTCTTGTACAAAAGTTGTTGGTTTCCTTCAGATATCTAGGCTGGGTACCTTGTTTCTATCGGTTGCTTTTCGCGTCACTCGCAACTCTTTCTCTCTCTCTCTCTCTCCCTCCCTTCCTTCCTTCCTTCCTTTCTCTTCCCGCTCTTCTCTTGCCTGTACTCCGACATTGCCGAGGTTCCGTTATTCGCGGCAAATACACGCCCGGGCATCCTGTACACGCTTTAGTCTTTACCTCCGGAGAAAATAAACAGCGCGCAGCATCGACCGTGCGTTATTGATACCGCGTGTATGCGATCGAGCTGAAAAACAGTGACGAGGCAAAATGGAGCAATTTCTAGTTGAACCTATGCAACAACTTTTTGCAACAATAAATATCGCGATGATTGAATTTGAGCTGTCATTAGAATTTAACTGTTGTCTCTTCCCCTTCTCAACAATGTATTTCTATCTGTAATTAAGAGAAAATCAATGACTCTACAAGTAGGATTTGTTTCTGCTCATTTAATATTTTAGCTTCTTTTTTCATATTTTATTATAACATCTATTACATTATATATATATATATATATATATTTTTTTTTTATTTGCAAGATATAATTTTTCTGTCGAACCTCGCGATAGAGAGTCGAGATGGAAAGAATTTTTCGTGTATACGTTTGTATATGTTTGAATTACTAATTGAATCGACCGCTTCCACGCGGAGAATGTCTTTATATAATGTATATCGTATGTAGTGTAAGGATCACGACGTCGTCGGCGGCGGCGGCGGCGACGTCGGCGACGACGACGACATTGCAGTCTCGTGCTGCGATGGCATCATCATTATGCCGTGAAACTTGGTGCGGAATAATGAAGGTGAAATCTCGGTTATTGAAAAAGTACTGCCATCTCTAGCGGTCGCATCTTAACTCTTATTATGATGACAGATGACACAGCACGATTCCGCGGGAGTCCTTCATTCATTTCACGAATCAAAACTTTCGATCGTGTCGACGCTGACGCGATGGCAATATCCAATATCCATCGCTTGCGGATTAATCAAGTTAAGAGCGTAAAGTGTGAGCGTGTCGACCGTTTTGAATAAGCTGTCGCATTGTTGTTTCGCGTTTACCGCACGAATAATCGCGAAATAATAATATATAGAGCCGGCGAAAGTTCCGACTGTAAGATAATTTCCTCTTCTTATGCTGAAAAGTTTTTCTACGATCGATCACAGAGGCAAAATTTGCGTAAGGGCTTTCCAATCTTAAATTTCTAGCCGCGAGTTTTATCACAATGTGTACATACTAATTCACATCGTATCGTCTTCTTTCTCTGTGTTTCATTTTACATCATTAAAATTGATACAACTAATTTTTATGTTGTTGAAATTTTAACGTTAAAATTAATTATTAATTAACAACATCTACTTTTCTTTCGCGTGGCTTATTTTGTTTAATCAATTCAATTTTGTATTCACGAAAATTCCAAAACTCTCTTCAACAGTTTGGAACACATTTTCGACGCGCGTGTCATCGGATTTCGCTCACGTAGGTAGACCAATCGCCAGAGCTTGATTTTTCAAAAGAAAAAAATTATAAGCAGGTGTTTCTTTTTCAGTTATTGCCTTCTATATCTACATCGTTTTGAGTGCATCGGAGAGTTAAAAGTGGCATAAGATAATATCAAGTAGACATCTTACCTGAAAAAAAAAATATATACATATATATAAGCCTAAATTCAACTCTATACGATTAATACTTGCTGCGAGAGATATCGAGCTCCAAAGTAGGCATTTTTTTGACAAAATTCGTTTTTTTCTTTTTTTGTGTATATATATATATATATATAATTACAATACATCACACATTGCAGAATCATATGATTATTCGGCGCATCATATTTATATGGTACACATATGTATAGAAGTGTGCTAAAAAAGGCAAGTTTTCCACTCGTCGCGAAGCACCATCATCCGAGGGGAGGTATAGTACACTGGTGTAGCCTAAAGGCATCGTGAGATACCTACAAGAGAGGAGGGAGATTGATGAGGCGGAATTAGTTGCTCGATCGTGCAACACGCACGGCACGGTCTGTGAACGAGTTACGAGTATATTTTCATCGATCGTAAAATCTGTCCCCGCGTCTCACATGGAAGAAAGGGAAATGTGCTGCTTCTCAATTGAATCACTGATTCAGTATATAGTAGCGGTATGTAGTATATGTATGTATAATATGTATATGTATAGGGTTGATTTCCACCATTCGGTGTTGGTGTTTAGCGGTTTTTGCACGCGGAAACAGAGTACGCTCCTGCATCTGTGCGCGGCAACTTGCGTAAATCAGCGCGGATGATGATATCCATGTCCACGGGTAAAAATCGTCCTCGTGTATCCGTACACTCCGTCCAACTATTACTATCT
This sequence comes from Trachymyrmex cornetzi, assembly GCF_001594075.2. NCBI lineage: Eukaryota > Metazoa > Arthropoda > Insecta > Hymenoptera > Formicidae > Trachymyrmex > Trachymyrmex cornetzi. The sequence continues at coordinate 4,684,854 of NW_017296956.1, forward strand.
TTTGACCAATATTCTATTTTTGTATTGTGAATTCTGGTAGATAAATTGAAATCTATAAATAATAAATAAAATACAAATAAATGGTATAAAAATATTTTAGGAACAATATAAAAATCTACCCTCAAGTTCAAAGACTTGGGAAAGTTCGAAATTACTATTTAAAACTTATAACGGACGAAGGGTTAAGATTTCACGTTGCTGCAGACAAAGGATTAAGAAAGCGCTTTTGTTTTAAGCATATCAAATACAATTTATGCCATGCAATTATTTACTTTATTTCGACATTTTTCATATGGCAGCTAAAATCACTCGATGTGCATATATTATCTGTTTTCTTAAAATCGGCGATTTGGGAAAGAAAGATCTTGGGACCTAACGTGGTCTTTGCTTGGTACTCGTATATATAGACGTAGAGTAGTATAGGTATACTCGACAGACCGATCTATATTCCGGTTGTCAACATTACGACGTGGCGGATCTGGAGGATCGTAAAGATGCCGACCTTTTCTTCCCGCAAGAATATGCGAGTGACATCCGAAACAGATAATATGTAAACATTGTAGACAAAAATTCTTTCTTTGCGCTATAACTTTCCACATCTCCCCTCCCCCCTCCCGATTCATATGTGAATTTCTCCTTTATTTTCTGAAAATCCGTATAATCAACACTGTGCCAAGTTTTGTGTATTTTACACACACAAATGTATCAATGACAATATATACAAATCCTTTAGTCCTGTGTAGATATACTCGTATGTATATCTACATCCCAAACACATATTCGCGCACGTCGTTGCAAATACGCGCCTCATTCCGGTCGCTGATGGGACTTTTCCATTATTGATTCGTAAGGAAAGAGAAAAAAGTGATCAGTCACATCTTCACTTGCACGCCTCGTCCGAAAAGTATCATGTCCATCGTGCTGCGGGATTACGAGATCGAGAGACGGAGTCTAAGTGAAACTATCAAAGATATAAAAAGAAAAGAAAGGGAAAAAATATATGGTATCACACAATGTAAAATTATCCTAGTGCTGCCGACTGATGCGAAAGAAAGATCGACTCGTACAGTAGTGTCAGTATAGTATCGACTATCGAGTCGTACCGAACGAATAAAGCGATTTCACAATTGACGGAACGTCCGTGGAAACTTGGAAAGGGCGGCGCGCGATCGTCATCGGGCGAGCGAGTTCCTCCCTTCCTCCCTCTACGATTTCATTAACCCAATTTCGAGAGTCGCACGTTAGATTAATCCGCGGGAACAGCGTAAGGCTACATGCACATGTATGTAAGGGTACATACACATAACACGTACTTATATTGTATATATAGTGAGCTGGTACATACATATACATGTATATGTAGGTTACGTAATAATAGAGTATAGCCAGAGGCGCGACGACCTGATGAGTGATGAGAACGCGCGCGAGATGGCGGCGATTGTTTGTAACGCGTGATGCACAAGTGTACCATATATGCAGTAAACGATAGGCGACAGGAAGTAAGTATAATTATAGTAGAGGATTGCCTTGAGAAAACACCTGCCCCCCGTGAGTCTTATCTCGTGACAAAGCTCGTGCGATCGAACGTTACGATCGATTATGGATTATTGTCGCTAGCTGGATTGGCCGGCCGCAGAGTCAATATACACACACGGTGGCAAGATAATCCAATCCAGCTAGCAGCTGTCAATGCTGCCATCGGCTTTATTTATTTATAGTTACAAAATATTTGCTGTATTATTTGGAGGTGTCAACGCGAACAATTGGATTACACATTCGCAGTCGCGATTTCTCACGCCTGATTTAGTCGCACAGCACGTGCGCCCAATTGAACCGTGGCGTGGGCCCGGTCGTAATAAAACAGGCTATATTTAGAGAATCGAAGCATGCCTGATCTCGTATGCACGTACGCGATCAACTGCATGCTTTTGGAAAGCAAGATTTAATTTCGCGCCTCTCGCGCCTATCGAAGAGGAAACTTTCGTTCCCCTGCCTGCGAAGAAGAGCAAATTGCGTTTTACGCAAATGATTTTTTTCCCCCTTTATTTCTTTTTTAATCGCTCCATTACATTATCGGAAATTAAGAAAATGAGAACAATCGCGCGTGAATAACTATCGTCCGAATTATCGTACGTGAGGATGGCTCTACTATGTAGAAAGAGAGAGAAGCGACCGCTTTTTTTCGCTCGTGAGAAGGAAAGGGGAAACAATTTTTTACTTGTCATCTCGCGAAAAAGGTACTGCTTTCGGCAGTTGCGATGCAACCTGTCGTCCAAATTAAGTATATTCATCCAATCCATAAAGTATAATATTACCATAATTAAGATGCGTAAATTAATATCTCTTGTGTTGACCGTACAAAGGTCAAAGAAGGAAAATTCAGCTCTGCAACGAACGGCAATTTTGACGATAGCCCATGCATTGCGTTTAATGCGTTCGTGTTCTAAGGAAACAATCGTGCAGAAATGCTTTTGATTGACGGCCGCATCGACGAGGTATATTTGCCCATTGGCAAATTTATATGTATATGCGATAGTCGCGCGTAACAACTATTTTTAGCGACTTGAAACTGTATAGCATGATGGTGAAGTAAGATATTCAGTGACGATACGAAGCTGGATATTGCAGACGTAACCGCGGAGCGGACCTGTTCTATCGATGACGTAACGCAGCTAGCAGTCTGACACTTGTGTACTACCTAGATTACTAGCCGTAAGGCAGGAGGTAAACGCAGCAGGAGGCTACGTTAGTCTACACAAGTCGCAAAAACGCAGAACGCAGAACGCAGTTCGCAGACAGCCAATCGAAAGCTACTATTAGATATACCATTCGCGCTTCTGATTGACGCCCTTAAGGCGTAAGGAAGGAAAGAAGTCTTACACTTTCTGGACTCACTGCTCCGAAATCAATGTGCAGTTTGCATTTGTTGCATTTGTGCAGGACATTGCAGTCTCGCATGCACCAAATGTCCAGCTGTTGACCAAACTTCAATTCCAAACAAATGCCATTTTTCTTCATGCGATTCGTACAATTTAAACATTAATTCAATCTTTTTTGTAGAAAGATTAATAGAAAGATTAATACATACATATACACATGTGTGTATGTACAAAAATTAGAAATCGAAGGATGAATGGTTTATCGTTTTTATAAAAATATGACGATTTAAAATGCTCCGTAAAAATAAATTATCTAATATTGCTGATATAAATGCGGGAAAGATATATTAGACTTAGTATTTTATAGCATTGCGCTTGATATATACAGACTTATAATGACTTCCGTCTATTGCAGTATTGCGGAATTGAATATAAAGTTAGATTAGATGAAACTCACCTACTGATTTATAAACGCAATTATATTATAGCCGTCAATCATAATACATGTGGAAAATGCGTGGAAATCTTTATGTATGCAGCTTTTCTTATAGTAGCAAATTGCCTCGTAAATTGCGCCAAGGATTAAAACTGTTCGGCGTAGAAGCGAAACGGACGGAGTTTGTGCTATCAGTCGAGATTAGATCGAGTAATCGATATATGAGTATATACAATATGTATATTGATAAACAGTTTAGTCTTCTATGAAGGGAACTTGTGCTGTCTTGCACATGACACTAGAATTTAGGTTCCATTTTGTGACGAGCGCTATTGTTTGCAGAAAGGGCGTGGAGAGGGGGAGAGAGAGAGATGTCGAAATCACGTTTATGAGAGGCGAGCACGACAGATTTGCTTCTTTAAGCAAAACGTCCGAGATTGCTTTCGCAATCAACCTATAGCTAGGAATGCAGTTCCAGCATACACATCGTCCGCTTTTAGTCTGTTTCGTAATCATTTCAAGACCGACGAACTGATTCCCTAGATAAGAGTGCAACAATTAATGTCGCAATTGCAATCAATTGTGCCCATAACTTTAAAGCAGGCCATTGAGTGGGAAAAAATGCTGCTCGCTCGCACATCGAGGCTGCACATTAACATATACATACTCGAGTATATATGTGAATGAATGAAATTGTCTATTTCATATCAAATTTAAAATAAATCAAGTATAAAATTAATAATTATAATAAATGGAAATTAGATTGATAAGAATACATTAAATAAGAGAGAGAATTCTATTTTCAGTCAAAGTGGATCTTGATGCTTAATGAAATTTACGAGTGTATCAAGATTTATACATAAATATATTATACCTTTTTGCCGTTCCATGATCAACTATATATACGCGCCGATTCGAGTTGTCGGACTTGATAAATCGGCAATGATAAATTATAGTTGGAAATATAACATTACAAGAGTTATATTGATCGTCTATTTAAATAATGATGCTAATAAACATCTTAAAACATTGCAAAATTAATACGAGTAAAGCAGAGAGAAAAAGATGAAAGTTGTCAAGTAACACTTGTCGATGACCATTTATTCTTTTATTACGTAGTATAGGCGAAAGGTAAAAAAATAACTAATTCGATGTAAGTCCATATGTCCATATGTTACCTACTTAACATCCGTGGTTGCTGATTGCGCGAAATTTTGCCAGGCGGAAGGTTCAGCCGAGATCGACTGAATGAAGAGGAGGCGGGACGTTTAATTGTGATGTGAGTTGGCGTAGGACGAGAAGCCCGCGCTAAAAGAATGGTGAGATAGCTTAGCTACGTAACCGAGTTTGTAACGCTTTTACTCGTCGTACTTTTACTACGACGACAATTAAATACGACGGCGGCGCGGCGTAATCAATCCAGAAAGACAAAAGGATACACAAAGATAAATTGCGATGATTACCGCCCGCTCGTCCCTCTATATTTAATCCTGAATGGAAATAATATCGAATGAGAGATACCTAATGCGTGTGAGCAATCGGAAAGAAAATATTCGAAATAATGTGAAAGGGAAATAGATGAATTCGCGACGAAAAGCTGTGAGAAACGATCAATCGATTATAAAATATCTGGCGGCTGTGCTCAGAAGTGTCAGTACTCCCAAGAAAAAACACTGCAAATCCAAGTGTGTAAAAACTGAAAAGTGATTTCAATGACTGCAGAAGAAAGAAATTCTTTAATATGTTTATATTCAATGAGGAACTAAGGGTATAGGATCGCACAATCATATTAAAGAATTTTACAATAATTAAACACAGTTAGTATATGATGTATATAATGTGTGTATAATTTAGTGTAAAAATAACGCTATACATTGTACTATATTAAATGTGTAAATTTTCAGTTTTGTACGCAGTATATATACTCGTATATATACAGTGTGTTATTTTTACGCGGAAAACTAAACCGCGCACACGCACCACGTTGAAGTGACTTTTTACATTTGAATTTACAATGAATGTCAGATTTTCATGAAAAATTTTCAACTTACGAGTACTTGGAAAAAAAATTTCCAATTTTTTTAGCGGTCCAAAACGCAAACTGGAATTATTACAACTTCTTTTTTATATGTATATACGTATATATGTATGTTATACAACGTATCTCCGCAATTTACTTTGTGAAAACGCGAGGCGGAACTCTATTGATTAAATGAAAGTTTCAAAAATAGGGCTTCAGATTTGTAGAGGTCGACTTTGAATGAAAGTGACACAGTCGCGGGAAAACGGAGCAATTTGTTATAATATAATTAGCGTATCACTGGCCGCGGCGTACGTAAGTACTTGTCGTAAGTAATGCATGCGCCTTGAATGCCCTGAATTTGTTACATCTCGATCGGAAGATTGATATGGCAATTATAGTTGAGAAGAAGCGCATGCCGCATCCATGTAATTGTATAGGCGCGTTTGCCTTGGCACAAATTCTCGACACGTAAGATATAATAATACGCACGTGCTGTTCATTCATGGATAATCGTTATGTTTGTATACACATGGAACGCCTCACGACAGAAGCATGAAAAATGCCTCGAATCCCTTACTCCCTTTATCCTTTATCCTTCATCAGATGATAATTGTGACGTCGAAAAAGTTTCGGTATATCGCATACTCTTTCTATTATATCAAACGCTCTCGATGAAGATTTGATCGTGATAGCGCCGCGAGGAATGAAAACATGGCGTAATGCTGTGGAATATTAATTGCCGACCTACTGTCTTGAATTACCGCTTTTAATAATCTTTAATAATCTGGAAGATTTTTCCAATATAATATCTAATAATAAGCGTGAATTTTCGTCCAAGGACGAATCGCGGATTGCGCTTCAACGAATTTAATCTGCAGATAATTCTTATTTACAATCACATTTGAAAATGTGACCTGCAAAAGAATAGTCATTTTTTTAAACAATTTTTTTTTATCTGCACACTTGGGGGAAAAATCCTAATAATAAATTAGAAACGCAAGAGAAAGATAGAGTTTTTACAAGCTCGCGTACTTACCTACTTGTTCAGACTCGACTAGAAGATCGCGCTCTACTCGGTATACTCGTATGTATTGGACAATTTGCTTTCGAAGCACGCATTTGTCATGCGGTACCAATGATACCAATGATACCAATGATACCAATGATACCAATGATACTAATGCAGCTAGAGGTAGAAATATGGGTACGGAACGGCTTCATTATTGTCGTCTGTCGTCGCGCGCTACCGACCACCGAACCTGCACGGGCACGTGCGGGTCGATCGATATACACATCACATCGCATCACGTCATGTCACATCCGTACGGATTACCTTTCATGTTCCGGCTCCGGCCGCACGCGCCTGAAGGTGCAATCGTCTTCCTGCCTCGTCGACGATTACTATAACGCGTACACGTGGCCGATTCGCATGACGACCTGCCTAACCTGCCTCGTCGACGATCGATCCAACTCTATACTAAAGCTTTTTTTTTTATTTCGCCGACGTGTTGGAATCAATTTTTCAGCGACTGCTAACAGTGCTAACTGATGTATACACACATACAACTATAATATAATAAGTCTCAATTATAGCAATGGGATAAATTCCGTTTTATATCCGAGCAGCTCTACTATAAATAAATTTCTTTTCATCATTCCCACCGTTTTTACCTGCACGCACTGCAGGAAACAAGATTTATCCTTTTAAGCACACACATATATATATATATATAATTATTAATGTCGAAATGCCGCTTTATTGTTCGTAAACATTTATATAAATAGCTATAAATAGCTTTGTCATCTATAATTGTTCCTAGGCTTTGATGTAATCTTAAGCATATCCATGCATAGGTTGGACGATGCGGGAGATAGGCAATCAGTCAGCATAGTAGACGGCTCCCGATCGACCGGGTTGCACGCTCACCATCCTTCTCGAGAGTAATAAGAGAGACCGGGCTACCCGCGATGGCCACGACGGCGTCAACGGAGAAGATGCATCAGGACACGGAGGAAGACTTGCCGAAGAAGAAGCTTATAAACATGAATCTCATATCGCTCAAGTGTCTTCTGTTCGTCTTTTTCGGAGGTAAGCGTCAATCGATCGGTGCAGTATTTTTTTTATCGCCTGCCGCCTGCCGCGCCGAATTGAAGTCGTTGAAATTTCAGCTAAATTTAAATTAGAGTTATAATATAGTAGCCGGACCCCCTCTCTCTGTCGCAATCGCATAATCACGTACGCCGCGATTTTATTCCTCTTGAGGTATCGGCTGTCTCTTCCCGTTTCTTCCGCTGCACATGACCAAGGTGGGACTGAGCATCGAAAACGTCAGATTCGTGTCGATGATCTCGCCAGCGGTAGCGATACTGGGGCCGCTGATAGCGGGACCGATCGCCGACAAGCTCGCCAGCCATCAGATGTCCAATGATAAATCGTCAACCGGTCGTTACCTCCGCGTGATGATCGCCGTCGCCTGCATCTTCTCGGCACTCTTCTACTCGCTGCTGATGCTGATTCCCGCGGTGGACCGCACGTTACCAGCCGGAGCAGGCCCGCGCTTCAAGTTCAATTGCGATTGGCGCGGTGCGATGGTAAGCGATAAGCGTATATTGGTATACATATTATGCTTACTAGCTGCGGGATACGATGAACAATTTAAAAAAGGAAATTTATAAAAGAGAGAGAGACAAAAGAAAAGAAAGAGTATTTTAATTACATATTATAATATATACATGCGTATACATATATAGATGTAGAGAGTCGAGAGAATCGATAGAATATTTGATTTCTATTTAGGTATAAAATACTACTGCTACACCTCTTTTCTAACTAAACTCGTAACTCGTAACTCGTATATAGGTACGGCAAGAGAGGTGCAAGGATCGTTTTGGCTGCCATCGCTGGGCTGATTATGACAGCGGCGTGGGTGCCATGCTGCTAAAAAAATGTACCTACGCTTGCTATCCAACTGGCTGGCGACGACACTTGGAACTGACCACGCGTACGACGACGACGTTCCGAAGCAACGTCGACGTCCAAGTCGAAACCGATCTTTTCGACGGCAGTGGCGAGACTACCGTCGCCCCGTTGGATAATGCTGAACTCTATGCGCAGGTAAAACGGCGATGTAGTACAAGAGAGGAGACGCGATATTTCAATAATTAATTCATTTTATTCCATGTAAGAAATTTAACACAATATTTAAATTAATAAAATAAAAAGTATCTTATATCTAGTTATAAATATATTATAGATTTACATGCGTATTACATGCGTCCAATAAAGATTGAGAAACTTGCAGCAAAAGTAAGTGAAGCGAACGATATCGAAAGATCGAGCATATTCTTATTATTAATTTATTGTAATTTGTAATGCATATATTTGTTATTTTATGCTGATTAATATACATGTATATCAAAGTAACAAATTAGCTGGATAGTACGTCTAGTAATATTTTTTTTTTTCTTCTTTATTAGATTGTTTACAAACTTTTTTGTAATTATACATAAGTTATTATCCCTGCAGGAGAATCGTGACGAGGCGAAAAAAGCTCGTCGTTACGTCATGATCGAATATGAGCCGCCACACATGTGCTACAAGGACGAGAACGATAACATCGTCTGTCACGTTTACACAGAGTACTCTGGCACGCTACCAGTGAACGGTAGCCTCGGACAGGCACTGAATCCCGAAAACGAGGATGAATGGTGCGCGTATCCCGTAGCCGAATACTTTGCCTGTCGCATACCACACAAACTAGAAGCCTCCATGGCCCCATTTAATCAGAGTTGCTCCGTAGAATGCGACCTGGTCGATCCATATACTCTCGCGGGTAATGATCTAATTCTATATATAGAATTAATTATATCAAGTTTTATGCAGAATCTTAAAATCCTATTAAAATTAATGATTAATTGATTAGAAATATAGTATTAAAAAAAAAATATATATATATATATATATATATATATAACACATTCCAACACTTTTACGTGACTGCAGCATAGGTATAATAATTTTTGCTGCAGTAGTTAGAAAAGGTGAAATAAGGATTCCTTTCCGATTTGGATATTCTTCCGAGAAACGGAAGAATATCCAATTCTTTTTTATACCGGTGATAATAATATACATATACACATACATATATATGTACATGTACGATACGATACGATAATATGATGATATATTATGATGATAACGTCAATATTTCAGGTAGCGTACTGGTGGAAAGCCGATGCCAACATACCGGAGTCTGGACGGAAGCGGCGTTCTGGATGTACCTGTTTGTGCGATCGGTCGCAGATATCTTCCCGACGACCGCTGTCGCCCTGATCGATGCAGCGGTGGTGATTGCGACAAGGGAGACGTCGTGTGGTCGCGGCGACGTAGGACGCCAATTGGCTTTCGGCTCCCTTGGTTTCGCCCTGCTAGGACCACTGACCGGCTATCTGAGCACTCTGACGAGCAACATCGGACCGGCTTATTGGCTACCTCTCGTCCTACACGCCGTATTGATGATCCTCGCGGCTATCGTTGCTCTGTCGGCGGACGGCATGCCCCTCAGTCCACCGGAATGGTGGTGGCACACGAGAAGCGGCATGCTGGCGTTGCCAATGAGCGCTGTCAAGAGGTACGGCAGCGAAACCGTCGCCCTGATCTTTGTCCTGCTAGTCATGGGAACCTTTTGGAGCGCGATGGATAGCTACCTACCTTTGTAAGAGTTCGTTAAGATTATAGCCTCCGATCGTTAAAGGAATAATTGCGATATCATGCATTCGTTTGAAATATTAAGAATTCATATTCTTTGACACAGGCATCTGCAAAGATTAGGAGGCGATGAGCTTTCCATCGGGGTCGCTATGACTGTCGGGGCGATACCTGCGTTCTTGTTCCTCTGGAAGTCTGAACATCTTGTTGATTACTGTGGACACAGTAATCTTCTCATCACTGCCTTTACAGTGTACATAATCAGGTAGGTAAGTTTTTTTTCCAGTCCGATAATCGTGCAATCACTTTAACTGAAACAAGATCTTGTCGCTAGGTTTTATCATTTGTCATTCGTTTCAAACAGTATTATTCCATGTATAATATTCTATTGATATACTATATTGATAAATTTGGCCAGATTCACCGGACTGAGTCTCGTATCTGATCCCTGGTGGTCTCTCGTCTCGGAAGCTTTAGAAGTATTCACCTTAGGAATAATGTGGGTTACCGCCATTCTCTATCTGAGACACTTGGTACCGCGTCATTTGACCGTAACTGCCCAAGCGTGGCCTGTGATAGCTCACTTTTGCATCGGTACGTCACTTTTCCAATCTGTAACTGCGACAATGAGAGAATGGACAAATAGAACTAAATTATTAATATTAATTCTGTCTGATTAATTCATAGGCCGATGTCTCGGATCCGTCATCGGTGCTTATATCAATCTCGGCGACGAGGACATCGTACAATCATTGAGATTCGTGTTTCGTTGTATGGCGGTAGCAGCGGCCATCGTTGCCAGTCTGTATTTCGTATTGTATCATGGAGTATTGAAGCCGAGATGCCATGCACATACCATCCAGGGTCCTCGTCAACCCTCCACAATCGTGCAAGGTAAGCGCAGGTGTTTTAAATAGCGTGCACCTAAGCTAATCAAAGTCTTAAATGTAGTCTCCTTCTAACTTAAATTTTGATATGGCTTTACAAGCTGCCATAAGGGATTATGAATTGAGTAAGTGATCGAACACGCTCAAGATTTTCTATACATCTTTCAGGTTCTTCAGAACATGAGTAATTTATGTGTTACCTAACAATAATATATCTTATCTACGCGGAAATCTTCAGAACTGACTTTTCTGGTTTTAACGATAAACTGAAATACATCACAATCTGAGGAGAAAAAAAAAAATCAGTTCTGCAGTATTTCCTCGAGAGATGCCACCCTTTTCTGCATGTATTACGGAGAAATGTGCTGTTTCCGAACGCGTGCTATGTTTATAATTTTCATCGTTTTCATAATTTTTTTTTTACAATTTTACAAATGTAGCAATGAATGGAAATGGAAATTACGCGCCGCTGAGAGTATACCATAATGGAATGGGCAAAAAGGGTCAATTTCGATACTGAGACGTTATCTGTACGAACGAATGAAGAGTTCTAGAAACAACACTGCAACAATGATTCCACAATGCAACGTATAAATGTCATCAGCGACCAAGTGCTGACCAAGTGTGTGTTCTCAAGTATTTCGCGTTGCGTCGCATTTATCGTCATTTGTTAATTTAAGTCGACTCGACATATTACCGTTTCTATTTCTTAACGTTATTATTTAAATAAATTATTATCACACAAGGATCACTACTTGCTCAAGTACGTTCTATGAGCTATATCAGTATCTATTTGTAACCATAAAGCGTAAGCATATACATATAGCGAGCAGCATAACGCGAATAATTTTCACGTATCGCAGTAACAAAAAGAGATAGGAAAACATTTTTTATGTCCACGAAAAACGTCCACGAAAAACGACAAGTAATGTTTATAATATTTCCTTAGTTTTCTATTATAAATTCCTTTTTCTTTAATACAATTACTTTTACATTCACATAAATCTTGTGATATATACCTGAGGTATATACAATTAAACATGAATAAACTTTTTTTGGTGAAATTACAGCGAGATTTACATGCGTTTTCACATGTAATATAAATCCGATAAGTATATCAATAAAAAAGGTCTATTTGATTAGACAAATGTTACGTTTCTGTGAGTTGATATAAATGTATACAAAAATGAAATAAAAACACGTTGGAGAGAAACGATATTGCCATTTACTGAATGTTTATAATATATGTATATTATAAGTTTATTTATATGCAGTCTGTGCGGAATTTCAACGTTGCTGACATGATTACAGCCGCTGAAAGAAAATGTATCCAATGGCCTAACCGCAAGACTTGCGTTACGATCAGTTACATTAAATTTAAAGTAGGCTAGCGTGTTTACGTATCTTTTATATATAGATATATAACAATTTATTTTCTTCGTACACTTTCCTTCTCTTTCCTCGCAATTTTAACGTGACATACACGCATAAGTTTGCAGTTACAAGTAATTAGATATAACATACGTGTATTTATTGGGTAGCACACACACACACACGCTCATAAAAATAATAAAGAATATTAAATAATCGGTTACATAATATAACTCGTCAAGCTAATATACTACAAGAAAAATCCTATAACATCTTATTTATATATTTTACAAAGCGTTCAATGCTCTTATGTACAAGTTCATGCAAACTACATATTTAAACAAAATTGAAAGATTTTTGTTGTTAAATAGTGGAAAATAAAGAAAAAATTTTTTTTCAACAAAATCATATTTTATATTTTATTGCAAACTTTGTGCCATTTAAAAATTAAAGTAAAATAATAATTATCATCTGTGTTATACATTTGTCTTATACGATCAATATAAAAAGAAATAAATTCGGTATGTTTAATATGTAAGAAAAAAAAAATATTAATACATCTGTATCGATTATTTTCAAGATCGAGATACATCATTATACCTGAAACATTTCGTATATCAATTGTTATGGGAGTGATTAATTAATAATAGTTAATTATAGGAATAATACTCGATGTACGAAGAGTTTCGGGCAGAAAGAAATGTCTTTTAAACTGCCGGAAATTTAAAAATTGAAAAAAAAAAAGATAAATAAAAAACTGTCTTTTTATGAAAACTAGAAAATACAAAAATATCAAAGAGTATGTATACGGATATATAATTTTTCATCTTTCTAATTTTACATATTTTTTTTCGAATTTTCCACTATAATTTCAATTTTTTAATTTTGAAATTTTTTTATTTAAATTTGTGTTGCCAAGACATTTTTATTCAGTAACGAAAATATAAATTGTCAAGAAAACCGATCAACGTTACTGATTTTGTTATTGAATAAGGAAAATTTGTAAAAAATTAAGAAAAATGTGTATATGTACATATTACATTTAATCATAGAATAAAAAAAATCGTATTATTTATTGTTAATTTGCTAGATAAGATTTAGAGAGAGATCTCAGTTTCTAAGATATTTGTTAAACATATTCTTGACATTAATTTGATGTTGAAAATATGTTAGATATATGTATATCTCGAATAAATGCGAATTCCCGTTGAAAACAACTTATTTTTTTACTTTATATATCGGATCTCTTTAAAATCTAGAAATGAAATGTACAACTTTTATACAATACAAATTATATATATATGTGTGTGTGTGTGTGTGTTCTTGAGATATCGCAAAATATCAAAATTTCAAATCAAGACGCATTTCTACTGTAATGATCAATTCCAAAATTGAATGGTAAGAGTATTTAATCTACAACAATACAATTAATAAATAATCCCTCCTCATTAATCATCGATAATAGTACAATCCTCCTCACTTTCCGTAGAAGCAGCTTCTACATTTATTATATCATTTTTATTTGAGTTTGCTTCATTATCTGACACAATCACATCATTGTTCATTGTATCTATATGAATTGTTGGCAATTCCGTTGTATGCAACTTATCGTTCAATTCCATACTTACTTCTTGTATCTTAATATTAGAATTATTAACAATTTCTTCGTCATTCCTATTCAGTGTGTCACTTTTGTCATCTTCGGTCACCGAGTCAATGTTATCACTCAAGTGTTTTTCTTGTTGGCAATTTTTCGATTGCTCAACAGATACAATAGGCAAGTCGATATTTTTCTCTTGTTGACAGTTTTCCAATTGTTTGGCAGGCACAACAGACAAATCGTTATTTTCTTCTTGCTGGCGATTTTTCAATTGGTCGGTAGATAAAACAGATAAATTGATATTTTCCTCTTGTTGTTGACAATTTTTTAATTGACTGCTAGATACAGCAGATAATTCGATATTTTCTTCTGGTTGAGAAATTTTCAATTGATCGGTAGATACAACAGATACATCGGCATTTATTCCTTGGCGACAATTTTTCAATTGATCAGTAGATTCAATAGGTAAATCGATATCTTGAAACAAATGCGAAGTGAATGGTAGAGCCGTTTGCAGTTCCTGAATTGGCGTTTCTTCCAAATCCATCAAACCCTTCGAATCTTCCGTCTCAATGCCATTATCCTCGATGTGCTGCAAATAGTAGATAAACTGTTCCTCGTATTTGCCGAAATTCTTGTCAGATGTAAGTGGGGAATCCAAAACACTATCGTCCGTTTTCGGGTCGTAGGCGGCGGTTTTCATAAGCATAGAATAACCGATGCATTTCTCATAATCCCTCGAGACAATATCATACACCTGAATTGCTTTGTCTACAGACAAGTGCGCACTATCATCACCAACACCACGATGCACAACATTTTTTTTACAAAATAATAAATCCTTAATAATATTATTATCTTTAACTAAATCGGATGGCTCCATTATCTGACAGTCCTGATTTTCGTAATCAGATTCGGTATCGGAATCGTTGACGCAAGTCATATCTAAGGGAATATCTACATTTTCTCGGGATTCTAATGAATTTTCATTAACCGGAGACAATGTTTCCGTTTCCATTTCCGTCTTCTGAGATCTCCTCCATTCGATGTATTGACGTACTATCCTATCGTTGATGTGTACCAATTGAAAAACCGTGTCACGCATATTGCAATAGAAATGCAGAATTTTCTGTCGCGCTTTTATTTCGATGTTTTCGACTGCATTGTTCAAGTCAAAGAAATTATACATCTTTTCCTTTGCATCGTTTAAAAGTCTATCCAATTCTTGGCTATGTGGTAACATCATTTCGTTGAAGGAGACATCTTTTTTTATAGTCGCGCATGTCATTCTCAGAGGCTGTTCCTCCTTTACGCCATCGTCGTCACTCTTTTCCCAGGTGAGAGCAACAGGTACAACCTTATCGGTGTCTGTGTTGTCTCTGTTTGTGTCAATTGTCAAATTAGTTTGCTGCTCGACGACTTTTGGTTCATCATCGGAATCGCTATCGAGATCGATTATGTTAGGAGTTAACGTTATACCCAAATCTTTTGGCTTTGGAAGAATAAATAGAGGTCTGTTGTCCACTGGATTAGGTATAGATACCATTGTGTTTGGCGAAGATTGAAGCGACTGCGACGATTGATAAGAGCTCGCTTGCTGCGGCTGGTACGTCAACTGCGGCTGCGGCTGTGACGGGATAATAATCCGATTCATCGGAATAGGCGTTTGAATGTAAGCTGTGGATCCCGAGGGGTTCATAAAAGATGTGCGATACAAGGGAGATGATTGCTGCTGTAACGCATTGGGATCGAATCTCGACGGTAACGAAGTATTTGAATTGATAACACTGGGCGATGAAAGGACGATACTCTCTGATGGGGCTACAGTTGAATTTTTATGACCGACGACAGATTTCGATGACTCGGCATTAAAAGATTGACCGGTAAGGAAAGCGGTCGGGCGTGGTCTGATAGGAATTGGCATTCGGTTGATAAACTGTGCTCCTTTCGTAACAATGCCATTCTGCATCATCGGCCTGAATCTTCTCAATTGTTTACGTTTTATATGTCCCGGTATCCCATTGGCTTTAGGTGAATACGTTTCGTCCTCTTCCTCGGAATTGGAATCGAGTCTTCGTCGCTTACGTTTACTTCTCCGCGGACAACACGTTGATTCGTCCAAATTCATCTTCTCCTCGATCTCTTGAGTGTCCATTTTCTTGTCCTGCGAAAGTATCCTAAAATATACCGCATCAAATATGAATGTTAATAAACATTTTCCACACTGGAATGAAATATAATTCAATGAAAATTAATACAATTACATTCGTGTAACGTAATATTTTTGTAATATTTTGCGATACCTTTTCACTGTTTGTACATGTTGAAGTAGAGCCCAGCACACAGCTCTTGCGTTATACAAATCACTTGGATGGCACACAAAACATTTCCATTTCTCATCAGCTTCGATCTTCTTTCTCACCAAGGACGAAAAGTTTCTCCTTATACATTTATAACAGAATGTATTGCTGCAATAGGAGCAACAGTATAAATTGCCACCATTGGCGCACCAACGACAGAACATATCTGTAGCGTCATCACCTGAGAGCAAGGTAAAAATATAGATTATACAATCATATCCAGATACAAGCACAAATAAGTGGGGAAACACATAAAGACAAACGCACATTAATTATAATATTACCTTGCTCAAAACAGCCATCGCCATAAAAATCTCGACAACTTGAACACAATAATGTACGAAGTACAGGATGTTCAAACATATTATGCGCTTGTGCCGGAGCCGAACCAATGTGTACGTCGCAGGCTGTACAATGAATTCTACGGAATCGCACCGATGCGATATCTAAAAACAAAATTGGACGTTGGATTTACGCTATGATGCACAATTCTCACGGTTTCGTGAGAAGCGAATCTCCGTCGTGTAATTTGTATCTCTTATACAAACAAACCTCAGGCTCTAGAGCGCAATTAGAAAGCGAAACTAAACTACAAACTAAACTAGGAACTACACGTTACAAGCCAAGGCATGCTTGTTTAAAGAGCTGACCATTGCCGAATATGAGCTTGTGGTAATTGCTCTCCTCCTGAGAGAACGGGGCGAGGGTCATGCTGGTTGCGCTGGACGCCTGATCATTTTCTGGTGTTACTAAACAGAAAACCACGCCAAGTAAGTAAATAGGTTAGAGTAGGTAATAAACTCGTAAAAATTATCCTGGTTACGCGGGAGACGCGCGTTACTGCCGTTTACTCCTTCACGTTTATCACTACGCTTACCGTTCTCTTTGACGTCCCCTTCTTCTTTCACCTGTACTTCGAGCATACACGAAATATCCATGGTACTCGTTCGCTCGTCACAGGAGAAATACACCTTTCAAAACATCACCGGGTCTATCTTGCCGCCATTTTCTTACGGAAGAGCGTGGTAACCGGCCACAGCCGCGAATCGACTCATGCCAGGACAAGAACAGGATCGCAT
>NW_017296956.1:4702234-4723588 GCF_001594075.2 Trachymyrmex cornetzi
CAGCCGCAAGCAGCAGAGGTCTCTGCCGTCAGTGCCGTCTCTGGCGACTCTGGCAGGGGTAGGCACGGGGGAAACCAATGGAAATGTGGCGCACGTTTTCGTTCGATTTTCTTGATTGTTTTGTAGCTTCAATTAACTGAACTCCGATTAACATGGGCTGCTTTCCTTTTAGGAGACACAGTTGATACACTTGACACAAATCGACACACGTCGCTTTCCATTTACAATTTTGTTCAAACTCAGTGGACACACTTTGCCTCTGCTAGGGAGATGTATACGCAAACCAGTTTCCAACATTGTGTTCTATTTTTTTACCATCTTTGACTGAAATCTTTTAAAAGGTTAGATATTAAAAGTTGGCAGCACATACACACTGCACACATCGCGTTTCAATGTGGTGAACTGTGTTTGAGTATATGTTAAACTCTGTCGATTTATGTCTCCTGAAAAGAAAGCAGCCTTAATCGGCGAGCAGTCTATTGCTTGCTTTACTACATATTCTCTATACAATTCGTTGTCGCTAGTCTAATCTTTCTCTTTCCATTAATTAGAAATATCGAATTCGACAAGTTAATCACTAGTAAAGTCTGATTTTATACTTGAGACTGTCTTAAATCTCATCTTTGGTGACCTCAATACGATTCTCTTCTTCTCTTCAGTCAATGAAATTATCCTATCGACATAGGGCCAATTTCACCATGTTTAACAACGTTTCACCAGTCAGACGCCAGTCACTCGATCAGAAGTTTCAGGACTTGATCCGTCGATTAAATTTTGTGCGTTGCCAACTGTATTTGTAAATATACACTCAAAATGTATTTATATTTCAAAATCTAATTTATCATCCACGCTACACTTCTTCCTTATACCACGAATAGGTTAGAAATTTAAGACAGATTTTTAAGCCTTGCTGTTGGCAATTCTGGTTACAAAGTTAATCGATCGGCCGATCAACAAGTATTCTATATCTAATTGGTGTTGGTGAAATCTCGGCTCATAAGTTGCTAAGTTGCTTTCCATTTGCACACAAGTGAAACCGAGTCTAAAATGTGAGTGCCGAGTATCTTATACTCGGATTTGTCAGATCAATGACGTTAATACTTGCTTACTTTGGTAAAAAGTTATCACATTTTAGTCAACACAGGCTCATAACCCCACTTTGAACTTTGTGAAGTGAGTGTTTACGAGACTCACTTTTAAAGCACACGGTCCCGATCTTGTGCAGATTATAGGTAAAAACTCAGTTGAATCTCTCTTGTTGGAATGCAAAAATGTCGAACGCACATTCAACTGAGTTACGACGTAACAAGTGAGGGTTATACGAAAATCAGTGTAAATGAAAAGCAACTGTAGTCTCTTGGTCTCTCGATTAATCCATTAATCCAAGTTTAGTTCAATCACCCCGGAAATCCATCCCTAACTTGGAAATTCAATATGGTTGCGTCGTCATGCGCGTGAATCAAATAAGCAGAGTTGATCTCGTCTAAAAAAATACACTACTGCCGTTTATGTCATGTATCGGATGCACCGCACTGGATTTGACAGATATTATCGCAGCACGAGCTAATCGAGATAGGGATAGGTCGAGTAATTGGTTCTTAATAACGACCATTTAACTTACTTTGCAATTGCACGTGCGGTTATGCGTGGTTATGCTTAGGCAGTATATGGCTTGCTCGTACACATAGGGGGAGCTCTCCAACAAGAGACATGGTACACGTACAGGCTGCGGTAAGGTAGAGTCCTAGATTTATCAGAGAGGCGCAACCGGTGTTATGCATTCTGATTCGTTGTTGCAATCTGACCAATTGCGTGACTTGGCAGCCATTTATAGTACTGGTCACTGGTGACATATTTCTGTTTCATTTTATATCCTATACATTCTATCTCACGTTATCCTACACGTCTTATCTTGTTTGACATAGTTTCATAGCAAGTTTCAAAGGCAGTTTCATAGCATGTCGGCCATGTTTAGTACTCTCCTTAGCACCTTTTTTTCATACTGACTTAAGCCGGTTGCGCCTCTCTGATAAATCTAGGACTCTAGTCAGTGTCAGGTGTCTAGGGATATTGCAATTGGAAAGCACCCTATATTTCAGTGCGTCCGGCACTGGCTGACCGCGCATGTTGCGGGTTGTGGACTGTGGTTGCCGGTTGCCGGCCCGCCGCCCGGTTGCCTCGGAGACCGCGTCTCTATTTAAAAATGGCGCACGTTTTCGATTTCGTCTTGGTTACGCTTCTGAAACGATTCCACGAAGAAGAATGATAAACGAGGGTACTGTAGAGAGCGCGAGTTCGCTCGAGAAGACGGCGCGGAGGCTCACCGATGACATACAGAGCATGTCGAATTACAGGGCGCTTTACAACGAGATACAAGTGCGTGCTCGGTACTCGTCGTTGAAACGTCAGTAAAAGCGGTGGCAGTGCATTTCCCATCTGTCTTTTAATTCGCAGAGACTTGTCGCGTCATCCGTCGTGAACAAAGACGACTTTAAGAACTCGCTGGTCGCAGCACTTAAAGATAATGGTCTGGAGACTGAAATCAGAAACACAGTGTTTCACTGGGCACGATCACGGGTATTTCCCAATCAACTCCCAATGAACTTTCTATTGTTTGTGGCTCAACTATTTACTCCAGTGAGCTCTAGGTATAATACAAAGCTATCGAGGAATGGAAGCGTCTTAATTCCTAAACACTCTGATATTGTACTGTTTTTTTTTCTATTTTTTTTTTTATTAGAAATCACTGCTTGTGAAATAATATTATTTTAAAATATAAGTAAGACAGAGTTAGTTCCTGTTTTTCCTTAAGCTACAATTTTCTTTAATTTAGTATAGGATAGATGCTAATATATTATAGAGCTCACTGTACTTGAAACTAAATATATGTATATTTGAAGTTTGGCACAAGCAAGAAAGAAAATATTAGTGCAGTGACAAATAACAGGGTGCCTATTCTTGAATTTATATCGCATTCGAAAAAAAAACTAATATACATAACATGTACTATATAAGGCCTGTATGTGATATTTTTCAAGAATAAGGCTCAATACAAATTGTCTAAATGTATTCTTTTTGTTTCTCTCTCTCTCTCTCTCCCCCCCCCTCCCCCTCCCTCTCTCCCTCTGCAGGGTTCACTGCATTCTCGGTCAGTTTCTCACATACAGGCAGCTGACCTGAGCTACCTAAAAAAAACTCAGATTCAATGGGAACGACGCATACAGAAATCATTAAATTCAACATGTAGTGAATTAAACATTCCATTGGCTCGTGTAAGATCCACTGCTGATAGGGACGAACTGGCTGAAAAGTGGAATGAATTGAGCACTTATGATATAGGTAAATATTATAGTGAATTTAAAGATATGATTCAAGTTGTACTTTGAGTTACTTACAGGATATGATTTTTAGATTTATCACAATACCGACCACTATATGCACCAAAGGACTTTCTAGATGTATTGTTCTCCATACGTGATCCTTCATTCAAAAAGCAACTGTGTGTAATTACAGATTTGTATAAAAATCAATCCTACCCAGCTTTATTTGAATAAAAATGTGTCTGTATAAAGCTCATTATCGAAACATTTCAGAGACGAATTAAATTGGGATTTTAGTCATATACAGATTAGTGTAAAAACGCTTGCACAATTGGTGCGAATTTTATCTAATCGCTTCTAATTTATAATTTATAATTTGTATACATGAATGTATATATAAAAGATTTCTTTGTATAGAGGCGTATGTACTTGGAATTATCACAGGGACTGCCATTACTAGGAATAAATCCTGATATGCCGGCCACAGAAGGTTTCCCAAATTTGGAAGCCGAGCGAACGCACATTGGCGAAAAAGTATTAAACTCGAATCATGCCCCGATTGCACAGGAATTTCTTAAAAGAGGATCTCCCCGAGCGTTGCGTGGTCGTATTTGGTCACTCGTTCTCGGATCTGTTATCAAAGATAATGTATGATTAATATCTTGTGTTGCAATGATCTTTGTTGCGTTGTAAGCTAAAGATTGATGTCTCTGATTATTATCAATATAGATATATAATTTTTCTTCTTTAGGATATAGAATATTACGAGGAATTGAAAAATATGGTTTTACAATATGATATTGTGATAGACAAGCTGATAGTAATGGTAACATGTTTTACATTATATTATATCTGCTCCTGAGTAAAAGAAACAATGTAAAACATTTTGCGTGTTGATAGGATGTACAATTAACGGCGAGAAACGACGATCAATACTTTGTATTTGAAGATGTTTTGTATAAGACAATGTTGTGCTTTTCGAGAGATTCTGAAATACTTGCCCCAGTCACTACCGACAGAAGTGCCGGGAGTCAAGTGATCCACGCGGTTTTGCAAGGCAAACCAGCGACACTGGAAAATACTTTGGTCTTTCCACCAAGTGGTGTTATTCCGTTCCATGGATTTACAATGTATGGTAAGGAATTGCAAAAGATATGATTTAGTTAGTCAATTCTCTTCTTATATTTAAGACTATCTTAAGTACGTACAATCGTAAACCATTCACAGAATTGTATGTAGCATTTCATGACAAGATTCTCAAGATGGTCTCTGAATACTAGCTCTGATTTTTTTTTTTTTTTTTTAAATTAACTAATTGTCAATATTTCCACATTAGCTACGCCATTTTGTTATTTATATGATGATCCCTGCGCTATGTATTATACTTTTCGTGCATTCTACTTGAGATACTGGTTCCGTTTGCACACTGTATCGAGTCACGAACAAGGTATAGTTGCTCTCTGCTTACTTTTTGAACGATTACTGCAATGCCATGAACCGCAGTTGTGGGCTCATTTCAAAAATATACATATTCAACCGTGAGTTTATCTCTTTATAACTGCTTGTGGCATTATTTGTGCAATCCATTAATTTAATGTGTATGCATTTCTAGCATAAAAATAGTCTTCAAATGGCTTATGAGAGGCTTCAGTGGCCATTTACCGCCTGAACAATTGTTGTATCTTTGGGATTTAATTCTCGGTTATGATTCTTTGGAAATTATTCCACTATTGGCGGTGACAATATTGAGTTTTCGAAAAGAAAATTTACTGCAAGTTAATACCCAACAGAATGTAGAGGTATGGAAACGATATCATTACATGTGAATTCCTACTAAACACAAAATAACAGTAACATCACATTAATTGCAATTTTCCACTCAATAATATAAATGTAATATAGTGTGCACGTTGTACGTAACAGTTGCAATATTGAGTAGGAATTAATATTAATGTAATGTTGTGTTACTTTATGTTTAGTGAATTACAAGCAGTTGTGTGTGTGTGTGTGTGTGTGTAAGTGTGAGTGTGTGCAGTACCTATATGTATATTGTCTTATTTTCAGGCTGTGTTAGCAGACTTATCTTCACTAAAAGTAATGCCTTTGCTGCAGTTGGCTCTTCTAAAAGAATAATTTCACTTTTGCATATAAATTTATAATTACAAAATTTGTAAACTTTTTTTTTTAGATTTGTGTATCACTTCTCTGATTTTCATCGTAATTAACCCAATTAACGCTAAATATTCATAGAAAGTTCGATTCGTATTCCCAGTGTGCCGAATATTTCAGCACAGTGAAAGAATCTCTCGTCACAGAATACATATGTATATAAATATCATGTTCAGAATATGAAACGGAATATTTTGTGTATGAATACTCCTTGTATATCACGAAAATTGCGAGTCGTACACGTCTGCGCCGACAGAGGGCCGCGGCGGAGAGCATTTACTCGTTAACAAGAATCATCTGGGAAAGAATATAACGAGCGCAGCGCTTCGCCTATAACGTAAATTAAGATGATAAACTCCAAGATGAAGGCCCCAGGGTGAAAGTGTAAAGTGTGTTTTTCAAAGCAAAATTTTGTTCAACGACTGACTCATGGATGACCCAACCTGAAATTTTGGAAAAAATTAAAATTTTTGTGAGACGTGCATAGAACGTTCTCAGAATATGTAACGATATTTGAATATTGCTTTTACATTCCGTAAATATTTCAGAATATTCTGGAATACTCTTGGAATAGTTTTTGGAGATTTTAGAAACTTTTTTTACAAATATTTCCGTAATATTTAGCGTTAGCTGGGATCTTGTTCCATAATTTTATTCGTAAAAATGTATCGAAAAATATGTATGCCACATACTTGTGCGGAATCGAATAATAATAATAAAAAACGTGAAAATAGAAAAAATAACAAAAGCAGTAGACAAAACTAACAATTAATACGAATATGAGGGAAGTAATCTACGGGGACTGGGAGACTTGAAATGACTTGAAACAATGTATCGTGGGGAAGGGATAAAGTGTGGCGCTCCGAAGGAGGATGGAGGGGGACTTTCCTGCTTCCGGCTGTCAACCGTAAAGCTTGGTCGGAGCTGGTCGGAGCTCGGAGCTCGGTAGAGTAACGCATGGTGACGCTGCCTGGCTTTCCTTGGTCTCTCTTGTTCGTTGTCAGTAGTGTCAGTAGTGTTAGTTGTCAGCTGTATTCCTGGATACTCGTCGCGGAAGCGCGTCAAAGATTGGCACGCGTAAACACGCCTCGATTGCGAATCCCCGTGAGTATATTTCGCGTTTCTCGTTGGCCGATTTACATACGTCGCTGCTGCTGACAGCGTCATTGCGGCAAGCGGCGATCTACGGTCCCCATACGTCATATGAAGGTAGGGTGGTTCTCCACCCCTAAATTATTAGTCACGCACGGCTTTGCTCAGGCGGCGCCGACCGAACGAATTGCATCGGCGTCGTTTGCTTGTTGTCACCGACGCCGTGCGTTGATGCCCGGCTTCGAGAGGAAGAGAGAGGGGGGGGGGGGGGGAGAGAGAGAGAGAGAGAGAGAGAGAGAGAGAGAGAGAGAGAGAGAGAGACTGGCGTCGATTTATCCCTACCATTATTCCTGCCAGGAGCAACGCCCAGCGAATTATTCGCATGTGCTCAAGTGTCTCTGCGCGAAATCTTGGTTGAGAAACTGAGTTTTCTCGCAAGATTTGTCAATAAATTCCGCGGACGCTGGCCTTTGTCCTGTCCCCCAAAATTGTGCCTGTATACCTCTTTAAAAAATTATAATACTGTCTACATATGCTCTTGGAAAATATCTTTTCTTACACTTCAATCAGTCACTGTTTTCAAGAGTGTTCAAGATAAAGCAAATGATATCTGATTACGTACAATGTTTCGAAATTGATTGATAATGAGAAATTGATTCTAATGACGTAACTTGATGCTTTTGCTTTCTCCAGGTTACATGATTTAAGTGGATTGCCTGAACATTTAAACAGAGTCAGCAGTGTATTAAAATGGCTTGGCGTTTCAAAGCGTCCAAATACAAAAATGCAGCGCCAATCGTTCCCAAGCCAGAGGCTTGTATTCGAGATATCTCTGTAGGATCGTACCAGACCTATGGCAATAATATTACAGCATCCGCGGCGTTCATGGCATTCAATGTCGATCATAATGGTATTACACTTGTATTTATATATCTACAATAGATTTACCTCTGAGAATATTCATAAATTATTATTCATTAATTAAATAAAATCATTATTCCTTTTCTATTGAAGGATCTAGCTTAGCAGTATTGCCGTTGGAGGATTGTGGCAGAAAAAGCAAAACTATGCCACTGTTACATGCACATGCAGATACTGTGACGGATATGGATTTTTCTCCATTTCACGATGGCTTGCTTGCAACTGGATCTCAGGATTGTCTCGTAAGCATCTTAGAACTTTATTTTCAGCTAATATAAAATGAAATGCAAAATACTACTTAAGAGCATTTATATTTTTCTAAATGTCATATTAATTCTATTTAGAAGCTATGTGTGTTTCACGAATTATATCTGTGTCCGTGTTCATTCTTGAAATGTCAATGTATTTCATGAATGTTGGTATTTCAAAAATGGATATGGATATGGAGATAACTCGCAAAATACATAGCTTTTATACATAGAAAGTACCGGTGGATATCTCAAAATTCGTTAATTCGTTAATTCCATTTGTATAAAACTAGGTAAAGTTATGGCATATCCCAGAAAGTGGCTTGGAAGAATCCTTGTGCAATCCAGAATGCACATTCTCGCATCGTCAACGAAGAGTGGAAGCAGTGTGCTGGCATCCTTCTGCTGAACATCTTCTGACCACTGCATCATTCACCAATCTCTCGCTCTGGGATGTTCTGTCACAACAGGAATTATTTTGTAAGTATTTCATAACTTCACTGACACTTGTTGCTTTACTCTCATTTATGAATGTTATGTTGTTGCAGCTAATAGCGACCACACCGAAGTAATTCAGTCTGTAAGTTGGAAGGAGGACGGTACTGTTTTAGCGACATCCTGCAAGGACAAACAACTGAGGCTTATAGACCCGCGCGCATCAACGTGTATCGTTAATTCATGCTCGAGTCACCAAAGTATTAAAGATTCCAGAACAGTCTGGCTAAACAACGACAGAATACTCACCACAGGATTTGATGCAGCAAGACTTCGTCAAGTTTACATTAGAGACTTGAGGCATTTGAATGAACCAATGAAAACATTGGAATTAGATTGTAGTACCGGGTAAATATGAGTTGAAGTCAATCTTTCCACTTGAGATTTATTTAATCAGTCTAATTGCTAAGTAGCCATCGATAATGTCGTAATATGTATATTATAATGTCTTAAGATAATATGTATTAAGATAAGTAGGTAATTATTTGCATGTCTAATATATTTTGTTAGTATTTTGATGCCGCTTTTCGATCCCGACACAAATATGCTCTTCCTCGCTGGCAAAGGAGACACCACTATTATGTACATGGAAGTCACAGAGAGAGATCCTTATCTAGTAGAAGGGATCCGTCACAGTGGTGAGCAAACTAAGGGAGTATGCCTGGTTCCTAAACGAGCATTAAATGTAATGCAAGCTGAAGTTAACAGGTTGTTACAGCTCACCTCCAATATGGTAATCCCTATCATGTATCAGGTTCCACGAAAAGTAAGTTGTACATATAATATTGTATGTGTGCGTGCGTGCGTGCGTTTGTGTGTGGTGTGTGTATGGATTGCCACATGCAATACATATATCTAAACTTTTTAATAAACATTAAATTTTAGACATACAGAGACTTTCATGCAGACATTTATCCGGATACAACTGGCCCCGTTGCTCAAAATAACGCAACATCATGGCTTAAAGGTCATAATGCACCTGTACCAAAGATATCGCTAGATCCTGCTAAAAGAAACAAAGGCCAAGAACCGATTACTGTGAGTAAACATTTTAACAAATGCAGTGCAAGTTCTCATACCGCTCTTAATGTGGCATACATTTGAAGTAGCTTTCGTTCGTTAAAATTTTGTTTGCTTATTTGTAAATATCAGTTATATTATTGCTTTAAATCATCGATAATTGCATGTTTTTCATCGTCATGTTTTCTCGCATTATCATCCCATATTCTCTAAAACAACTGATTTTTGAGAATAAATATTGAATTGTTACAATCAATTTATTTATGTATTTGCTTTGTGCAATACCTATTTTAATATAGATATGTATACTTTTAAGTAGACTTTACGTTATGTTTTCTAACATTAGAATATGATAAAAGTAATCAATATAATGCTATTTATTTTATATAAAACGGTTATTTTGTTTGTACAAGTGTTGCAACGTAACTTTATTAAAAAATTGCTTGCTGAATATATGAGCTGGTTTTTATGTAATTTATTACATATAAATGTTTGCAATATACTTTTTATGATTATACAAAGTGTTAAATTTTTCTGTAGTTCTTAGTACGATATTATATATTATAAATATGAGAAATCAATAGAACGTAAGAAATACTTTTTTTATTATATAACATTTTATATCTCGATATTCAATCTTTTGTCAGAATTTCTATTTATTAAATTATTTTATTATTACTAATTATGTATACATTTATTTTGCGCTATTCAGTTTCTTTCTCCATATTCTGTGTATATTTTTTTCACGTTTCAGATATCCAATATATGTTTTATAGTTTATACATTAGCACCATTCAAACTATTATTCCTGGCACGTGTAATATAAGTGGCAATTGATGTTGTAGCTTATTCTACAGTGTAAGTAATAGTATGAAATGTAAAAATATTCGTATTGTCTATATGGCTATGAAATAATCTCTTTTTGTATAAATTTACTTTCAACAAATTTAATCACGAAATACTTTAAGCTAAAGCTGAAGCTTATATTTGTCTTTTTTTTTTTTGTGTACTGCTGTCTATTCTGTACAAAAATGCGAGCTACGTGCGTACATATAATATGTAAAAATAATGTGAATGTAGCTGAATCGTTGCTATTGTTAAATTATCGTGTTGATTATGCAGAAATGTATATCAAAAGTGCAAAGTATCGGACAGTGTAGTTTGGTTTGCATGCAGTTTGTGGTCATTAAGGATTTTACCGTACCTTCAGGTACACAAAGGGAACTTAGCGGTACTCAAAGACAATCAGCGCGAAATTAAAGTAGAACAAACGAACCGATCACCGAAACCCTTGGTCATTACCGCGCCAAAAGGATTCTCGAAAGTGCAGAGCAACGTGACAACTATGAATGAACTACAACGTGAAAATGATATCAATATAGAGAAAAATGACAACAACATAAATACTGATAAGATTGAAGATTTGAAAAAGCCATCCGAGGTAGAAGAAGAAAAGCTCAAGATACAAAATGGAGGACAGACCGTTCCACCAAAGCCTTTACCA
Organism: Trachymyrmex cornetzi; assembly: GCF_001594075.2. Classification (NCBI taxonomy): domain Eukaryota; kingdom Metazoa; phylum Arthropoda; class Insecta; order Hymenoptera; family Formicidae; genus Trachymyrmex; species Trachymyrmex cornetzi. The sequence goes on from NW_017296956.1 coordinate 4,713,004, forward strand.
AGAGCCTCAAGAACCAACAGTATCTCCGAGGAGGAACCAAAACCAGTGGCACGTCCTCGTACATCACCAAATCCTGGATCAGTAGTTACATCAGTAAATCCTAACGCGATCGGTGGATATAAGGTTATAATCAGCTTAAAAAGAAATTAATGTTACATACAGGATATTTGATTTCTGTGACAACGCGTGACACTTTTGCATGCGGCCAATTTCCTGATTCTATATCACATTCATGTCATTGTCATACCATTTCTCTTTCTCTCTCTCTCTCTCTCTCTCTCTCTCTCTCTCTCTCTCTCTCAGTCAATACAACAATTTTTTTAAGACGAAACAAATAAAGAATTTATTTTTTCTTTTTTATTTTAGCCCCGACTTGGTCCTAAACCATTCCAAGCAAAGTCCAGCAGTCAGGAATTTTCATTTGACAAGGTCTTCTCTGTACCAATTGCACCGAATAATGACAGCAACACCAATGGTTATCAGAATGAAATTAATAATACTGCGGAGCATAATGCAGAAGCAGATAAGTCGCCAACCTTAACACCTAATGAGCGTGCAAAGGATATGGAAAATGGCAAGAGTGACTCGAGCTCTATTGAAGAAGATGCTAATTCAAGTGACTCTGGTTATAAACCAAAGACACCAAGCACTGCAGAAAGACGCAAAGTGTTTGAGACGAAAGTGAAGGATGAATCACCTGAGAATGAGGACATTGGGAATTTTGAACGCGGCACGAACAGGAACTCGATCGCCGAAAGGCGGCGCCTTTACGAGAGTCGATCTGTGTCTGTCACCGATGGGAATTTGGCGGAAAAAGCTATGGGTTCGCCGACCATGCTGAGGCGAAGAGATTCTTTCAAGGGAATCGTAAAGAACGAGGTAATTAAAGAGGATGAAACGAAGAAGAGCATTCCTATGTTACGACAGCAGAGCATGGATCCTAAATTGGAAAAAGTGGAGCCTATTGTAACACCAGTTTCAAAACGAACGTCAACAGTTTTCGGTAAGAGTTTCTCTTGCAACTCTGTGAAAGGTATTTTGCGCGTTGTTTAATGCAAATACCTTGATTGTTATATAGGAAGAGTGTCCAAGTTTCGGCATTTGAAAGGTACTCCGGGACACAAATCTACGCATATTGAAAATATACGCAATATCAGTCGCCAAATATCCGGCGAATGTGATGGCTTCCACGGTAAAATTTTTTTTTCTCAATAAAACTCTCAGCAAACATCAACTAACAGTAACGCGCGCGTAACTCTTTTTTTTTTATTAGTTAGTTATTAATTTCCCTCTCAACAATATAATCAAAGATCAGATCTTGACAAAATTGTGCTACTTTTAATGCGATTTTCAACATATTTCCATCGGATCAGTTTTAAATAAACGTTTGCAAATAATTCAGTACATTAAAAAGTACAAGACAACGTGCATAAGAAAGATTCTATCGTTTAGGATAAAATCTGTAGGTAATTGTACTTACCTTCCTTTGCAGCTAATCCCGATCGAGTGGTTGTACCTTTGAGTGGCCCAGGTGGAAAAATAGCAGTGTTGGAATTGAAAAAGACTGGAAGACTACCTGATGGAGTTATGCCAGCGTTAGTCCACGGCGCGACTGTAATGGACTTTCAATGGGACCCATTCGATAATCAGCGATTAGCAGTTGGTAAAGTACAGAAATTGAAAATTTATAACAAAGAAAAAATATATTATTCCATTAAATTTGATAAGTACTATAATAGAATTTGCTTGTGTTAGCTTGTGATGATGGAATAATTCGCTTGTGGGAAATACCCGAGTCTGGTTTGGCAGAACCGACAAACGAACCGAAATATACCATAGAAGCCCATACCGATAAAATTTATCTAATCAAATTTCATCCACTGGCGTCAAATGTTCTTGCATCCGCTTCGTACGATATGACCGTTAAAATCTGGGATTTGTCGCTGTTATCATCCACCGAGGCAAATGCAAAAATCACGTTAATCGGTCATACTGATCAAATATTTAGCTTAGCATGGTCACCGTGTGGCCAATATCTCGCCAGTACATGTAAAGACGGTAAATTACGGATTTATAAACCCCGATCGAGTGACGTTCCTGTGAAAGAAGGAAAGGGTCCCGTTGGAACGAGGGGTGCAAGAGTTATATGGGCACTCGAAGGCAGATATCTCGTTGTAATGGGCTTCGATAAGTAAGTACAAAGAACCACATGTCTCGTTCAAATGTAGTAAAAAAAATATACATAGAGAAAGTAATGATAGAAATTATTTATATCTTCTAGAGTTTCTGAAAGACAGATTTACGTATTCAAAGTGGACAATTTGAATACTCCTTTGAACACTGTTGGATTGGATGTCTCGCCTGCCATACTAATGCCATATTATGACGAAGATAGCTCCACGCTTTTTCTAACTGGACGTGTAAGATTCTTTTTTATATTCAATTTTAATTACATGAAAAATTCGCCATAAGTTATATTTACTTCTCCTTTTAAAATATTATTTGTAGGGTGATTCTACAATATATGCATTTGAAGTAACCGAGGAAGCTCCATATTGCTGTCCATTGAGTCATCATAGATGTAGTAGCTTGCACCAGGGTTTGTCATTCCTTCCAAAAAATAAATGTGACGTGGCCAGCGTGGAATTCGCCTCTGCCTTGAGGCTAACAAATAACACAATAGAACCTTTAAGCTTCACCGTGCCGCGTATAAAGGTATATTACGACGTATGATTAATATACATATATTGTAGTATAAATCATTGATGTGAAAGTGCTAATGTATTCATCTATTTAAATTAGAGCGAATTATTCCAAGATGATCTCTTTCCTCCAACTAAAGTTATCTGGAAACCAACTTTATCCGCGTCAGAGTGGTTTAGCGGCGGCAATAAACAACCATCTAGAATGTGTCTTAAGCCACCTGGTATGGATAATTGTAAGTAAAAGATGTTATATTGTTAAAATGGGAAGAAGTATTTGTTACACATGCGAGTTTTTATTCACAGTAACTGAGAATCAATCTCAAAGTGCAGTTACACCTCCCCAAATTGCAACCAAACCATCACCAACCCCTTTTGGAATCACTACACAATCTTACAATAGATTAGGATGGAATCCGGACGTTAAAGCAAAACAAGAAGAGGTGAGAGGGTTCAATTGAATTTACGCATTTTGCATGTATTTTATGAACGGATATTGAAAAATGATTTCTTACGAAAACATTGTCGCATATATATGTATATCCTCGATTAATATTATTCAATGATACAAAGTGCGATGCATCTAATTATTTGAAAAAAAAAGCTTTGAAGAAAATAATTTTCTATACTATGAGAAAATTTCTATTGCGAGACATCCTTGCTTCTATGTAATATCATATTTGAGCATATTGTATGCTCGTGTGTATTAGATCCAGAAAACTATGAGCCATTTTGTGGGAGACGTTATCCAGTGTTCGCTAGAACAAGATCACATGGAAGGTGTCGAGGAACATGAATGGGTAAGTAAGTAGGTGTTTCATTTGCTGTAAATCACAAGATTGAAATCGTGTTAATAAGGTAGCTGGTACTACTAAATGGTTATACGTAATAGTGAATTTATATAAATAACATAATGAGAGAGAGAGAGAGAGAGAGAGGGAGAAAAGAGCTGTATACACTTCAATTCATATTTTTAGATCTTTAGTACGTAATTTAAAGATAATTACAGTAACCTAAAAATAAAGGAGTCGAAACCGTATACTCTTATCTCTCTATGTTATTTATACAATAAATTTATTATTACATACGATTTCTTATTGCCATGATTTCAATTTTATTATTATTTTTGTTTATAGAACTTCTCTCTAAATTTACTCATATCATTTGCTGTGTTATAATTCTGATTTTTAAGTAGTTATTTGTTTATCTTGGTAGTTTAATAACTCTGTACTCACATTAGTTTCATACGCATACTATGTATGAGTATATCATCACAGTATCTTTTTTATATTTATTTTAGTAAAAATAATTAACAAAGCAATAAGTTTTAAAATAGAAAGGAAATTTGTATACAATTTATTTACAAAAATTGATGATGATTAACATTCAAACTTATTATTTTAGGACGAGTGAAAATTGAAGATTTGTGGATAGATGCAAACTGATAAGATAAAAATCTAAAACGTAGTTGTTTGAGCCGCGTAAGTTATTCATAAGTTAGAATTATATATCGCGCGAATGGCAACAATATCGCAGTGTTACTGTGTATAGAGTGAGAGACAGTTGTCGGGGAAATATACTTCCAACGATTTTCTTTTGCGGGGGAAGTAAGAGATAAGTACAGTGTTTTATATCAATTTACAACAAATAATACTCATTTTTTCGTAAATCTAGCTTAAGATTTTGTATCGCATTTTTTAATGCATAGAAGTAAGAATCCAGGCCTTGTTAAACCACATTAATTTAAAGTAAAAAGATAAACGAAGTAAATGACACAAGAGATTTTTTAATCTGACTACATTAATGCAATATTTGATATAGCGCAGTGTCAGTATGATAACACACTTCTTATAAAACTAAAATGCGTGATTATAGCTCTAGTCCCAAATAATTTTTTAAAATCGCTTTTTTGTCTCACTTATATATTTCTAACTATACCTAAAAATAATTCTGTACTATTCTATAGTATATCATTGTAGAGATTATATTAGATGTAGGATATGCTTAATTATTGTCAAGAGAATTGGGAAGCTTATAATGCAATTGGACAATAGTTTCATCCATCTATTTAATGAATATCAGTTTCGGAAGTTTAATGGATGAGTAATTCTTCTTAGAGCGAGTATGCTAGTATATTCGTTACAATCATTACCTGCTTTTCAGTACCGAGTGTGAACGATATCAATTGTGTCAGAGACAATTATTGACGATTTTTTTAATTATTTACGATATACATCGAGCATTAGAATGATCAATTTTCTATGTAAACGAGAAAAAATTGCAATAATGTGCCATTTGTGAAGCGACAGACATAATCCAATCTGCCGTTAATAAGAAAGAGAAAAAACAGTATTACAAACAATATTATTAGTTCTTTAAAAGTAATTTATTTTCCATTAAAGTTGACACTCCTTATTTAATTTATTTAATTGCCACACCAGTGCCAGATTTATCTTTGTTTCGATAATGCTAGGTGTCAATAATGGTCTCAATGTATAATATGTCATAATATAATATATCATTACTGATAATAGAGCAAATGACAGTTTCGTCGCAGAATTGTGGGGCAGATGGTTTTTTACGATATTTCATATCTTTGCACGTACATACAAAAAAGACATTATACAAATTAAGTGATAAATTCAACGCGCAAACAAGTAATCTTAAGCGATTAATTTGATTTTACAGCAGGTGAGCATTTAATGAACATTCTGCAACATTCAAGCGATATTAATGGAGAAAAAATGACTGATTCTCTTTTTACAATAATTTTCTTATCAAAATATTGAATAATAACACAATTGCCAATTTATTAAGCGATAACCTTTTTATCCAAATATTCAAATCAGAATATTTCATCTCGTTTATATACATGCATACAGGGTGGTCTGTAAATTACCGGCAAATGTTTCATGCGTGGGTAGAAAGACCATACTGATTGCGAGTCGAAAAGTCCTGTACCATTTTGCGGTATCAGCAAATGTTAACGAGATATTAATTACTAAAAATTGCAAAATATTGGTCTTGAATAATTTTTTACTGAAATACTATCAACTCTTTACAGAAAAATTGCAAGAGAGAGAGACAAAAATCATTTAATTTTCTTCTCATAAAGTTCTAAGAATTTTTTCCAGAATTTTTTATTAACTTTTTAGTACTGCATTTTCTTATTTTTACCAACATGAGAAAATACGGTATTAAAAAATTCTGAAAAAATTCTCAGAACTTTATAAGAAGAAAATAAAAATGATTTTTGTCTCTTACAGTTTTTCTGTAAAGTTGATTTAAGTAAAAAATTATTCAAGACCAATATTTTGCAATTAATATCTCGTTAACTATTGCTAACACCGCAAAATGGTACAGGACTTTTCGACTCAATATAGTCTGTTCTACCCACGTACGAAACATTTACCGGTAATTTCCTGACACCCTGTATATTTTTACGAGTTATAAAATATAATGGTACTATGTCCTCCAAAAATAAGTTTTGTAATTGGCGATAAAATACCTATTTTTTTTTCTTTGCAAAAAATTGAATGTATATGTGTGAATGTATGTATGTATGCATATACAGGATGTCTCACAACTACCGCATTTTCTCTTAAGGACATATTCTTGAGGTAATTTTGACACGAAAATCCTAATATGAAAATGTCGAGACTACAATAATTTTTTGAAGTATAAGTTAACTTTAAATGCTTATAAGTAAAAAACCATTTTACTTTTATAGCCTTTATTACTATTTTTGGATTCTTTTGAATATTCTAAGACGAAAATATCGAGGCTATAATAGTTTTCGAATTACACACTATCTTTAACCAATTATAATTCAAAAATTATTGTAGCCTTGACATTTTTTTTTGTATTAGGACTTTCGTCTCAAATTTACTTCAAGAATACATTCTTAAAAAATGCGGTGGTGTGAGACACCCTTATATATACATATATATGTGCGTGTGTGTGTGTGCGCGTGTGCATGTGTATATATTAGGGTGATTGTTACTTTCACGATTTTCGAAATTTAATCGGGACACCACCTAAAGTGATTCAATGTCACAAAAAAAATAACATCAGATTTTTTCAGATTTTTTGAACAATTTCAACTTTATTGGATCGGCAGTTTTTACTTTGGACTGTAATCAAAATTTACGCAAAATAGGCTTTTAACTCATTCAATTTTGAGCAAATTAAAAAAAAAAACTTTAAAATGGGTTAAGAATTAGAACGTTGACCGAATTTTATCCATAAAGGTGGTTTTCCGTCTATCCGTGCTCCCGGGACACAGGTTAAAATTGTTCAAAAAATCTGAAAAAATCTGATGTTTTTTTTTAGATATTGAACTACTTTAGGGGATGTCCCGATTAAATTAAAAAAATTGTTAAAATAATAACCACTTTACACACACACACACATGTATGTGTGTGTGTATATACACACACACACATGTATGTGTGTGTTTATACACACATATATGTGTGTGTATATATATATATATATTTATATATAAACTAATTTTTTTTACTTTCCATATCTCGGGACATACGAATATATTTGATCAACATAGTGCCAAAATTGATTACTAGTAGTATTTTTTGTATCTTGCACATTTTAGATCTGTAAGAAGGCATTCGAAAGTATTTAAGAAATTTTCAGTGTCAAAGATATTTAAGACGAAACTTGATTTGTCGCTGCCATTTATATCTCGTCCGCACTACTGATTTTATATTGCATTATAAAAAAAGGATACGATAGTGTTGCATATCTTGATGTAATGTTTTTTGTTTATTCGTGTATGTTATATATTGCAATCAGATTTGTAACTATTTTACAGTTTTCAAGCAAACTCTATCCGTTTACGACCAGATTACGAATAATGAAGTAATTTTTTACAGAACGAGATTAGAGGTGCATAATAAAAAAAATGACTGAATATTTCACGCCACTCGATCTCGTTCTGTAAATCATCGCTGTCTAAATAATTTTATCATATAGTAATGTACCTTTATATATCAATCTTATAACGTTCATGTATTTCAGCTATAAAACCTTTTTATCAAAAGTTCTAATCATATCTGATTCCCACGTATCCTCCATCTAATAAGTATAATTTATACAAGTGTTATTTTTTTTTAATTATATGAATACAAAATTTTTTAATGTATTAGAATCCGTAGAGCTTATTATAACGATTCGGACATCGATTAGTTCAAAAAGCATATGGAATGTTTTTATTAGAATAAGTAACTTTTTATAAAAAAAATTGCGTAATTAAAGAATATATATATGCAATTTCATAATATTTGTCAGCGATAATTTTATAATTTTTAATAATTTTTTTATGCAGTATGCAAAGATACAGTAAAAATAAATACGACATTACATAAATCATCTAGTGTATCCAACGCGATCCCTGGGAATCAACCTGAGCTCTGCACCATGTTTAAGAAATACATTTCCTGAAAGCATAAATTACGATTAATATTCGTATATTTAAAACGAAGATGTTGCGATATATATTTCAAGATTTACCTGCAGTTTGTTGAGGATTAATACCTATTCCATCATCTGTAATTATGGCCGACGTAGCTGGCGGCACTCTAAATTCCTCAGCAGCAAATTTTAATACGGCAGTAAATGGAGTATTTTCTGGTACACTAAGTCTGCAATTAATAAAATAATACATGCTTTTCTTATTTTACAAGATGTTGGCAAAACTACATAGTGACAAGGAAAATATCGCCTTACAAATGTATAAAGCAAATATATTTTTCTCATAACATCTTAAATATCTTTTAATACAGGATTGGTAATTATTTCGTTATATATAACAAAATTTATAAGCGGTAGAGAAAGTTTTTATTTCTTTTTGCAAAAATTACATAGAACGATTATAGATTATAGGACAACACAAAGTACAATTTACATTACAAAATGAAAAAATTTTGGAAATTCAATTGAAGATATCTGCTTCAACATTACTCCATATCTCACTATCTGGTTGAGTTTTGACAGTAGACATTCTGTTGTATACTTGTTTGCGAATTACGCGGGGACCGTTTAACAAAATTTTCACTATTTGGCAAAGATGCTTGTACTCAAATTTAAAATCTGAGCACCACTTTCCATCTATAAGGCACATATTTCGGCCAAAGTAAAATATTGCATCGACAAAATCTATGCAAAATCGAGTACTGTCTTGAAGTAATCTTAAGAGTGATTTCTTTTCAGTATCTGCTAAAGCTACGCATATTTCAGCATCATAGTCAGTTAATTTTGATGTAAAAGTTTGTACAACCAATTCTTTAATTGTATCATCATCCGATTGAACCGTTAAGTGTACAAGTCTTGAAACATGACTATCATTTAACATCTTATATATGCATTTCACTACTTCATCTTGATCACCATTAGCTATTGCCACTTGCCATGACATAATTAATGCCTCGTCTTCCATATCTGATAATGGTACTCCTAATTCTCCTAAAGAATCTATAACGATGTTTGTGGCGATAGAACTGCTTATTACTTGATTTAAAAAGGCATTTAATCTATCTTGCCCAAAATGTTGAGTGTACAATTTTAGATATTCATCAACTATTTCTGTAGAAATACGATTGTCCTTCAAATAATGTTCCAATAATTTATCGCAAGCTTTTTCCAGATCAGAGCACGTAATATTCTGATTTTGTAGAAATAGCTTTCTCTCCAACTTTCGACGTAAACATTTCTCAAAGGGCAATGTTCTCTTTTCAGCTTGCACCTGGGCAACGATGATTTCGATAAAGTGAGCACAGTTGAAAGCTTTTGTAGCATTTTCTACAGTCATTTGTTCATTAATAGCTGGACTCTGCAGTAGCGCGAGAAATGCATCGATAGTCTTAAAGATTTCAGAGCCAGCAACTTGCATGTTATTCTATATGTGTATGTATGTATATATATATATATATATATACACACACACACACAAACACAATTTCTATTTCAAACAGCCACTTACACTTTATATGGCAGATTAGGATCGGACGTGAGAGTGATTCTGAATGTGACTTTGGACCTGTAACAAGGTAAATTTTACATTAATACGTTGCACAATACCTCATGCTTAAATTAACAAAACATATGGCTTCCTCGCAACCATATCCCCTGTTATTATATCAACTTTATGTCTACTTTAATCTTGTAAATCTTTTCTGAATTTCTAAAAGATACGTACGCCATCATTCACACGCAGAATTCTATACAATATATATAGACAATAATAATTGTTCTAAATTGCAATCAATTTGTGACAGACTACAAATGCAACAGTCAAACCAGGCCAACAAAAAGTGTAACCTAACCCAACCTAGTCTCTATTTAGGATCTGGGTACCTATCATGAAATATGTCGGAATGGATTCCGATCGGAATTATTCCATTTTCCCTAGAAAACACAAATAGAAATCTAGGGAATAATTGAATATTTCCGATCGAAATCGATTCCGACTTGTTCTATGATAGATACGGTTACCGGACAAAATCCATAAAAAATGGCGGACGAATGTTGGCATTTCTAGAAAATCCCTAGGATTCATAAATTTATTTCTGTAAGATATTTGGGGATTTTATGCAACGCGAACAGACCTCTAGGGCCGGTATTCATAGGGTATGAGCACAAGGATTGCCGTAACGCGTTACGGCAGGCTTAAGTTGTAGACGTAAGTAACGCACAAGCATTGGCGTACGACACTCTGCAACCAATCAGAAAACAGGATTCCAATGGATTTTGCTTCGTATCATCGGAATCCTGGGGGTCGATTCTGTATCTTCAAACAAGGTGAAAATTACAAAAGTGAGCAAATTTACTAGGTGTTGACCAATGAAATTATCAGTATTCTAGTAAAT
>NW_017296956.1:4723658-4724146 GCF_001594075.2 Trachymyrmex cornetzi
CCGTTTCTTTCCCTTCCATGTAATAGAGAACTCTGGTTGGTTCAATTTCTTATGCCTCATGTGTTATGCGTTATGCAAGAGTCTGTGCTCCCCGCTTTCGACTGCCGTAAAGCGTTACGGCAATCCTTGTGCTCATACCCATAGTCGGATTTTAAGGTTTGTTCGCGTCGCATACTCCAACATACTCCTACTTCCTCCAACTGTAGCTCTTACTCACTCAAACGCGCTCGTTAGAGTGAGCAGGAGCTATGGTAGGAACATGTTGAAGCATGTTGAAGTACGCGACGCGAACAAACCTTAATTATGCGGGGTCTACAATAGAAGTCGTAGCAGTCGTAGGGTCTTAAGTCGTAGAAAATTGACAGAAGTATGCGACGCGAACAAACCTTAATTATGCGGGGTCTACAATAGAAGTCGTAGCAGTCGTAGAGTCTTAAGTCGTAGAAAATTGACCAATCATAGTCGATTATTCTTCTCATATTCGATTG
>NW_017296956.1:4724322-4728168 GCF_001594075.2 Trachymyrmex cornetzi
TTTGTAGTCTCAAGCACTGTGAGTGGCTCGTGTCCAACTGGGTGCCACCCGGCCGGGCCGAAAACGCTAAGTGGAGTGACCTCTGGAGGGAGGGAGGGAGGAAGGGGGAAGGAGAGAGAGAGAGAGAGAGAGAGAGAGAGAGAGATATTGAATCAAAATTCCAAGTATTTTATAATTATAAAATTTTTATTCTTAAATTATCAATTCTAAACAGATTCAAGAGACGTTCTCTCGTAAAAATGTGGTGCCGCGTCTAACAACATTTCTGGCTGAATGACAGTCAAGTCCTTCATGTAAGTTTTGTTTGTTTGCAAAATTTCACAAAATAGTAACCTAAAATGAAATTATATATAGTGTTCCAGAAATGAGATAGGATTGGGAATGTGGAAGAAGTCAAGAGAAACAAAAGTCTTGCACCATTTTGAGATATTCGCTGTTTTCAAATTAAAACAATCAAACGTCTAAGCTAAAAGGCGGCAACGCCGCTCTATGGCCGGTATTCATAGTTAGATCTTGTATTTAAGACCGTCTTAAGTACAGTCTTAAGATGTCATGAACCAATCAGAGGGCCGCATTAGCGACTTAAGATATTACTTAAGACGGTTTTAAAATAAGAACCGACTATGAATACCGGCCTATGTAAATTCGTAGCACGGATTCGCGAATTGCGATTCGCGCCCAGTCGACGGCGGCGGCGCGCAGCGAGGGAAAAGATGATGCATCGTTGTTTGGCATAGTAGTAGTCTTATGTGTTTCGATAAATTAATTTACACAAATTAATAAACGCATTAATCAAATGTAAGAAATGTATAATTGAAAAGTAATGAGTGATGTAAATGAAATTCATAAATTTTTTAAACATAATGAACGTGAACATTAAATTTAATGGGCAGTTCACTGGAAATAAACCAATAAACTTATTTTTTTAATTACTATTTAAATCTCATTAACATATACATATGATCTGTTTTCTGTTTCTGCACTAGACTGCACTAGAAGTCTCTTTTTTGCTTTTAACAAATATCAAACATATACTTATTTCACTTTTAAGTTTCAAAAGTATACGCTAGTTCAGTCACAGAAAACAGACCTATAAATAATCTTTTTAGTTACAGAGAATTTAAATTTTATTCACCAGTGGACGTTAAAGATTAATAAAATTTAAGAATGTTTTTAACAGTGTACAATTAAACCTATTAAACGGCAAGAAACATGTAAGAAAAAGCTTTAGTCTGTCATTTTTTAAATATTTATACGTGTAATAATATAATAATAATAATATATTATTTGTATATAATTTATATATATACGAGCTTACATTGTAAGCTCCATATGTACACGCATTAACATGTCAAAAAATGACATCCCGGCAAGATGTAGCATAAAACGACGCGATAGCTTCGACGAAAGCCGCGGTCCGATACACGCTCACAACGCTTAAAAATCATTTCATCCTTGTTGTCAAATGTTAAACGAAGACAAACAATGCTCATGAGCGTTGTCAGCATGATTCGGACCACGGATGAAGTATGTCTCGAAGCATGTAGAAACATCGCACAATAAAGCAAGTGAAAAGGTATCCCAAAGATCAGCATACGCTGCATAGTGTTCTAATTAATTACGTCATTTAACATACCTAATTGTGTTAAAACATATTCAGTCATGCTAAATAATGTGATTTATAATGCTAAAAATGTGTAAGAAAATCTTGAGCTAAAATAATACTCTTGGATAGTGTAGGCGTAATGTGACGAAACACATACGACCGCCAGTTCAGGCAGTGATGCGTCATCCTTGTCCTTCCCATTGCCGTTGGCCGCCGTCGACGGTCGACTAAAGGAGAAATGGGCCGTGCGGCGTGATACGAATTCGCGTGGCGCTACGTTACCGCACATTGGGACTTAGGGTCTCTTTCACCAACCTCGGTTAAGCTAACCAACGGTTACATGAAGCTTGTTCATCAGCGTATTTATTTAACCATCGATTAGCTTAACCGAGGTTGGTGAAAGAGATCCTTAGGTCCGATTGCAAAGTTAGTTTGACTTTAAGCGAAGCTTAACATTCTCTCTCTTTTTTTAAAGCCGATAGAGAGACAGAAAGGGAGTGTTTTAAGCCTCGCTTAAAATTAAAGTAACGTTGGTGCGATTGGGTCTTAAATGTTTTATTTTTTAATTTGAAAACTACAGTAAATATCTTAAAATGGTAAGATTTTTTATTTCTTGACCTCATTCACCCCCAATGCCGTTCCTATCCCATTTCTGAGATACTCTGTATATAAACACGCGCGCGCGCGCGCACGTACGCACGCACGCACGCACGCACGCACGCACGCACGCACGCACGCACGCACGCACGCACGCACGCACGCACGCACACACACACACACACATTTTTAAATTTTAATTAAAATTTTTTTTTATATTTACCATTGTGGCTGCTGTAGAGTATATAAGCAACTATTTGGATGAATGTACAAATCCTTATTCCCCCGAACCGTTCTATACGTGCCTGTATAATGCAGATACGCCGCTTTAGGAAAGAGACCAGCGGTCAGACACTTAAGAATTTGTTGAACATTCCCTGAAACAATCAGAATAATTATCATTTACTACAATTCAAAACTATATATAATTGTAATTTTTTATAACTATAATTATATATATATACATACTATATATATATATATATATGTATATAGTTATATCTAATTAAATTCAAAGTACTACACCATTGCAGGATACCAGTGGAATGTCTAAGCGTTTCAGCATTTTATGTATCTGCACGCGAATTTCCGTAGCTCTCCGCAAAGCTTTGTGATTAAGGAAATATTTCTGACACCAAGCGGGTGTTTTATTCTGTTCAAAAGCTGTGTAAACATTCAACAAGGTAAGAAGATCTCCTTCTTCTACTTCGAATTTGCGATGAGCTATTCTTGCTTTTAGAACCGCTTGCCCTCCGCCGGGTTGTATGAAAACGTTTTGAACTTGTAGCATGGCGAATATTGTCGTGATTTCCTCGGAGCATCCCATTTCACCTATCAACAAAAAACTTATAAATTTACTGTCATAATTAATCATGATTGTATATCACTATTGTATTTATTTAGAGATTGAAAATCTTTGATTTAAAAAAATGTCACTGATTCATGAAGAAATTTTTCTGTTGTATTTAAAAAATCGATTAGCATATTTATTCTTATATATACCAGATGTGATTAAGGATTTCGCCAACACCGGCTCCAACGGCATCTCCGCCATCGTAAGACCTAATGGCACCGTCAAATCTCCGTTACTGTCGATCGCACCTAATGCGTAAAGCAATTCCAATCCCGTAACTAGATTTTTACTGGGCGGCGCGGATGGAAAATTGAAACGCAATACATTATCGATGCCCAGAGCCTTCAGTTGCAGTATCGCTGGTGCCAAATCTGACCGCTGCATTTCCGGTGGAGTAGCTTCGAACAATTCAGCGTAAGCCTCTTCCGTGTATAATCTATTTATTATAAGATCGTAAAATATTATACTAATAATGCAATAATTTCTATATTCAGAATTAGTATAGAAAATAATATTCAATTAATAACACAAAATCCAAAATCGGGACATGAAACATCTTATAAGACATCTTTTATATGTCTTAGAAGTTTTTGCATAAGTGTCTTTAAAACATCTTATGTCTCGAATTTGGACTTTTTGTCTAAATTATTTTCTGGGTACATTACTGTTCTATCTTACAATTATTAGAATCATATAAACATATATATGGGGCATTCTTTGCCAAATCGATCAAGCCTCTGTCCAAAATTGATATGGACGGATTTCAACGTTTGACCCCGGAAAATGTTCG
>NW_017296956.1:4728831-4731440 GCF_001594075.2 Trachymyrmex cornetzi
TTGGTTGGCGGAAGCTTTCGATATGGGCACGATAACGAGACTATTCGTCTGCGTTTCCGCTTCAAACCAAGGTATCTTGACAAAACCGCAATCGATTACTGCACATTACAAAGTTCCGATTACATAATGTCGTCAAATCAAACGTTGAGACGGACAAAAAGTACACTAATATACCATAGGTAACATACCGTAAACGATATTTGGAATGGTAATAGACGTTTCCGCGATATTTGTCGCTACGATAACTTTGCGAGTGTCTTTAGCGGCCCTCCAAAATACCTTAAGCTGTTCCGCATTCGGAAGCGATCCGTACATCGGCAAAGGAAGCAATTTCTCTAAAAATAATTTATTCAACTTAAAATTTTAAATTTCTTTAAAAAATATTAAATATATTAAAGGTTATTATAATATACGTATAATAACCACCCAAGGTTACAATAATGTTGCTAAAACTTTTATCTGAAACATTTTTTGATAAAAGGCATAGGAAAAAAGATATTTGCGATAGGACATTAAAATGGCCTACCCTCTGTACTGTGTGTGTGTGTGTGTGTCGCGCGTTTAGGAGAGAATTAAGGATTAATGGAACAATTTATGAATTGAGTCTTTTTCTCGAAATTTTTCTATTTAAAAAATCCCAAGTACTCTCTGCTCTCTATTTTTTAGAAACTCCTCGATTATCTTACTCACGTTTGTCATCCTTTATGAGCTTTGCGTGTTCCGATAAAAGAGATACGGCTTGATCGACTTCATCAAGTCCTGTGAGGAACGCTAGGATATCACCCGATTCTTCCGAATCATGTATTTTTAGAGCTGTGTCTACTACACCATTAACATAATTCGCCACCGATTCTGCAACGCAATACAATCTTAATTAAACAGTGAGAGTTATAATTTAAACAGTCACGAACATGACTCTGTGGAATGTGTGTACCTTTGAGAAAAAATACATCCACCGGATACAATCGCCCCTCGACGCTCATGATAACCGCGCTATTTTTACTCGAGTCTTTCGTCGTATTTACGTTAAAGAAATCTCGAAGTTCCTCCGCGTCAACCGTCGCTGACGATACGATAATTCTCAAACTCTTCCGTTTCTGCAAACGTTTATGAGATGACGTCAATTTATTATGTTCCGTGCGAGGAAAGTTATGTTTGTTATAACATCAGTAAATTTACCCTGATTATTTTTTTCAGCAGCCCCATTATGATATCAGTCAAGAGGGTTCTCTCGTGCACTTCATCCAGGATAATGACCGAGTAGCTTGTTAATAACGGATCTCTCATTAATTCTCTTAGGAGAATACCCTCTGTCATGTACTACAAAGGCAATTTATATATTAGTCTTCGTAACGAAGTAATACACATGTATACGTATTAATATAAAAAAAAAAATATATATATATATATATATAGAAAAATACTGACATTATTTCTTATCTCATTATGATGTAACAATAGAAAAGTACCATTAATGATGTTTCATAATGTAAAATTAGATAATATTTTGAATACAAGTTGCGTTTTGTGTTCTATTTATCTTCTATTTACAGTGTTGTACCTTAATCCTAGTTGTTTCATCAGTGTAATCATCGAAGCGTATGCAATAACCGACGGTGGTCCCTAAAATACAATTACGTTCGTCGGCCACGCGATTTGCCAGAGAAGTAACCGCGACTCTTCTCGGCTCCGTAATGCCGATCTTTTTCCCATCTGCACACCATCCTGCTTCAAGAAGATACTGAAAAGTAAAAAACTTGGTTTATATGCATAATATCATATTAATTTGTTTCAAAACATATTAGATTTTACTGTGTGTTATGTTACAGCATAGAAAATTGAATTCAATAACAAGTAATATAATATATTATAGGATTGTATATGTGATAAATACAGTGCTATAATAAATGAACACAAATTATAGAAATCAAAGCCTTAAATGGTCTAGCTGGATCTTAAATGCTTGCATGATTCTTGTGTGAATTTATATACTACATATGTAATCCTTAGAAACGCGCGCCGAAATGATTTTTCGGTTTTGAAACGCTAACTCTACTAAACTACCGCAGTAATATCACGAGTTAAATTGACTAGCAATTTAACAAATTTTTCATGCTTATTCGCATCTTCGAAACAATCTTAATAATATTGAATGAATATATTAAATCTGTAAATAATCAATTCTTAATGCGAAAAATATTACCTCGGCCGGGAGTCGGACCCGGATCTCTTGCATTCCGTGCGAGAGTCCTAAGCCTTTAGATTACCGAGGCAACGGAATCCTCTCGCACGGAATGCAAGAGATCCGGGTCCGACTCCCGGCCGAAGTAATACTAAGAATAATAGTTTACATACATATGTATATGTGTGTGTGAATAAATTAATATTTGTTATTATATAATTTGTAGACAGTAAAAGTTTTTATATAATTTTGAAAAATATTACACTAAAGGATTTATTTTTGAGTGGAAAATAATAAAACAAATGGAAAATTATGTCAGAGATTAATTTATATAAAAATATTTTATTGCATATTTCCATTATAAAAATAATACAAGATTCTCTCTCTCTCTCTCTCTCTCTCTCTCTCTCTCTCTCTCTCTCTCTCT
>NW_017296956.1:4731542-4745299 GCF_001594075.2 Trachymyrmex cornetzi
CTCTCTCTCTCTCTCTCTCTCTCTCTCTCTCTCTCTCTCTCTAGCGTTGTAAAATTTGACGAAACCTTATATCAAACGCAACTATTGACATTGACCGCATGTTATCTAGTAATGTTTTTTGCATACGTTCACGTAACAGTTCTTTTTGCATACGTTCGTTATATTCGTGCTGCAGTTAGGTAACATACTTGGCAATGGATTAGATAAAAATGCCTATTTGCAGACAATAAGTGACCTACTTTGACGTAAATATAACGTTGTCTTGTGTGTAGTAGCGATAAGAAAAAAAAGGATTGGAGCGTTGCGCATAGTTATTTTACAGATTTCGGCTTTTATTTAGAATATTTTTCATGTTATTTTGTAAAAGTAAAATTATATATCTAAAAGTTTTATTATTTAAAACTTAAGAATACAAGTAACTTGTAACGATATATTTTTCATATATCGCATATATAAAAAAACCTATATAAATTAAAATTTTTTCTTAATTGTACATGTTTTTATTACGTTATTATACGTATATTATATTTTTATGTGTATATTTATATACATATAAGTATAAATGTATGTTTTATTATGTATTTATTTAATATAATGTAACATCATATATAAATAACACCAGAGATACACATTACTTTTATTTACGATTATTAATATATCAAATGATTCGTAAATAAATAATTTGTGAATAAAAGAATGATAATTTGCGATAACGTGAAATTACAAATACCTAATTTTTTGTTTCTATATCTGCAGCTTAATTTTTATTTTTAATAAAATAATGTATATAATAATGTATGATCATTAATATTTATAATAATCATATAATAATCACATGATTTATATATAAGAAAAAATAGATATCCAAGATGATTGAGAGAAATGACCTTTTCTGCCGCGCGAGCATCCATCATATAAAAGAACCATATCGTAAAATATAAAACTATAATAAAAAAAAAGACGTTAATATTCTATATTTAAAAAGTTAGACTTTAAAAGGAACCTTTTCTGTGCTGACGCTTGACGCTCGTTTTTAGCGTCAAAACAGGTCGCATGATCGAAATAGACGCTCGATATTTATCAACTTTGATTATGTGTGGTCCGTTTTGACGCTAAAAATGAGCGTCATGCGTTAGCATGAAATTGTACCTTTATGCATTAGGAAATGCGTATAAGGAGGATCGCAAGCTCTCGTTCACCGACAATATTTCCACATAAGTGTACGTGTAGTGAAGTTCGCTGATAAGGATAAGCAGAAACAACACTGTGGGTAGCTGCCACCACGCGAGTCTAATGTATTCCCAAATACGATCCAAAAATATTGCCAGAAGAAAATAATCCATCATTGCGTGGAAGTTAAAGATCTTCCATGCGAGGGCGATAGCCCAGAAAGAGGAACTTCTGAAAACGACAGTTTGTCTATCATAGAGATCCTCTCGGCTGATCGTCGAAGAGATGTCAGTCTCTAGAAGATCCTGGTACACGGATATATACCGGTTCCAAGCGATGCTTGTCAGGGAAAAGTGCAGACCCACCATCAGCATGTTGTACAGAGGTGATTTCCAGAACGAGGTGGAGGAAACGGAATTGTGTGACGACAATGACGATGACGATAACGTCCGGATGGGCAGTAACTCATAACCGGCGCGGTGATTAGAGTTGCGCCTCAGGAAAAAGAACACCGCGACGGCGAGAGCAATGCAGCCGAGACCGTCGCAGACGCCATCCACGAGATAACCGATAGAGCCGACGTCCGATCTCTCACCCTTGACGTTGAGCCTCATCCTCGCCACATGGCCGTCCAGATCATCCAGCCAGGTTCTGACTTGGAATAGAATGACACCTATCCGTCTGTAAAAGAGGGAACTCCGTGTGATGTAACGGGCGCCGATTACAGCCACCGCTACATGAGAAACGCTGATGGCGTTTGGCGTCAGCCATATCCAGGAACGACTAATGCCTAGTAAATAATCCACTAGGGATGCCAGGGGGCTCAGAACATAGTGATTAGGGTGATCCAACGTCATGGCCTTCACCGTCACCGTGCAAATCGGATTTAGATCGCACAAGATCGGCGAACGATACGATGAAGCTCGCGTGTCGTTCACGGATGGACGTACATCGTAATCCTGTACTCGGAAATAAAGTAACAAATCCATTCCGACGAAGTACAGCAGGAATAGAAACGCCAGACACGTCTTACTGATAAATGCCGACGAGTACATTTTCCGAGAGATCAAAGGATCAAATTGTCCTATGCTTCTCGTTACTTAATTTTTTCCCTTATAATATTGTTCTCTTATTTGTTTATTTATCTAAGTCAATTGCTATTATTCTTTTAATCGTTTATTTAATGGCTTATTATTGTTTCAGGTATTTTTTTTTATCTAATTAAAAAGGTCAACACACTCCGTCGCAGCCGATTATTAACTAGCGTTACCGGTGTACCACAAATTCAACTCGTGGATGGCGTTTTAGGTGTGACAAAAATCTTGTCAAGCATTATTCTTCCTATATCGTGTCGACTCGTTGATCGATGTTAAGCCTATGACATTCTTCGCGGTCTGGTCCTCCTCTTCGTCCTTTCTCTGCTCTAGATGCGTCGGAGTCCGCAATTTGATTTTTAATCGTCGTTCCGAACTTTCCACGCAATGTTAGTAGCTTTTTATGAGAACAGCTCCTGTCGTTGTGCTGACTGTGCGTTTTACCAATAACTGGCAGCGCCTTGCTGTAATAAAAATTATGTCACGTTGTAATTACGTCACGTTGCAATTACGTCATGTTGTTGTAATTACGTTGGAATTAATTTGACATCGAACACACACTTTTGCCGCAGAATAAGTCCCATTCTGCTCTATCGCATCGTTGACGCGCGTATTCTGAAATATTGTACAATACGTTGCGTTTTAAGCCACAATTATAGATCATTATCGACTCGCCTTTATCTAACTATTTTTCTCATATCAGATTATGACACAGTGTTTGTTATTTTCAGTCTATTTCAGATAGAGGCAGATAGAAACAACCGGACACGCACGTGCATCCCGCCGTTTCCGATACTCTTTTCTTTTCTTTTTCTTTTTCCACGAGAGATCGTGGTGCGCGATCCACGAAGTCGCGGGTCACACTGACGGAGAGGACAGGTGGTCTGTCGCGTCGTTACCTTCACCGATCACGGGTTTCACTCTGTTCCGCAATAGGTCAACATCAGAGTAAACTTTGACAAGTTTGATTCACGAATATCTTTAATCCAATCCGACAGAGAGCTAGCGCGCCTGCCGGACGTTGACACGAACCGCAACGGTTATACTGCAACGCTCGCAAGGAGCCCCGCATATAATATATCGCTCAGAGATAATACAAACACGATAAGAATGACAGAACAAGTATCTTTCCTCCCATTCTTTCTTACTTCCTATGACTACGACTTACCCAAAGAACATCTCTACGGCCAAATGTTCCAACACTTTCGCGTTTGCCATTTACAGTTGAATTCTAATAGACCATACTCTCCTGCGCAGATTTCTATTTATATCTGCGCGGTGTTGAATTTCGTTAGTGAAGGTTGCATGTGTAACGAAAAATGCTATATAGGTACTAATAATGTTCGTCATGTTTAGAATTGAATGCAAGCCCGGAGAGGAAAATACGAATTTTTATTTCCACGCGTGAATAATTCATGAAAATAAAACTGGTTATTCTTCTTCTCTCTGCGCTCAAAGTTAATGTGTGGTTACATGTGTTTCAATATACAATATTATACTTTTAGTGTATAAAATATAAGTTGTCGTGTCATTGTTTCTTTAATAATTACTGTCGGATAATTTCCAATATTTACTGCTTAACTTGTAACTAATGTTGCCTACATGGATTTAAATATATTCAGCATATTCATTTTATTTGATTATAGTCAGCATAATACATGTAACTATGATAATAGGTCTGCTCTTTTCCGATGAACTTCTTGCATAATTCATCTCTCTCTTTTTCTCTCCATGTTCGAGAAAAAAAAAAGATAAAAGATTTGTGTGTGCAGGCGTGCGTGCGTGCGTGCGTGCAGTTTAGCTAAAAACAGGTCCTCCTCCGACTCTCTCCGACTGTCTAAGATGAAAAATATCTTATCGAGCATTTGAAGTTTTCAAGTACGTTTTCGTGTATTTTTTTTTGAACATAAATATAACTGAAAAATTTATAATTTAAATAAAGGAATCATCATCTACTATTATCTCTCTTAACAAGATATTAAATCTTTCAACTCATTTCGCTATTGAAATATGTACTGACATTGGCAGTTATTGATTGTCACAATTGTAGATATATTTATGTGGACACAGTGAATTATAACACAAATACTATAAACTTTTCTCAAATTCAATTGGACGCATTAGTGTGCACAAGTGTACATTAAAGTCGTTGAATACTGATTTAATCTGTGTAAAAATAAAATGCAAATATTTCGAATTATAAAATATAGATTTTATTTTTTACACAGCATAATAAAATATATTGAGAATTTCATGTTCAATCCATTTTTATATGTACATTGAACATATACATTTCAATACCTTTTCATCCTCTCTCATGGAAACAAGCCATAGTTTTTCCAATTCTTAAAAATCTATTACCTCCTTTGCCCTTTCCAAATTATTTGATCGAATCTGTTTTAGGTAATTAAAAGCTTTCTTCACACAAAATCATCAATGTATTAATTATACCTAATTACCAGTCTGGTTTCCGGAGCATGAACAATATACTTCGACTGAATTGTTGCATTTGTCCGATAAGGTGTTGCTGGGCTTTGATGTCGGTTCGATGACAGTGGCCCTCGATTTTTTGAAGGCTTTCGATCATATACTGCTTCTGAATACTGTCGATCATAAACTGCTTCTTGCCAAACTTTGTTACTACAGTTTATCCCCTTTTGTCCTTTTCTTCCTAATTAATTGTTCCCAATGAGTCCTTCTCTTCCTACTTTATCTCCTACCTATCCTGTCCCATCAAGAGTGCCTCAAGGATCTGACCTCATATCTCTGCTGTTCACAGTGTTCACCGCTGATGATCTGAGCTCTATTCATCTTAGCTCCAAGTTGTTTATATATGCTGACGACGTCGTTATTCTTTTCTTCTTCTGTCTATCTGAGGCCGAGTGGGCCTCTTCATTTAAACCCCCCAATATCTTCCTTGCTCATCGCTGCATGCTTCTTTCCCTGCATTATCCCGTCTTCCTCCTTTTAATGTTTTCCTTAATTCTGCACATCCTATCAACCTCACAAAAGCTTCTTGTATCTCAGCTCCTTATTATCTCATTATTTGACTCGTCTGATGTGGTTTATATCCCAGTGTTAAACCAACAAGTGCTAAATCCAATTCAGAGTATCCAAAATTCCTATCTTTGTTTTTCTTATAATGTCCATATGTATGATCACATCTCTTCTTTTTATTAAAATCCGGTTGGCTAAAAATCTCTCAATGCTTCATCCTTTATTTGTGTTGTTTTGTGTATAGTCTTCTTCATTTTAACATTCCTTCGTATCTCCATAATCTCTTGTATCTTAACTCGAAATTCTTACAACTCCTAACACCCGATATTATAATTTCTTTTTTTCCTGTACATCGTTCTGCTAAGTTTAAAGTCGCTTTCTTCTATGTTGTCAAATGCTTCAATATGCTACCTTACATGATACATCATCCGATTTTCCTCATTCTTGTTTTCTTTTCGCAATGCCGTCGCTCGGTTTCTATCGTCTATGAAATGTTAACACGTTTTGGTATTTCGGGTACTGTATCTCTGATATTGCAACCTTTCTATATCTTGCTCTGCAGTTTGGCATCCGAGAGCAATATATCTTTTGTTAATTATAACTCTTTTTATTTATATACACACACACACATATATATATATATATATATATTCTTTATTATTTTTAATTCTCACAACATTACGTGCATTCATTATCTTTCTGAAGCACGCCTCGATTTAACTGTATTTTACTCCCAATTTGATATTTATTTCGTTACTTATCTTGTTATATATTTTACACTTTTCTCTTTTTATCATTTGCTACATGTGCCTCGATCATATTGTCCCCGCGGATCCCTGCCTGGAATACGTAGTAAGGTGCCAAAATCCATACGTTATGCCGCAGTCGCGCCCGTGATTATTACTATCATTTCTTTTTCTTAATGTATGTTATTGTTTTTGCTTTCTGATTATTCTATGTATTGTTCCATGACAATCATTCTTTTGTTTGCTTTTACTTACTGATAGATGTAACAGTAGTACTGCTGGTGCCTTATCAAATTATGTACTTACCCGCTCATATTTATTACATTCAGTGTACCTCTATTTGGCACACAATAAACAAGATGTATAATTTTCATATTAATTTATGTACGATGGCTTTAATGTGCACCAGTGTTCATTGAGTGCATTCAATTGAATTTCACAGCTATTAATTATCTTAATTAAAGGTCTGTTCTTTATCAGCTAAACCAGTGTACACTCGTTATACTTTAAATTGTGTGTGTGTGTGTGTGTAAAGTTTGGTAAAAGTGAAAAAAAGAAAGAAAGTTTTAGTGCAATTCAGTATAGCGATAAAGAACAGGACTAAACACATTAAATATTTGATTGAGCTTTACCTGAGGGACTTGTGTACTTTTACCACAGCCTGTTTCACCGACTAAAACCAAGGTCTGGTATTTCTCCAACAAGTAAATAATGTGATCTTTGTTTTTGAATATAGGCAATCGTTGACGTTGCATGTCGAGCGCGAGCGAATGATGTGCATTGTAAACAAATTGTGTCGATGAATGGGCATCAATATCAGGTCTATCCTCCTGCCATGTGCTATCTCCTGATTAATAAAGTGAGATACAAATAAACTTGATTAGTAATTGACATCTCACAATTTTTATTTTACAAATAAAACTTTTATGTATTTTTTTATGTTAAATTAAATTATTTGGTTAGATTGAATAGTAGACGAATTGTGAAATTGCAAGCTACTTTTCGCTCAAAATGGCAGTTAAATAACTGCTACTTATTGGTATATCTCGATAATCCACAATATAAACGTTGAAGGCAACTTGATCTAATAAAATTGCAATATATAAATACACGACTGAATGACATAACCTTACCCGGCTTGGAGAAAAGCAGCCGAAACATCTTTGGAGTTTAAAACAACTTTGACAGAAGAAGACTTATATTTACATATGTGTATACTAGTTAAATAGAAAAATACAGGCAATATAAGTAAAGTCAAAATAAATACAATTCTATATCAATACCATAAGAGGCGTCTAACAACTGCTAACAGCGTCTAATGAGTAATGTACACCAACCATGGCATATCATGATACAAACAACTATAGCAAGTTTTATGGCAGTACGGTAGATGTCTCTTTTCTTAATCACCCTATATATATATACATACATACATATCGCCTACAGCAGGGGGTCGATTCTGTATCTTCAAACAAGATAAAAATTACAAAAGTGAGCAAATTTACTAGGTGTTGACCAATGAAATTATCAGTATTCTGGTAAATTCGCTCACTTTTGTAATTTTCACCTCATTTCAAGATACAGAATCGATCTCCAGGTTATTTTGGCTGCGTTTGGATTCCCACCTGGGTGCTCCCCAAGTCATATCATCCTTGTGTTTACCGAACGTTAAACAAGGATGACATGACACCCGAGGAGCACCTAGGTGGGAATCCGAACGCAGCCTTTATGTGTGACCACTGACCAGTGTGACATGCAGTGCTGCCAGCCCTACCGTTTTAGTGGTAGATTTACCGTTTTGGCTCACTAACCTATACTGCTTACTGTTTCAGGCAGGTTATCTACCGTCTTTTTTTTTATTTTGCTTGTATAATATCCTATGTTACTGCTCATTTTACTCAAAGATTAGTATCTTTGATTGACAAAAGAATTTGATCCAAAATTTCAGCGACAATGGTGAAGAGTTTTGGGAATTTCAGTACTGAAAGAAAAAATGATAATACGCCAATGTTTGGAAAAGTCAGTACATTTGCTACGCAATTATTTTCTCTCCCTCACTCCTCCGCTAACGTTGAAAGATTATTTTCTCAAATTAATCTAATAAAAACCGATGTAAGAAATTCGATTTCATCTACTACTCTTTCTGGACTCATAACGTACAAAAGAATACTTAAACGGTAAAAGTTGCTATACCTTGTCTATATCAGAAGAGCTATTTAAACTGTATTCTAACAATATGTATAAGAAAAATAAAGACTATGAAATGTTAACTGATTCTGAGACTAGTCAAATTAGTGAGACTGAAGATTAAAAAAAAAAAACAAAACGTTATAATTTTCCACTCAATAATGTTACTGCTATGCATAAGGCATATTACGTAAATTACATTGCAGTTGCATTGTTGAATGGAAAAGTGTAACATTAATGTTGTGTTATTTTTTTTTGTGTTTCCTGGAAAACAATTTTATACTGATTAGAATATTTTTTCTGTTACTTTTTATAAAATATTAAATAATTTGTAGTACTCATCAATGAGAAATTTTTAAATAAAGATTAAAGGAAAAAGTATGAGTATATTAATTCTTTTTATTATAATTTTTACTTTATTTACTACTGAATTGTTTTACGAAATTTCTTGAAAAAAAGACTACCGCTTTAAGTTTCAAATCTACTGCTTTTTTGGTGTACCGCCCATTTTTTCAACCATCTGGCAGCACTGGTAACATGTGTGACCACAGTCTGTGTGGTGTGACACGTTTGATAATAAATTTTATTTTAATAGATAGTGCACTGTTCTGATCTTTTGTCACTCAGGCCCACTGCTCCATTACCATCCATTACTCCACTGGTTGTTTCCGGCAATTTCTAGTCATTTTCAACTGAGAGATGTTAGAAGCTTACGATGCCAACTACGATAAAGTATGAGTTATAACACATAAATAATAATATTTGAAATATTACATTATATATTTTTCTTAAGATATTTAATTATATTTCTTTCATAGCGATCTATATTCCAACGTTTTTACACTATTCAGTATTCACTTACGTATGCAGCGTTAATAGATACAATTAAGTCTTATAAAATTTTAATTTCAAAATTTATACGCAGTTAATTTAGTGAATATATAGTCTACTAATAATATCAAATATATTACTTTTACGCAGGAACATCCAAGAAATCTTATTCCAGAACTGTGCCGGCAGTTTTATCATCTCGGATGGGTGACTGGTACTGGTGGCGGTATCTCCATAAAACACGAGTTAATTGTATAATAATATTATGTACAAAACTATTAAATGGAGACATTTACTATAAAATTTCTATCCTACAGAGACAAGATCTATATAGCTCCTTCTGGTGTACAAAAGGAACGTATGGTACCCAATGATATGTTTGTGCAAGATATCAATGGTACAGATTTGGAATTGCCTCCAGCAGAGAAGAAACTGAACAAGTCGCAATGCACTCCACTATTTATGTGTGCGTATATAAGAAGGCATGCAGGTGCTGTGATTCACACACACTCCAAGTTTGCTGTGATGGCGACACTATTGTGGCCTGGGAAAGAAGTCGGACTCACCCATCTCGAAATGATAAAAGGTATATATTCATTTGAATCGTCTTTTCAAATTTATTTACAGTTAATTTGAAATTAATGACAATATAAAACTGTTCGGCTTATATAGGCATATGGAATCAAAAAGAGGGTAGAGCGTATCGTTACGACGAGGAGTTGGTAATACCGATCATAGAAAACACTCCCTTTGAGAAAGATTTAAGAGACGATTTAGATAAAATTATTGTTCGTTACCCTGAAACTTGTGCGGTATTGGTACGCAGGCATGGGATTTATGTGTGGGGCGATTCTTGGCAACAGGCAAAAACTATGTAAGCTATTTCAGTATTAGTATCACACGCAGCGATGCAACGAAATTTATCAACTTTTTCGTTAAAATGTATTTCTTGTTCTTTATACAGGACAGAATGTTACGATTATTTACTTGATATTGCAGTTCAAATGAAACAATGTAGATTAGATCCATCAATAACTCCAAATGATTATGAATTAAAGTATCAAGCAAATAGTACAAGCAAATAGTTATGATATACACAGAACTTTATTACAAAATTAATATTTCTGTTAATTATAATTCTATGATGCAACAATATTATGTATCTCTAGTTATGTACATTTTTTAATCATTAAATGTATATAAAAATTAAAATAAAAAAAAAATGATAGAAACTTGATTTATTGTGATTAAAATTATTAATTTTAACGACATATTTCACATATGAGGATATAATATACACTATGTACACTATTGTACATACACATATATTGTACTTGTAAGACAAAAATAATATAAATATTTTCTCAAGTATCTACGTCGAATGGCGTAAATTGTTTTCTAATTTTCTTTGCTAGTTCAGTCTCTTCCTCTTGGCTCGTATGACAATCTTTCCAGTCAGATCTATCGTTTATGTCTAATATCCTGTCGGACGCTAATACTTCTCTGCCGAATTGTAATGGAAAATCTTTCTTGATCCTATAATATAAGATTCTTCCATCCGGTAATTCTACATAAAAATATAGAATACCAGGTTTAGCGACTTGCTGCAAATCTGTATGTGGTGGTAACTCCGATATCTTGAAATTGTTACATTCGGCCAGTTCCTGAAAGCATAGAAATTCATATGCATTTGAACTAAATTAGATAAAAGATATGTTCGACATTCTTTAATGTGGAAAAAAATAAGGAAAAGTACTTCGAACATTTCCTTCAATGCGGGTGCTTGGTTTTTATGAACAGGTACCGCTTGCAATTGACAGTGGGAAGTTTTAAAGTTTCTTTCAAAGAATACAGGTACTCTGTCGGTACTCTCGTAGTACTTGCTCACGGCTTTCTTATAGAGATCCATCTCCTCTTTTACGTTTTTCGGTAGAATAGACAGACTCTGATGATGCGTTATTGGTAGAATTAAGAGATGATCCTCCACTAGACCACCCTTTGCCAGTGCCAAATATATCTCTGTGCCAACAGAGATTACCAAATGCTTGGAGACTGCTGGACTGGATAAACAAAACCAGCACTTCGATTGGTCAATTACCAGCTTTGGTTTCTTATTGAGGCCGCAGTTCTGATGCCGCGATCTCTTTGCATTATCTATCGAGTCCATGTCATAGAAAAATTGGATCTGCTTTTGCAAAGTTGGATCGTCGGACAGCATAGATTTGGGATACGGACTCGACGTTTCGTCTGTTGTTTTCATAATCAGATCTGATAGTCTAGTTCTATCAACGGGAGTTAAATTCAATGCGTACAACCATTTCTGCTTCTCATCATTTAGTACTGGTGCAAGAGCTATGAACCTAGTAGCTATTTCCATATTTCCATCATCCTGACTTTGATTTCTGTAATGAAAAAAAAATCATCTTCAAATTATAATTGTGCATTTATTCTGTATTTATTTTCAGAAATTTCCTTGAATAATAAACTTACCGATATGGCGGCCGTTCGTAATAAATCCGTTCTAAGGCCGACACATGATATCTAGGTTTAATATGAGTAACGAGCCATGCGATTAATTTGGAACCTTGATACTTGCATTCTGGTTTGTTAGTGTCAAGATTGGTTACACCTTCTGGCCATGGAGATGTTAACAAGATGTCAACGCCACGAAAACTCGGTTGACCCTTCAAGCAACTATTCCTGATGGATACAACATCGTGTTCATTGAAGTGAACAGTTTTGTTTTCAGATGGGACCTTCTCGGTTCCACTGAGATATGCTATTTTGAGGCCCGAACTGGCGATGTACAGACCACGCTTTCCGAGATAAGTGAGATTCTGACATATTTCGTATCCGTCCTCGGGATAGTCCTTAATGTCAGACTCTCGGTTAGGACCGATAATGTACGTCGGTACTGAAATGATTTTCTCGCAGGATTTGTATGACTCCAATTCAGAATTGTCCGCACCGAAGAAATTGCCGACGCATAACAGAAAATCGAATGGACCGTTTTTCTTGTTGATAGCGTTTACTTTGGAGAACAAAAACTTGAAGTGTCCTTCCACATCTCCGCAAATGAGAACTTTCTGCTTGTCACTCATTCTGATAATAAAATTCTAAATAATTTTTATGTTAAAAAATGTTAAACATACACATACACACAGATCAGGGAGCATTGATATCCTCAGATATTTTCGTTATGGTTCTTCTTCTTCTGTTTCCCCTTGATTGGTTTTCCATCTCAAATATAAGAGACACAGTACCATGCGAAAATAACGCATCTAGTTGAGCCTATGAATAACCTCCTCGGGAAGCAGACTGTAGAGGTCTCAACTGATATAATGTATATCTCTTCTTATTAAGCCCGATGCCCACGATGCTAGAAATTGGTTCGAGATCTCGGACAGAGAAAAAATTAACAAATCACATTTGAACAACTTGAACACAAGACCATTGCGATTGGTCAATTCTTTCTTCATTCGAGATCTCGGACCGATTTCTAGCATCATGGACACAAGGCTTTAGAAATTAACTTGGAGCTCTTAGCACTGCTTTGAACTCACAAAGCTATAAAACTCCAGGATCCCTATAGGGATTTTTGGACAATCTAGGAAAATGAGATCCCCTATACATAATAGATTGTAAAAAATAATTTTTCATGTTCACAAATTAATTTTAATAAAACACTTTTACTAAAATTAATTTGAACATGACAGAAATGAGAAAAGTTGGCTTTTTACCCCCACTTCGAGTGACTTCGACTTCAACCCACATTCAAAGCAGCGTAGGGTGGCACCCAGTTGGACACGGCCACTCACAGCGCTTGAGACTACAAAGCTCCTAAGCACCGGTCGCTGTGATTGGTGGTGTCCAATCGAGCCGTGATCAATCGGGGTCACCCCGAATATTCCCTCACAGGAATGTTCGTGCGCATACATATCATCGATACGATGTGAAAGCAGCTAATACGAATCTGTAACGGCAGTTTACGCATGAGCACGAACGCTCCTGTGAAAGAATATTCCCACGGACAACGCATCACTGCTTTTTCCTTTTCATAGAGATGGAGAGAATTTTAAGCAAGATTTAAAATTCTCTCCATCTCGTTTTAAAGCGAAAGAGAGACTGAGACAGAGAGAGTTTTAAGCCTTGCTTAAAATCGAAGTAACGTTGGCTGCGTTCAAGCCGGGAGCACATAGAAAAACGTAAGGCCGTAAGGCGTAATCAGTAAGGAAATCGTAACATTGGATTCGCTACTGGCCTTACAGTCTCTATTGTGAATGGCCAATTCACTTACTGCTTGCGTGCTACGGCCTTACATTCTTGTATGTGTCATGGGCTTCAGCAAACTTAACAATCGAGTGAGTGTTCACTGTTATTGCTTATTGGTGTATTCTTTTAGATCTAGGAGAATACATCAATAGCAGCGAGCGCTAACTTAACTGTGAGTTATGGCTACTGCACACTGGACGCGATGAGCGATGAGCGACGAGCGATATCCAATAAAAACTCTGCTTTTTCTCACGTGACGACGCAAAGCAAACCTCTCATTGGATATCGCTCGTCGCTCATCGCTCATCGCTCATCGCGTCCAGTGTGCAGTAACCATAAGAGTCTCTGATAAGATTTATCAGAGAGGCGCAACCGGATTAAGTCATAGCGTTTTCGGCCCGACCGGGTTTGCACCAACCTGGGTTGGATTAATGGCGTTTTGCGCTCTCCTATTGGTAGA
>NW_017296956.1:4745320-4770590 GCF_001594075.2 Trachymyrmex cornetzi
ACATGGCCGACATGCTATGAAACTGCCTTTAAACTGTGTCAAACAAGATAAGACGTGTAGGATAACGTGAGATAGAATGTATAGGATATAAAATGAAATAGAAATATGTCACTAGTACTATAAATGGCTGCCAAGTCACGCAATTGGTTAGATTGCAACAGAATGCATAACACCTGTTGCTCCTCTCTGATAAATCTAGGACTCTACTGTGAGTCTGCTGAATGCAGTCGTTGGTGCAATCGGGCCTTATTGGCTGCGTTTGTACGCAAAGCGGCTAGGTATGCTTACCGAGCGTTGGGTAGAAAAATTGGTTGCGTTCGGCAGAAAAAGCAGAAAAATCAATCATGGGATCAATTCTGTATCTTGAAACGAGGTGAAAATTACAAAAGTGAGTGAATTTACTAGAATACTGATAATTTCATTGGTCAACACCTAGTAAATTTGCACACTTTTGTAATTTTCACCTTGAATGAAGATACAGAATCGACCTCCATGAAACTTTTTTCCTAGGATGAAAAGTGAAAAGTGAAAAATTTCTCCATTAACTTCAACGGTTAAAATTTGCACTTTTCACCTTTCATCTTAGGGATAAAGTTTCATGATTGATACCCAATTTTGGAAGTTGCAACAGTTGTCAAATTTTTGAATATGATTGGTCTTGTCCCTAGTTTCTCATTGGATCTGGAAATGTAAAAAACCAATCATATTTAAGAATTTTACAACAGTTGCAAAGCTGCTTTCTCTGCTAAACGCAGCCATTGGGCGCATTCAGCGGACTCAACAGTTGAGTGAGCGCTCACTGTTATTGGTGTATTCTTCTAAATCTAAAATTCTGATTGGACGAGTTAAAAGAATACATCAATAACAGCGAGCACTCACTCAACTATTGAGTCCGCTGAATGCGATCATTGTATATAATTGATTGGATTTATAAGTAACAACTAATTATGTTTATTTGCTCGGCGAGCAGGCTAGCCGCTTTGTTGAGCTTGAAATTGAATGCACCCAATGATTGGCTACTGTGCCAACTTCCGCCATGCAGTAATAGCCGCGTTCCAAAACTTAACTACAGTAATCAAAATTCTATAGTCAACGTTACGTAAACTATAGAGCTTTGGTTACTGTAGTTATATTTTGGAACGCAGCCCTGCGTGGGAGCGTCAGCGGTGGGAACCATAGTATCGCTGCCATCAGTTTTCAAAACGGAAGTAGCATCATGTACCATGCTGTAACACGCTTCGCTGCGTCTCGCTGCACGTTGTTCTGTCTGGAATGTAATTTTGCAACAATTTTATTGGCTGTTGTTTCATAATTTCAATTGAAAAGCATTTTGAATCACTCCTGGAAAGGTAAGTTATGCGTACGAGGTGTTTGCAAACGTTTTATACACGAAACAGATGTATTATAATTTAAATATCTTGATCTGGATAACCCCCCAGTATATGATTGAAATGATATATCTCACACTGTGACGCGACAGGGTGAAATTTTATAAAATGTTTTCATTCATTTTCAGAATTCGAATATGTAGGTATATATTTGTATCTATCACTTATTTCTCATATCTTTCTTTTGGCATTGCAGAAGCCTATTTCCAAATGAAGACTAAGATAATGGACAAGAAAGGAAAGAAACGGTCGCTTAGTGAAACTTCTGTTTCCAAAGTAAAATTGAATAAAAAACAAGAAAATGTTAATCAATTTAATAAGAGTCCCAAAAGAGCCAAAATTACTGGTTCTAAGCAAAATGGAAATCCCGCATTGACGGGAAGAGCCCAAATCTCAAAAGTAGTAGACAAGCAGAAAAAAGAACAGAATAAGATAATTGAACAACAAAGTAACATAATGAAATCGGAAACCAAGAAAGATACAAAAGAAATTGCAAAATTAATGATCGTTAAACCTAAGAATGAAGCTATTGGTAAAAGCAGCAGTCGGCCAAGGAAGAGACATCCTTATAGAACTATTACTCTTACTGCAGAACAGATAACAAAAAAGATAACAGAAATCAAGAGCAGAGAAGTGCTGTCGAAGAGAGCACACAGAGTATTAGGTAAACTTAACAGAAAATTGAGGGAAATTGTGAATGAGTCAGAGAAATTGGATACAGTAGGGAAGAAAAATAAAAAAATTGAACAGTGTGCAAATGCATTGATGAAGAATAAACAGAAAGTTAATGATGAAAATAAAGTGAAAGTAGAAAAGCAACATGTACAAAGTAAAAGTAAACCACAAGAGGAAGATGAAAACGATAGTAACATTGAGGAAGATGAAGACATAGACAGTGACATTGAGGAAGAAAGTGACGAGGATGAAAGTGACGAAAGCGAGGCAGAAAATGAATTTGTTGATAATAAAAAATTAGAGATTGATAATGAAAGTGATAAAGACGAAACTGATGAAGAAGATGAAGAAGAGGAAGTAGAGGAAGAAGATGAAGGGGATATAGAAGATGAAGAGGATGTAGAAGATGAAGAGGATGTAGAAGATGAAGAAAATGTAAAAGATGAAGAGGACAATGAGGACGAGGAGGAGGATGAGGAGGACGAGGAGGACGAGGAGGACGAGGAGGACGAGGAGGATGAGGAAGACGAGGAGGACGAGGCTGACAAGGCTGAAGAAAATATAATAAAAAAAACAAGAATTTCAGAAGTAAGACAAAAAGATGTACAAAATAAGAATAAACAAATTCCTCAATCTTGGGATAATCAGAAAAAAGGAGAAGTGAATAAGAAGCGATATGTCCTATTTGTGGGTAATTTACCACTAAAGTAAGTGACTTTTTAGCTTTAATATTTCTATACAATTTTGTATGTGTGTATGTGTATGTGATGCACACACGCGTGTGCACCCATGCAAAATAATGTTAATATCTAATTTACAGTATAACTGAGGATGAGATCAAACGACACTTTTTGACTAAAGTTGGTACAATAACTAGCATTAGAATTCCAACTAAACCAGATAAAACACCACGTGGCTTTGCATATGTGGAGATGACAAATCATATAGATTTTGAGGTAAAAGCATTTTATGCTGCCTTTGCTATATTTTTATTAAATAATTTTATTGCAATACGACTTTTTTTTGTTTTTAACAGAAAGGTCTCTCGTTAAATCATACATTTTTAAAGAAAAAGAGGATCAATGTCCAATATTCGATGCCCATGAACAGCAAAAAAACAGATACTACTAAAAAGCTTGTAGTTGCCAAAAATATGAAGCTACAAGCACTTCAGAAGGCTGGAAAATTAGCTGACGGGAATGAAAAAAAGAAGAAGCTATTTAAAAAAGAGAAATAGGACACTGACCGAAATATAATGAAGTGAAAAGGACTATTTGCAAAATGTCTGTTTTCGCAGTAATTAGCATTTTGAATGAAAGAGTAAATTTAAGAAGAAAAAAATTTTCTTGATTTACACGTTTAGTATATACCTTCCCTCCTATTTTCCCATAATTTTGTAAACTTATGTATTTTGTGTAGAACATATTCTCCGAGAAGGAAAATTGACTACGCTTACATGGTCACCCTTAATCGGGTTTAATAACATCCTTAGTTAGAAACTAACCAATCACAGTCATTCCATTCTACAGAGGAATAGCTATGTGATTAATCAATTATAACTACAAATGTTATTAAACCCGATTAAGGGTTTCGTGTAAACGTGGTGATTGTCTCGCTGAAGTCCTGTTTTTTAATTTCACTTTTTAATGTCGATAAGTTAGAAAATGATAATTCTTATTCTCTGCATTTTCATGCGTAAAATATTCTTATGCTCTGCTTTAAGGTGGTTTTATTGCACAGAGGGCGATCTGTGGAATGGGCGACCCAGGCAATCGCCTGACATTGGCTGTGCTTAAAGTCTCGCTACAAACGCTTTGAAGCATTTAATGGACCAATTAGAAGAAAGAATTCTGGCGATAGTTGGCCTTTTTTTCGGGTGGCACCCAGTTGGACACGGCTCAATTGGACACGAGCCACTCACAGCGCTTGAGACTACAAAGCTCCTAAGCACCGGTCGCTGTGATTGGTGGTGTCCAATCGAGCCGTGATCAATCGGGATCACCCCCTTTTTTTCCTATTTTACATGCAATTATATATTTTATCTCGTTATTAACTTACATTAGCTTCGTTGTTTAGAAAACATTCTTGAAGAAATTGAAAAGTTTGAGTTATGATTGAAGTTTTCGAGAAAATCTAGATTAACTGCTTGTTTCTTTTTGTTTCATTAATAGCTTCATTTTTTATTCATTAGTGGTTTTGTATATATTAATGATTTTTAAATTAATAATTTACATTATTCGATCATTTAAAGTAATTTTTTAAAATAAAATATTTTTCTTATACTTGTAACGCCGAAAATAATAAAAATTATAACTCCATTATATAAAAATAACAAAAAATATAATCCCGGTAGTAAACGAAAATCGATTAAAATGGATTGAAAAAGATTTATTTTAACATTCGCAAATGCGTACTTTTGAAAATCTAAATCAATTTCAATGTCCAATGCATATTCATTTATAAGAAATTGTATGAAATACATTTTCTGTGTTTTTCAATCCAAAAATATATAAATTTAGTTTTAGAAATAGGTCGTGAATTTTGCTTAATTCAACGTTTTGGATAGAAAAAAATGCAGTTTTTTTCAATTCAATTGAATCCAGAAAAGGTTTTTTCATTTATACACATTCGCATGGATTAAAAATTATAATCTATTTTAATCCATTTTCGTTTACCGAGACATAAAAGGGAGGAAGATTTAAGATACAATTTGTTAGACAAAGGACAAGGAGCGAATTGAATGTTTAAATAATAAATTGTAACGGGTTCAAGCGAATTAAGCTTTGTGAATCCAGAAACTCGTGCGCTGTCCTAAAGCAAGAAATTAATAAAGCACGCAAGGTATTGTTTTTGTTGCTTTATAAATTTAATAATTAAGTTTAATTTAATTTAATGTTAAAAAAATGATTGGTTTTTTTTATAGAAGAAACCAAACCGGTTTTAATTGCTTTTAAGAGATAAAGAGATATGAATAAAAAGAGAATCCTCATAATGTACGTGTTCATAATATTATCACTATACTTGGCGGAAGATTCTTTAAAGCCTAATCTACAATGTGCTCTTTGCTTCCTATTGCTTTTTATCTCGTACCTTTTTCCTTCTTTGCGATCGTTGCGTTTCTTTTCACGTACCTATTTCTTTCTAGTAAAAGAGAAATAGGTTGAAATGAATTGAAATAGATTCAGATTTTCAGAAATACGCATTCGAGAACGTTAAAATGATTTTTTTTCAATCCGAATGCATTTTTATCTATAGGAATTGCATGCATGAAGCATATTTCTATGTCTTTCAAAAATATAATATCAGCTTTTTTCTATATGCCTCGTGAATATTTTTCAATTCCAAATCTTGAATAGAAAATGCAGTTTTTCAATCCATTTGAATCCAGTTAAATCTAATTGAATCCAATTGGATTCAATAAAATCTAAAAAAAAAATTTTTTTTCTTATTTGAAGTACATATTCGGATAGATAAAATTCAATCCTGCATTTTAATCCATTCTCGCTTAATAGGAAGAGCACATTGTATTATAGATTAGGCTTAAATTTCTCCATGTTTATGGAATTATCACCAAGGATACAGATATCTGCAGTTATTGTGAGGTAGCAGTGAGGTAGGTGAAAATATTAGCATTAGTACGCTTATTTCGAGTACCCCAGGTGGTTGGCGTGGACGAGTTGAGCAAATCCGGAGTCTGCAGCAGAAATTGGTAGAACTGCAAACAAAATTGTCCGGAAACGAAAGATCCCAAAAAGAATTATCTCTCTCTGGTACGAGAAAAAAATAATTATGTTTATATTTCTATTTTTCATTGAGACTCCGCAATCAGAATTATCTTTATCGTAAATTGTTTTATATTAGCTCATTATTTCATACTCGATATAAGTTATCTGCTTATAAAGCCCATTCTACATTAGACGCAAGCATTGCGTCTAATGTAGAATGGACTTTTTATAGGCTTATTATATATATAGTACGCATGGATGGTAACTATGGTGTGGAGCGTTCCACACCCAAAATTTAGCTTAGTGTGGAAATCCAAATTCAAGGAATCTAAGAATTGGATTAAAAATTAATTTTTAAAATGTACGCGGATGTCGACCGATATTCGTAATAACAGTACAATTGCGTGCACATAAGCAAATTCGAGACTTAACTCAAGGATCATTTATACTGGCTGTAATCGTGTGCCGTATGCCGTATAATCTATAAGAATTGACTAATCGCAGTCAAGCATTCCTCTTTTACAATTAAATGAGAGGGGAATACTCGATTGTAATTAGTCAATTCTTACAAATTACGGCTAATATAAATGATCCGACTGTTAGACAGAGCCCTAGTGAGAAATGACAATGGAATCGATGTCGGCGATTCCATTGCCATTTCTCACTGGGGCGCGCGTGATCGCAATTCGCAATATGTGTGTGATGAATAAAAAAGTAATGAAGAGGAGAATATACAATAAGATTGGACTAAAAATTAAAGGCTGTTCTATATATAGATCTTAAAACATTTAATAAGTCCACGAGAATTTATATCACAACCTGCAATTGTACATTTAATTTAAAAGGAATTGCTGCGTAAGGAAAAGAAAAGTGTGCGAAGTTAGAGTCGAAATTGCGAGATTCGCGGGAGAAAGAAAGAATGGGATTTGCTAAAGTGGATAATGGGATACAGAGCAAAGTTGTGCATGAAATCGATGTCGAGTTTACGAATGGAGGAAGAAACCACCAATCCTCTGAAGAAGTTTTGTTATAAGTAAATTATATATACATACATTGTTGTAACTGTTGTAAAATCTGCTTTTTCTTTCCTTGACGCTAGTGATACGCCATTGATATTAATTAAGGTCGAGCCGTTGGTTTTTTCACCGATTATTTCTATAATCCATTCGATATTTTTACGTTTGATGTATCGAATCGAATTACTAGAAGAGGAGTGCCTCGGCCTGAAGGCCAGATTAGATACCGTGCAACAGGATAAAGCATCGGATCTCATCATGTACAAGCGAATGCTCGATCAAGCTAGAAAGACTTTTAAAGACGCGTGCAGGTGAGAGAATCTGGACTGTGCCCAAACTTACATATACTCGTATATTATGCATAAGCGAAATCTAATAGTAAATTCGATTGGATGCACTCAGTGCCCACTAATGCACTTTAGAGCCGTCATACACAAATTGATGTAAAAATACGTATTTAATGTAAATATAAAAACGGATGAAATCCTTAATACATTTTGTTGTGCTGTTAAGTAAAATTTGATTTTA
This sequence comes from Trachymyrmex cornetzi, assembly GCF_001594075.2. Lineage (NCBI taxonomy): Eukaryota > Metazoa > Arthropoda > Insecta > Hymenoptera > Formicidae > Trachymyrmex > Trachymyrmex cornetzi. The sequence continues at coordinate 4,752,653 of NW_017296956.1, forward strand.
TAATTCAAAATATTTACATTTTACTTTTACACAGATTAAATTAGTGTATGTATACATACAGCGGCTTTAATATGCACTATAAGTGCGCATCAGTGCGTTCACTATAAATTTCGTTCGATAACCGTACGTATGCGCGTGAATAAATGCATATGTTCTTTTACAAAGGATAATTAGCTAATTTCACGATGTGCCGGCTGATTTTCCAATATATGACTTTCTAGGAATTTTCTCTTGTATAAGAAGGCTGAGTTCCAAAATTTACTGTTAGTACTGAACAATTATAATGCACGTTACGTAAACTATATATGTATATAGATTTTCAGTAAATTTTGGAACACTATGATTATTAGCAACTATGTGATATTGATTACCGTTAGTAATGGTAATCAGCCAGTGTTTACTGATATCTATATGAAATTATCTAGATAATCTAGACGAAAGGCTTCATCTTATCTTTACTGGAATATATACTATCTTCATTTGTATATCTTAGATAAAAAAGCGTTAATTTTTTATCTAAGTAAGATACAGATGAAGATATTAGTAAAGATAAGATTATGTCGTTTCGTCTAGATTATTTAAATAATTTTATCTAGATACCAACGAACAATGACATTTTGACGACTTTACAATTTTTTTCTTTTGCAAAATTTGGATAGAATAAGAAAAGAGAAATTTTCTAATAAAGGGTTGGACATAATAATATATTGTTCATTTTTAATAATATATCACTTTAATTTTAATTGTCTTCGGAACGTCCCCTCGGGACGTTCTCTTGGGCAATTATATTTTCTAATATTATATCAATTCAAATGATATAAAAATTAGATGATTTTTAACTTTTACCCAACAAATTGTTTTCTAGCTATTGTTCTTCCACGTCAGAATCAAATATTTTTTTCCAGAAATAAGCTATCTATCTGCTAGTGAAAGTCGTTCCACAATAACTGTTTAAAACGAAACTGAGAAGAGGCACCGTAGGAAGAAACGAGGAAAATATTCCCGATTCAATCTGAGGTAAACAGGTTTGAGGAAATTTGATAATCTCTCTGTAGGAGAATTAACTCTGATGTGTTAAAGATAAAATGTAGAACATTCTTATACAAGGCAGACGAGACAGTCTTTTGCGATCGGAATAGATGTAGCAGCAACAAAGCCGCGGCATGATGATGTAACTGGGACACGAGATAAGGTGCAACGCCTCCACGTAAACCCGCGTGACATCGTCGGAGTAAAACTCGCAGTTTCGTCTCCACCTCGTTCCTCCACCGTTCCCTTAACGTCGCGTCGCTCCAGTGTTTGCCTCGACTGACTCGTTTACTTCTGCCATTGATATCGCACACGGCGGCACCGTGGCCGTAAATTCATTCCGCTTCTCGTTATCCAAGAGCAGAGCGAGACTCTCAACCTTGTGTTCCCGAGTCCAGTCTGAAGTTTGAAAGATGTACGTTCGAAGGAGCGCCTAACTAAGATTTATAGCGTCGCAATATCATAAATAGTCAAAATGGAAAATACAAATTTATGTGTTTAGTAGCTTTTGTAATAGACACTTTATTGTAAAACATAATTTTGTGTGTCGATATAAAATTATATTGATAGAAGATAATTTTGTATCAAGTTATAGAGAAAATAAGAAAATTAATGAATATATGAAATTTTCACGTTGAAAAGATTATTTATGGCTGAGCAGAAATAATTCAGCTTGTACACAAATGTACATCAATTTTATATTTCACTTTTTATGAGAGTTTGCAAATTCTTCAAATACGCAATCGATTTGTTATATATGGATTTATATGACGATAGACTGCATCTTGAAAATCAATGATTGATTTGCGCTCAAGTTTCTCGCGTTTCATTTAGCATTGTGCAGTTAACATAACAATATTTCCTTCATACCGGGACATACATTTTACATAACGTCTCATCAATAGTAATGTGAAATGTATTTTCTACTACTCTGACCACAGTGACAAACACCAAGTTCCATCTCGTGTATATAGCCTCTTATAATTCTTGTTTTTATGTAAAATGATCGATGGTTGAGAGTATAGGAATTTAACTTTTCCTAAGAAATAAAAAGATGAAACACACATAAGTGAAAAACGCTTATTTAAAAAGATGAAACATTTCACAGAAAATAATCACAAAATAATTTGTCTATTGTATAATGTGCAAAATAAATGATATTTATTAATTGAAGATTTCCATTCAAATTACTAAAAATATTGAATAGATATGATATTTGTATAAAACCAAGTTTTAACGCAATGCATTAAAATTTTTATAAAGGTATTTTTTAATAAAAAATTACCATACGCGTATTCGTGGATATATGGATATACACGTATACGCCCGCGCGCGCGCGCGTGCGTGTGTATTATATATTATATATGTATATATGCTGCATGTATGTATGTATATAGGGGAGACCGGGGCACCATGAGTCACGGAGTACCATGGGTCATTGACTGTTTATAAGGTAATCCAAAGTGTTTAGATTAATATAACTAGTATAATACGGTTCTTACTTTGTTGCCTATGCTTTAATTGTATCTATATATAATAGATGGTATAGTGATTAAACTCCGTTGTCTCGGGACATTAATATGATTTTTGTGTTGCGAAAGTAATTTTTTAACTACTTAGCAATGTTTTAATAATTTTTATAATAAAAAATACACATATTGAAGGTCAGTTACAAGTTTCTGTGCATTTTCTCATCTTACTACATTACGAATAATCATATCTATCATTAATTTTTTTTAGATATATGTATATATTTCACCGTTCTCCGTATTAAGAGTATTCGGAGCGCCATGGATCACACACTAAATATTCATGAGGAAACAATAATGCAATACAAACTAATATATGTATGTGTTAAAGTGGTAGCTTATAAACCTATAATAGTAATTAATTTTATTTTCCCTTCATAAGTTTTGTATTCGGCTGTAATATTTATATTCACTGATCAATATATTTATAGGTTTATGGATTTTTTAATTCTATCATAGTTATGTTATAGTTATTAGTATAGTTGTTTTATTATATTCACTGATTACGTTAAGATATTGTGTAAGTTAATTAAAAATTCCTTTTCAATTTTCACTGTTATTTTTTTTGAATAAGTCTACTTTTTATGTATGACCCATAGTGCTCCGATATAAGGCTCCGATCTTAGGCCATTTCTTAAAAATTTTAAACGGCCTTAAGTTATAAACACGTTTTACTTTTTCCTTGTTCAATTACAATTTGTAAAATTTGAGATATTAAAGAATTGTAAACATTCTAGAGTTGAAGGTATTAGAAAATTGTAAAAATGCTAAAACTTTTTTAAGGTGTTGGAGAATTAATATTATTCAAATGTTGAAATATCTAATTAAAAAATTAGATATTTCAATATCTAAAATAACGATGAGAATCTGACGTTACTAACGCGGTATCAAATACCGGATGCATTTTAGCAATCTGCGGGTAGCGCTCCACGAAAAAACTTCCGTCATCATCGTCGTCGTCGTCGTCGTTAGACAAGTTGGGCGTGTTTCCGACGGCGCTTAAGCTCACTGCCAACAGGTGTGGGCTTTACAGGTGTTGGACCTCCTGGCTGATAAGAAACGCGCCCGTGACGTCAGATTGGCGCGGGTAGAGTATATGAGTCGACGACGTGGGACGTCCACGTCACTCGTTCTTGAACCTCCTTCGTCTGTTCATTCCGTCAAGTCGTTTGCCGCAAATTTTTCGCCTTATCGCGATCGGCGCCCTCGTCAGGTATCGTGTAGATCATCGTCGTCAGGATCGGAGGTTATTCGGAGGTTCGCCGGAATCTGCCGCAGCGCAGAGATAGATTTCGCGCGGCTCGATTGGACTTCCGCAGGTAAGCCAGATGGGTCGGCTTCGATAATCCGTCGTCGAGATTGATTTCGTGCATCGAAGCAAATGGTATGTACGACGATCCGGAAATTTCTCAATTACCGCGCGAAGCAGGTGGATAAATTTATAAACGATTATAAAAATCGAGACATTCTAATTTTTTCAGATATTATAGTTTTTATATATTTTTGACATTTTTATATTATTTGGCAAGTGTGAGAATTGATTGCGGGATCAAGATAGATTTATCGATCGACATACGATAAGATCAGGTGCACCTTCGGCTTTTTTATGAAATATATCTCGAGTTCACGACCAGGATATAAGTACTTGTTCTTTTTAAAAATAAATTTTCTCACTCAGTCGTTCGTCTTTTCATGTGCAAATTTTAAGGAACAATCGCGCGCTCGCGGAGCAATACGAAACGTACGCTCTACTTTCGTTATGTAACGTACAGTTGCGAGGTCGCGTCGCTCATCAGCCTATGGAAATGTTAATTTCGGGATCTACGTGCCAACCCTAACGTTATCGAAGTATTTTTTTTGCAGAGACTGGAACCAATTAATTACGACTGATTTATAATATTTGACGGTGTTAAAGTGAAAAGGAAATTATCGCGTTTTATTCATAAGCGTGTTGGATTGAAAAATCGAAGGGATTACACTTAACACACGGCTAATTTTTTCCTCTGTGAGTAAACAAGAGACAGAATTTTCGAGCTTGTGTTACAAATTGCTGTTACAAATTGTTGTTAGTAATTTTATGTAACAAAAGTTGAACAACAGAGATAATGCATTAATTTTTCATCTTTACATTTTTTTCAAGTATCACACATACACACACACACACACACACACCCGCGCGCGCGCATACGTAATATATACGAGATAGAAATACCTCTTTTTCTTTCTATCATTATTAGATATGATTGATGACGCTATGCATAGCAATAGCGTTAATAGCGAATAATTAAATCAGTTCTCATCGATAATAATTAGTTCGATTATCAATAAAAATCGAAAGTCAAATTTTGATTTATTAGTACATATTTAACATTGTACTTACCGCTTATCTCAAACTTGATAAAATATATATTATACACACATATACATCAATAACATTATATATATATATATATATATATATATATATCGACTGTCTTGCCTCCACTAAATTGTATTTTGTTGTGTTTTTAATTTCTGTTGCGATTGTATATACATCGATTATAGGGAAATTAACTGATGATATATACTGGTAAAAGAGAGCACACATACTAAAATAGTTGTTTTAGGGTTAGAATTAATTTAAAAAAGAAACAATTTTACATGTCGCTTTGCAGTCTGCAATGAATTATTACTTTAGGTTTATGATTAATTATTATTCAACGAAGACGATATCAAAATGATCGATAATGAATAAACTTAACAATTAATATTAATAAATACGACGCGCGGTTCGCCATCAAAACTTAAGCTTAGCTACAATCATAATATCTGCGTTTCACATAAAAAGATAATCGTGTTCAATAAATTCGTTAAACTAGCATATACATGAAAAAAAAAAAAAATTAAAAATATCTTCCGACTTTTCAAATGTAGTGTAAGAAATAATATTTTTATTACCTGACAAAAATTTATTTTTTTATAGTCTATTTTATTTCCACTCATAACATATGTATACTCATTGTACATAATTAATAAAATTTATTTGGTTATTTATTTCAATTTTTGATATCATTTATAGTTGGAATCTGTTAGAATAATAATTTATTAAGTAGATCAACTAATTTGAAATAAAGAAACTGCAGGAATTTTGGATATAATTTAATTTTTTATAAAATCGTACTATGTGTGTTTATGATGATATTTATATTTCGCTGTCATGTAAATTTTGATCAAAATGCAATTTTTTATTTTACAAAATGTAAATCTTGTAAGTTGCCGTTTGGTTCTAAACGCTCCAGACAGAAATGTTGTTACATTAAATATAAATTAAAGTATGACACGTATTAGTTTATGTAAAAGTATGATACGTATTAATTTTTAAATTTAATTTGTTAAAAAAAGTAATTATAGATATAACAGAAATGTGACAATCCAAAATGATAAAAAAATTAATAAATAACAATAGTACTAATTACAATTGTAAATAATAGAAATGGATTTTCTTTGAAAGGAAGAATTAATAGAAAACAGATCGATTCGCGTTATTTATACTATTTATCTAGTAGCGTTTTCGAGTGCAGTGGGTTTGAACTCAACTCAGGTTGGATTAATGTGACGTCACATGCTCTACTTTGATTTTTCATTAGACGAGATCGATGGTACTATCGTGTTAAGTGATTTGGGCATCTATTGTGGAAAAAGTCGGAATCGATTCCGATCGGAATTATTCAATTATTTCCTAGATTTCTATTGTGTTTTCTAGGGAAAACGGAATAATTCCGATCGGAATTCATTTCAACATGTTTCATGATAAGTACCTTGTTGAGTTGGCTTCAAAACCCACTGCATTCGAAAACGCTATAAAGAAAGTTTTAAAAACTTTACAATGAGCACAGCAAGATTGGAAATAATGTTTTACTATAAATCCTTCAGAATTGTTATTTTAACAATCATTATTGAACATTTCTTTACACAAATTTCAGGTATAAAATGTGACATATATTATATAATATGTTATAAAAATATATTATAAAATTATACGTTATAAAAATAAGAATTTTTTTAATGATCAAACTTTAGAACTTTAACCACTTGTACAGATTATGCAAACGTCTAAAAATTTTCGCTTTGGATTCAAATGACCCGTTACTATAGCCGAGGATTAAATACGACATTAATAATCTCTAGTATACAACATAATTATGGTGTTTTATACAATAATGTCTTTTTAATTTAACAGCGTTAGAACTATTGGCACAGTTCCATTGCGCACATAATAAAATATCTATTAACGCTTATATTTATAATACATAATTTATATTTTATATATAACATATAATTAATTAATTAATTAATCGATTGATTAATGGACTCATTATATTTACATATTTATATACTCTTTCTATAAATTGTAATTTCCATAAGTAGAAACATACATTACAATTACATGATTACAATTAACTGCAGTTTTTAAATAGAATAAGCGCGACGTAATTCTCATCATCAAATTGTTTCGCGCTGCACTTTGCTTTACTACTTCTTTTATCTCATAGTCGAACAATTTTACGGCAGTATTTGCGAATCTCTTAAAAAATAATTTGTCAGTTAAGATAAGATTTCGTCGTAAACGTTCGCATGAATTCGATTAGTTGCATAGAGTATTGCATCATCAATCGAAACTTTTAGCGGTGATTGTATCGTATTATGGAACCGTTTCGATAATATCACGTCTAGATAGTAATATGTAACGTAGATTGCTCACTTTTTAGTAACAGAGATGTTGATTCGACTGCGCCTATTTTTTAACAACATCCAGCAATCACGTATTACTTTGTTATTTTCTCAAAGAAACGTTACGACGCAGTCTCTCGTTCTCTACAAATGGGAGGATGCGTTTCCTTCTACGGCAACCAAGCAAAAGGAAAAGAATATGTCGACTGCGATTAGACTAAAATCGATTACGTAATGCAAATGTGTAAACTACCGGGACGTTTAGCCGCTTGTAAATTAACGCGGTGGTAATTAATGTATAGGCTGCTGAAAACTCCAGTCGCGGGATACGTGTGTCCCGCCGATGAGCGAGGAGTTACGTTTGTGTGCGTGCAATTTATTAAAATTTACTACTCGGGAATTATCGCCGAGGTTGCTGAGGATTTTTGGTAATATCGGAATGACTCGCTTCGTTATCGCCTTATCACATCGCCAGCTGATAAGGTGCAATCGCGACTCTCAAAGACGATACCTCGTACGTTTCATCGCGCAATATATTAAGCGATAGAAAACGCGGACTGACTTTTTTTATTAATAATAGGTTATTAACTACCTTTAGAACTGATTTCAATAGCTTAAATATAAAATTTGTGTACAGAATGTGACGTTAAATGTATAAATCTAAAAAAAAAGAACTTCATATCTACAATGCAAGATTATAAAATAAAAGAATTTCATTTTCTCTCTCTCTCTCTCTCTCCATATACATATAGTAAAACACACTGTAGTTTGTAAATTATTCTATTTTACTATCAGAGAGAGCATCTAATTAACAATACTTCAATGATAAATTATAAATAATCTTATTTTTATTATAAAAATTATACATATAATCTATTATTAAAGTGAATATAATTAATCGCCTTTTATACACTTCTGTTTATATTAGTTTCTTAGGATAGGAATCCATTAAAAATGCAAAGAGTAATCTTCAAAGCAATTTCCAGTTCAAATTTCAACACCTTTCGCGCTGCAATCACCAAATCAACGACTGTTTAAGCAGTTGCTTATAACCGCGTTGAAAATGTCATCTGAGTAAATAAAACGCAGAACGATCTCGCTCCATCGTTGTGACGTTCGTTTATGTCATACAGGTTTGTACATGGATTAGTTGAAGCACGTTAATTACGAGTGACGCTAAGTTGGTGCGACTCTGGAATCTTACAAGCACCGAATATATTTGCAACCAACCATTATTTTGCGATTTCACATTCATCGTCACCAAAATGAATGAAAAGCACGATCAATCTTAATTCATAGGAATATCTTTTATATAGGAAGGCAGAAAGAACATACAAAAAGGTGGACTGTCTCTTTCTGTCGCTGCAATACCGTTTTAATATCTGCAACCAATTTTTTTAACATCCAATTCAAATATTGATAACCGTTTGGTTTATAGAGCTGTTGCGATGAAAAATCGAGAAAATCGAAAGCTAGAAACTACTGCAAAATACTATAAATTCGCCTACATATCTTAGATTAAATTATTATACCCACCTTGAAAAAAGATGAACTTATATATATGAAAGAAACTACATCTAATTTGACGATTAATTTTAGGGGGCACCGAACTGTAGTTTTTTTCCTGCTTCACGGTACCTATTGTTGAGTGGCCAAAAGGAAGTGTTAATGAGTCATGGCACGAGCTAGTAGCGGAGCAGTTATGTTTGCAGTGCAATCAGATGGCGGCACGCTAAAGAGGAAGAGGCTCCTCGCACCTTTCCGATAACGAGCCATGCCGCTAAGTCAGGGACTGCCTCCTTGCTTCTAAGTCCTTCCTCGAGTTGCGGCGAGCTATTGCTTGCAAAACGCTAATATTGGCCGGTGTGTTACAAATGCAGCTGAAATAATGAGTTTCGCAAATGAACAGAGAAGTTATAGTTGCGTAGCAAATGCATCTCAGCACCGTATATTGTGTTGTGTATGAATATTAATATTATTTAAGTATTAATAAAATTAACGCGCGCGCGTATGTGTGTGTATGTGTGAGAAAATATTGGCTTTTATGAAAAAAATAATTAAAATATATACGATGAAGATTGATTGAGAAATAAGTATATAAAAAGAATTGAAACAGAATTAAAAATTGAGAATTGAGGGTTGAAAATTGAAAGTTTTGAAAGTTAATTTAAATATTTAAAAAAAATCTCGAAGCTCTCACTTTCCCAAAGCAACTGTCGAGAGTTTTGCTGACGTCGATATAATACGCGTTTAAAATAGTCAAATATAATATTTTTACTATTAAATTTGTGCTGACCGTTTTATATAAATGGTAATTTAATGTGTTACTCTTAATTTTACGCTTCTATATTTTATTATATTAAAGTTATGGAGCAAATATTATATACACGAATAAATATATTTATGGATAAATTCAGCCATTTTTCTGCACGCCAACAGGTTAAAATCTTGCTGATCAGTTTATCCAGGTTTTTCGTGTCATTATACGCAATGCACGCTATTGTCGTACATTGCGTATAATGACTTTCACGCGATAACGATTATCGCGCAAAATTTATTACGGCTACTAGCAAACTTTTTTCTTTGAGAAAGTGACTTTCAGCATACGATGTAAGAATTTCTGGAAAAAAAATAAAAAGAATATAATATACGTATAACGCATATTATAAGTTATACATACGTTATATACTACAAATTATTATTAGTGAAGAATATATATATTTCGAAAAAAAAAAATTTTTTTTAGATGTAATAATACATGAAACAATGATGCATATTCTACTTATATACAGAAACAAAGTAAATGTGAGTGTGAGACGCTTATCTTAATATTAACCCTTACTCTACTAAGGGGGGTCACTATAGTTACCGAGCGATTCCTGTTTGAGCAAGTTTCTTTGCGTCTTTCGGTAATTATAAATTATAATATACATTTTATTATTTTCCAAAATGAAGTGCCAATGTTTATTCTAGAAAGTTGAAAGTATATTGGTGAATTTTTAGACTTTTTGAATCATTCTGAATAGGTGAAAAAAATGGACGGATTCTATAGTACCCTCGTCAGTATGAATGAGGCACCAAATTGTACCTATAATAGTAGGGTAAGGGTTAAGACATTAATAGCTTTTTATTTATAACCAGATAAATGTTATTACCCAGTTTATAACCAGATAATGTTGACCTCTTAAATAAGCTGCGAATATATAAGAATGAATCATTGTTAATTCCAAATAGATTTCATGTAAGTGAATTTTTAATTTCACAATAAGAGCCATTGTTATCGAAATACCGACTTCACGTCATTAGAAGTTGTCATTAATTTTAAAATACTTACTGGCAGTTTTAGGTTATATACTCTTTCAATATTTACTCTTTCAAATTTGCGAACGAGATCTTTTAAGACTAAGGGTTACAATACGCCCACATGAGTAATTATTAGTTATAATATTAATATATTAAATTTATTATGCGTGTATAATTAATTATTATTTTTATTTTATCAAGGAAAAATGTCAGACAAGGGGAGAAACTTCAAAATTTAAGGATAAAGCGCTCGCTATGAAGAGAGCTATCCATCGACAGTATGGTAATAGTAGACACTGTCATGGAGTTGCTCTCTTTGTGGATGTCGTTTGAGTCAACGCTTCAATGAAATTGATCTTTTGCATCCTTACATAGACTACAAGGAAGAAATAAGAGAGGGGATAGTTCGAGCACATTTATATTTATTTAATATATTTAATTTGTCCTGATATTAATAATTTCTATGAATGTCTATAACCAATTCATATGCATGTATTTTTTTATACCTTATAGATTATTATAAATTAATATAAGAACTTTTTATAGCGCTCGTAATATCTATATCTTTGGCAAATATAATTTTTATTTTATTTACCTAATATTTAATCTGTATGCTGAATGCTATCGAAAAACTGATGCAAAGTATGCCTTTTCCACACACAGTGTATATGTTTTGTACTCTCTCTCTCTCTCTCTCTCTCTCTCTCTCTCTCTCTCTCTCTCTGTCTTTCTCTTATTTAAAAATTGACTTATACAAGTATTATTGATTAAACAATAATACCATATAAAACACATTTACTAAAAATTGAAATTACAAAATATACAAATTATAAACTAATTATCTGCTCATTATTGATAATAAAGAATGTAATAGACCAAAGACGAGCAAAACAATGGTTGTTTTATATATGTATAAATTTAATTTAAAAAGCCAATTTATAAAAAAAAATCAGCGAAATTAGTTTCGACTTACAAAAAACTTCTTCAGTCGCATATTAATTACAAAAAATAAAATTTGTCGATGTAAAATCGCAAATTATATAATTAAAATGGTTAGAATGAAAGAAGAATTGTCCGTCACCAGTCCCCAAGTGCTTTCTCAACTTGACGTTTCACGATCTGACTGTAATTTTAATTCTTATTCATAATCCTCTATATTAATTACATAAATATAGTCGAAATTTTGCTCCTGTTTTGAACCTTAGTTTTAGGATACATATGTAAACTCTAAAAACTTATAATTAGGACGTATGTTATAGACTCTAGAGATTTATAATAGGTTCTAATCTTATGAATTGAGCTCTTACGTTAAGCATGTAAATGACAGTTATTGGAAAATTTCCTATTTTTAGGTTCAAAAGAAGTTTTCTAAATAGAACCTGTAGATGAAATAATATCAAAAGAGGTCCTATTTGATTGTTTAAGTATCAAAACAGGTTTGTAAGGTTTAATTGGAGTTGAAAGAGATTGAGAAAGTAGGATTATTTCAACTTGGACAGGATATATGCACTCGAAACAATATTATTATAAAGTAGAGGTGATCGAGAGTTGTTGGTGATCGAGAACGGAAATCTTAACCGTAATAATAATTCCAATCTTGCTGTTATATTTACGTAATTAATACGGAAAATTATGAATAAGAATTAAAATCACAATCAGATCATGAAACGTCAAGTTGAAAGAGCGTGACGTGACAGGTGAAGGACAATTCACTTTTCATTCTGACCATTTCAATTATGTAATTTGCGATTTTACATTGATAAATTTTAATTTTTGAAATTAATACGTGACTATGTAAAGATTTTTGTAAATCGAAACTAGTTTCGCTGATTTTTTTATATATTGACTTTTTAAATATATATAATAATATCATTTTTTTGTTCGTCTTTGACCTGAATTCTATTACATTCTTTGTTATAAAATATACTTTATCATTCACAATATTAATTGTCTAAAGTTTTTTCTACAATTAATTAATGTGTAGAAAATGTAATTGAATTTTTTAGTTTGCGCATAATTTTCACTATAATAAAAAAAGATCTTCAAATACAATGGCAAAATCAAATATACGCGCGTGGTGTAATAATAAAGTTCGGTGAATGATATGAAAAATAAACACCACTTAATTAATATTATATAAAAATGATAATATACTTCTGATAACGTTTGTACAGTTTGCGGAAACTTTGTGAAAAGTTATCTTTGAATATCGCTTTAAATCTTATTTTATACAGTATGTTGGAAACATTTGTAAATTGAATTCCTTTCATCGTCTCCATTAATTTAGGGAACAAAAAGAAGTTTGCTGGAGCAAGATCGGGGATGTGGGGAGAATGATTTAAAACGTCAATACAAGGTTGATTCACGAAGAACGTACAAGTTTTGAATCAAAATCCTAGACAGAACACAGACTCATAATTAATTAAGTTATAATGAATCATATATCACGACGTCATTTAATACTTAAAAATGAACTTATAACAAAAAAAACAGGTCATAATGATACTTTATTATGATATTATTTCACAGAGTTTCCACAAATTGTACAAACCTACAAACACATTGTCAGAATATATTGTCTTTAGGGCCGAGGGATTACTTAGGGGAAGGACATTAAAGGTCACTTTTGTATATTAATTAAGGCCCGATTGCACCAACATTACGTTAACACTTAAGCGAGGCTTAAAATTCTCTCTATCTGTTCCTCCCTTTCGGGAGGAGCTTTAAAATGAGACGGATACAGTTTTAAGTCTAGCTTAAAGTCGAAGTAACGTTGGTGCAACTGGGCCTAAATGGTGTATATTTTCTCATAACACTCACCAAACTTTATTGCCACACTACGTATTTATGAATAAAACAAAATCTCTTGAGCAGCTTTGCAAGTTGTGTTATAAGTATACTTTCTATAACCGTTATTCTTGACGATTATAGATCTACGAGAATTGATTTGTATCGATTGACGATTATGCCACAAAAACTGCATGGTCTATGAGTCTATAAAGCTAGCCGATTATCATACTTCCTATAGTCACTTCACGCAGCGAAAATTGCGCGACCTTCCACAAAGGGAAATGCTTATATGTACCTTAAAATTATTATTGCTCCGCTGTGATTCAAGAATCTCACGCTAAAATATGGTCGTCGTTATTAATAGCGTATCGAAGTGTGTTACATTCGGTCGATTGCTATATTTTCTTCAAGTATAATAACGACTGGTGAACTCTGAGGGACGATGAACTTTATCTTTGATAAGAGCAGCACAAGCATTGACAATAGTTAAGCGTTGAAGTGTAAAAGCATTTGTGGTGTCCGCGTTTTGTGAGTTTTGTAGGAATAAATTTCTCAGAGCAATTATCTCAAATTTAATGTTTACAATTAAATGGAATTTGGAAATTTGATATTATAATAACTACAAATTAATAAATATCTTAAACAAGGACTCTCTCTTCTTAAAATAACAAAAAAATAACCTAAATGTGGACTAATGAGAGTCAGCGCGAGCGAAGGTGCGCAATAAATCTTCACAGATAAAATTTGTTACTTCATGTGATGTGTTGATCTCATCTTTATTTGAAATATTGACATCTTGAACGTTTCGATTCTCTTTGGAATCTTCATCAGCAAATTTCTTAACCAAATAAAACTTCAACGATCGTCCAATGTAGAGTCACTCGCAGGTTGCCAAAACTGTAGTGTTATCTGTTTTAAATTTATATATATAAGATATTTGAATTCAACCATTAAAATAATTTCAACCATTAATTATTTTTTGTTATTATAATAACTACATATATGCCAGCAATTGATTCTATTATTACTTTTTCTTATTTTTTTCTTATCCTTGTAGCGTCAATTTTGATTTTATCATGAGTGATTTATATGTGCTCATGGAATTTTTGACATCATCGTCATCAAGTGACGATAACGAATTAATATTGATAGAACATAAAAAAAGGCAGAGCGAAAATTAAAAATTACATTGAAGAAGTCGAAACCCATGTGGAACAGTACAATTATAAACCTCATTTTGCCTCTGTGACAGATTTCCTACTAACCTTCAATAGTCATCAACTTTAACGCTTAATATCTCAGATCATAAGGCAGAGCGACGTTTTTTTTGCCAGATTCTTTCATTTCATGCAAAAACGCGTCGAATAATGTCCGATGAAACAGTGAGTTCTGTAGGTTAATGAGGTTCACATTTTGTGAATCTCGTGTTCGCCTGACGAAACATACACTGCCGCGGTGGAAGGTATAAGTCCGGATATACAATAGATGTTTTAAGACTTAAGCCGTAAGAAATTAACCAATTATAGTAGAATCCGAGGGGAATAATCGACTGTGATTCGTCCATTTCTTATGGCTTAAGTCTTAAAAACCTATTGTAGATCCGGACTTAACAGTATACAACGGTCTTGATATGCACCAATGCACGTTGGTGTTTCCAGCCGAAATCGCTATAATAATGGACATCCCGGCCTTTTTCATGTACCAAACCTCGTAGGATAATGTCGGGAGGATCCCGTTTGCTTACAATCCCGATTGCACACACCACTCATATCAGCTGGTGCCTAGTAATTTTTCACTGCTTTACCAATGAGAATATTTTATTTTTAAATTAGCCAATTAGCGACGCATGTGTGCAACATGCAATGTGTGCAATCGGAGCCTTCCCATAATGTCCACGTTTTTATGGTTTTTCTGTACTATTACATACATGGGTTAGACAAGAACGAACAATCAAAGTTGATTATCCGTCTTTGTCTAATCTTTGTAATAGTATGGAAAAGAACTACAAAAACATGGACATTACCCTACGTTGGTACACGAAAAAGGCTGGGATGTCCATTCATCAGGTTTCCTTTTGCTGTTACTTACGCATTCGATAATTTTCTCATAGAGTAAAAAATTGGTTCAATTACTCTGATTTACGTAAAAAATTGGTTCATTCACTCTGATTTACGTTCTATATGTACATATATTTAAATTCCAGTACTGCTTTAATAGTCAAAAGTTTATACATTTATATTTTGTATATTGTATAATTTCGAATAAACAAATATTACATATATACGTCTACACACACGCCGTACAATTATTCTGCATATACAAAAGCAGAGTTGGGAAAGTTACCTTAAAAAATAAGTAATGAGTTAGCGTTACAGTTACTTCTTGTAAAAATTAACTTATGTTATCGTTACTTATTGTTTTTTACTCAATTTTAAAAAGTAACGCGTTACCATTATCGTTACTTGAAAAAAGTATGATTTGTCAAACTTTCGTTACTGTTGTAATATTAAAATAAAGTTATATATTAAATTTTAAAATTATAATACATTACTTGATAATTAATGTATAAATGTTATACTAAAATATTAAATGACAAATATTAAATATAAAACTTGAAACTGTCTAAACTAATTTGTATACATATATAATATATGGAGCAAGTTTTTCTTTATATTAATTTTATATTAATTTTATATTATAAACTTATCTAATAATTTTTCTAATTCTTTATTAATATTTAATATTTTTATATTTTAGTACTCATTTATATGAATATAGATTAAACTAATTCTTTTTAAACATTAATGTCGTTATTACAAAAGGTGTATTTCAAGATTCACTTCCAGTGTTGAAAATCCATGGTATGCACATGAGGAATATAAATTATAGATTTTCAATATTAATAGTGATTACTTGTTAATTATTAAAGAAGTTTCTAAATAGCAAAAATAACATAAATTATCAGAAAATATAGACTGATTTAACAATAATTCCATTCAAGGTTAGATCGCGCTAATGCGGAGTTCAGTGCTATTTAAAGAGTTAAAGGTTTTTCGAGAAGGAATATTATCAAAATAGCGGACATCTTCAAGAGAGAACCTAATAATGATTCCATAAAAATCTTAAAAAAGATCATGCATGCGGAAAGACTCGGATTCCGTTTTTAATTCGCTTCACCAGGAATCCATGCACATATCGCCGACGCCGGTGACTGATGTTAGTAGGTCGGCGTTAGTAGGTCTGCTATTATTCGATGAGCCGCGGAAGAACCGAGCTCAGTTGCGTGATAAACGTGGAGCACCCAGGTAGGTGGGCGCTTTGCACGATCAAGCTGAAGCTTGATGGATCCTCCTGTCTGATGTGAAAATAATGAGCTTTACTTCTCATCGAGTCCTAAATAAGTGTCATGTCATCAAAGAAAAATCTATTTTTTATTTCTTTTATTATATGAATAAAATTTAGAATAACCATCGGTTATTCTTTGATCTTTATTTTCATGATTTTTTTCCGTTCCTTATTTCGCGAAAAAATTGGCGCGGTATATGTGCGTGCGTGCGTGCGTGCGTGCGTACGTGTGTGCGTGCGTGCGTGTGTGCGTGCGCGCGTGCATGCGTGTGTGTGTGTGTATATTCGCGTGTGAAAATATAATGTAATGAAATGTATTCAAATTCAAATAATTGTCATTAGTGCTTGTTGTAAATATAAATACTATGTAACGTACGGCAGCTGTAAGTATATAATTAATGTATACATACATGCTACTGTCAATTATATAGTACATCAAAGAAAAACTTGAGTTAGGCCTGGACGATCGCCTTATAAATTTAATTACGCTTGACTCGCGCAACGTGCCTCTGTTTTTATTGAATTAGCTTAATATCATATATTGGTGCGTAAATACATCCCGATGCGCAATTATATTTACATACTTATACTCTCGATAGTCGAGTCACGGCTGCTGGTAATAGACCGAGGCTACCGTTAAACGTCGAATACTATAGTATATATTTCTGTTCCAAATGAAGTGTTTCGCACGTGTGTTTTTAACATTTATGAGTAGATTTTATCTTACCGTCTTTCTCCATAAAATATGAGAATAATAATGCTGTTTTAGGAAAGATCTCAGAGTCATCTTGATATTTTCCCGACAGCTAAAAGACATAAATAATAATTGTAACGTTTAAATTCTATTTGTAAAGCCTTACGAAAATAGGTTAAGATAAAAGTGATAAAGTAAAATATAAATTTTATGTACATTTTACCATGGAATGTTATTTAACATAAAAATATTCTTATAATCGAAAAAGTTGAACAGCAAAATAAAACATGTATGGTAAAACTACAAATAAAAGTAGACTTCTATTACACAACTTCTAGAATAAAATATCAAGTGCAACTTGATAAATTGATGTATAATAGTTTTCAAATACGAAATAGGATAACTCCGGTGTATACGCTGCGCTGGGATTTACGCCGCGGAAGTTAGAAAAAATAGAAGGAGTGGGGGTAATTTTCTCGCAACTACTCTGTTACATGCCTTTATGTTATATTGAGTTATAATTTCAGCTTCTTACTGT
>NW_017296956.1:4770812-4772914 GCF_001594075.2 Trachymyrmex cornetzi
TAGTAGACAGTACAAAGTTTTTACTGATATAGTTCGTTTATTTTAAACATAGTAAATAATACTTAATAAATTAAGTTTTTGATAGATGCGGCGTACATACCGGAGTTACCCTATATATATTATTATACTCGTATATCGAATCAAATAATTAAAGAACTACTTTTTCAAATATAACATTATTGCTCTCGTCATTTTTAAAATTCAAAATACATGAAGATGTAATTTTATAGCATTAAGAAGTTGTTTTAATTTTATGAATTGTTCTTTGCAGTATAGGTAAAAATATGGTTTGATAGCTCATAAATGTATGCTTTTAAGAGATTTACATATATATAGCTGTATAGCGTATTAAGGTGCAATTTTTTGTGACAATGCGACAAACGCAGGTTTCGCGTCAGCGCAGGCAGCGAAATAAATTGATAAATTAGATAGCCACATATTTAATGTTACGATATGAAAATGAGTAAATTTATATGAATTTATGCAGCAGAAGGGAAATCGAGAAAATGAGTTTGCGCTGGATTCATGAGAATCTAGAAGCGCCAATGTGTGACGAGGAGTGCAGCGATATCGACGACAGTTGCAGCGACGATAGCTGCGACACGGAATTGTTCCTCCAGGAGACGGATGTGATGAAGAATGAAAAAGATATCGCTCGCGATGGACGAAAGAAGAGGGAAACCAGAAGAGTCCCGAATTCGACCGTTACATTCGATGGGAACGGGTATAATCATCCGGATAATTAATTAAATCATAAGAATATACGTGTCAATTAAGTGCGAAACACGTGATTATAATGGTTTCCAGTTTGTATTTAAGAATACGATCCCTTACTAAAAAATATACCTAACTTATAAGCGTTATAACGTACCGTTATAATCCAGGTAGAACACGGAGTCATAATTAAATTATAATTATATCACAGAATGTCATCATGACGTCATTTGATACCTAAAAATTGACTTATAAATGACCGAATGAGGTCATGATGATGTCCTCATGACTTCTGTGTTCTACTTGAGAATTGCTTGCATGGTGGTCCGAAATAACATTCAAATTGAGTGTTAATACTTAAGTTGAAGGTTTATGTGGGAGTTAACGCTCAATTTAAGTATCATTTCGGATCGCCAACACTTAGTTGGGTGTATTTTTTCGTGAGGGATATATTATATTATTATAAACAATCTTTCAAAATAAAATGAAAAATTCGGCTAATTTGTGAAAAAAAGAAATAATAACTATTGGCTATTTTGTTTGTATTTCATGTATGAACATTCTAATGGCGGTGAAATGTGTAATTCGTGTAAATGAATGATTTAGTATACTTAATTTCTGGAACAAAAAAGGTAGATAAATATGTACATATAAAAATGTCTGCTTCTGTCACTGCAGAATACACAGCGAATGCGTCTGTCTACCTAATCGTCCTCCAGCACACGTTATAACGTATATTCATTAATCACTTGACTCGATTAACTTTCTGCTCTATATCGCCACAGGGTCAGGAGGTGCACATGTAGTTTACTTTATTAACGGTATCAAACGAGCTCGACGTTGTGAGGCGTCGCAACTACAATTTCATATGTGATATATGACAACTATATATGCATATTTGCGATAGAAATAAAATTTCGTCCGAATTTGTGAGAACAGGGAAGAATTATCTTAATTTGTTACGTTCTCCCCTGTGTGTTGAAAGAAAGATTTTACTTTACGCGGAGAAAGAGCTTTAGTTAAGTTGGATATAACATTTAAGAATTAGTAAGTTGAATATTAAGAAAATAATACATTGAGAAAAATGTTTGGATAAAAATGGACGAATCAGAAAATTCTGATTAATACCAATCGAAATTCCGGTTATAACAGTTAAAATTTTAGAATTCAACCAGAAAATTCTAATTCGTCTATTTCCAATCAAAATTCCAATTAATCGAATCAAACATTTTTCTCAGTGTAGAAACATTAATCTACAACATCTATATAATTGTTATTTTTTGTAGTCGTTTCGATAGTTCATTGAAACTATTTTTAAAAATTACACGTAGTCGCAGGCTGCACCCCAGCAAACAGATTTAACATATACGTAAATATATATATATATA
>NW_017296956.1:4772978-4781505 GCF_001594075.2 Trachymyrmex cornetzi
CATCTACAATTTTAATGCAAATACATTTTTTCCATGTATTTTTGGCTCCTGAAAACGAATCTGACAATAAAATTTGGCGGTCAATCATACTTTGGCCGTTCATTTTGAAAAAACTGTCAAAAAATCGTTTTTTTTTCGCTCTTTTAATGCATATCTCAGAAAATATTGATTTCACAAAAAAAAAGTTTCAAACAAAAAATGAAGCCCTTTAAACTCTCTACAAAAAAGGTTCTATGTATAATGTTCGCAAACTTAACGGTTTACGACTTTCTATGTGAAACGAGGGGCGCACGACTTCCATAATTGTATTGTTGCACATAGGTTTTTATTTTCTACGCGAGGTAAATCCTACGCGAGAAAAATCTTCATGGGTTAAGAATATTCCAAGCGGACACTGTCTACGCTGTAACTTTTAAGCGGTTAGGCCCCAAGCAGCTACGATATGTTATTTTTATTTTGTTCGGGGTGGCGTAGCCTAAGCATTACTGTCTACACACTCCTCTGTTCACATGGGTTTTGATTTATTTGGAATAGAACTACGTATAATAGAAACATTGTACGAGTAACTAATTCATACATTTAAAATTTGGTGCCTGTCGGACCGACAAGTAACAAGGCGCATGCGCATGACATAGAAATGCATGTAGAAGACATGGCGATTGTAGGGCTGTGACAGATTTCCTAATCTGAATGAAGTCGTCAACTTTAATGCTAAATATCACGGTTCGCGGGGGAGAGCGACGCTTATTTCTGCCAGATTCTTTCGTTTCATGTAAAAACGCGTCGAATGAGCCAAATTTTATCGAAATCGGAGGTGGGGGAGGTATTCTGTCTAATTACCAAAATGATTTTTTGGCAGTTTTTTTCAAAATGACGGCCAAAGTATAATTGACCGCCAAATTTTATTGTCAGATTCGTTTTCAGGAGCCATAAATACATGGAAAAAATGTATTTGCATTAAAATTGTAGACGCTGTAGCTTTTCCGAAGTTTTACCTTTATTTTAAACAAAAGCAAAGTATTATATGTGTGTATGTGAATATATATATATATCATATATATAAAGAAAAATAATGCACCAAATTAACATGTGTCTTTTACAAGTGAGACCTTTTTTCTGCAAAGAAACTTCTATAAAAAAAAAAGAGGAAAAAACTTACTGTTCGTTTTTAAGAAAAAAAAAAAAAAAACCTATTTCTCTCTCTGAAGAACAATTATTTAATAATTTCTTCTAAAATGTACACCTTTCAATATTTTTGCATAAAAATAAATTTTATTTACATGTAATATTATTGCAAATATCGCATGACTACATCATTGAAACCATGTAAAATTAATCGTATTATAACGTACGTACGTCTTCTAATGGCGACTGAGCTGTTCGCGTAACTATAATCTCGAACAAAGCCTATTGACATTTCGTTTCCTCTCCCTCGAGAATCGGTTTAAAATTAACAAAGTACGCGAGAACGCCTACGATATCGCGTGGTGTGCTTCATTCACGGGGCTTGCTGACCTGGAAAAATTGGCCTATAAATTTTGCAGCGTGTATAAATGTACAAACAACCTCTATAGTGATAAAGGAGACCCTAACGTCCAATGGCTTAAGAAGTGTAGTACGTCAGAAGAGAAATATGTCAAGAAATATGTACTATTATGTCAAAAATGCATAATATTGAAATATAATAAAATATTAATTTAGCGTGCACAATAGAAATAAAGTTTCGTCAAAATTAATGTAGCATTTAAACAATTCACTTTCAGTTAATTATTGGTGAAAGATATATAATTATTGTCAATATTTTTATTAAAACTTAATAATATTCGCGCGTATAAAAGAATATTTTTCAAAATGCGTTAAATATCCTGTATTAATCGTCCTGTATTAATATTAGTGAAACTAATTCCTTATGATAAAATTTTGAGGCTTATATATGCTTTGACAAAAATTTGAACTTTTCGTTAGAAATTCATAAGTTTATTTCCTATTTTTGCTCACGTTACGTATAATATGTAACGATATATACATCGATAATCCATGGACTATTTGATTGCAATTGTAGAACGCCACGCAACAATGAACGTAACTGCAAATCACGCAAATATCCTCCTTATATAATATGGGATCCACGACAACCAGCAAAAAATCCTATCTATAATTGCCGGATAATTAAGTTGTACTGTCGCACCGGATATCATCTAGCAATTACGCCATCGGGACGAGTGGAAGGATTATCCGGAAACAAGGAGCCATATGGTATATTTCCATCACACTTAATTGTTAAATATTAAGTCAAGTAAAATAAAAAAAACGTTTGCAATACATGTATATGTTATATTATGTATTTACAATAACGATTTACACATATGATCACCATTAAGAAAGATTTTTATTACACACACAAAAGTTTATATACCCTTGCAGATCTGCTTTACGCAACGCCGGTATCTTTTGGCGTTATTAGAATACAAAGCATCGAAACGAGGCTGTATTTGGCATTCAACAAGAAAGGGCGGTTGTACGGAGAGGTAAGATGCCAAAAAAAAATACGAAACTATAAAAATAAAGATACGTACAAGTAAACTCTCCCTGCAAATTTTCATTATATTATGAAAGAAATTCTTACAATGAAAGAAATGTAGAACAGTATAGCACAATTGCTCGTCGAGTGCTATACTATTCATATCTGTAAAATTATATATATATATAAATTTTATAAAGTGCTCTATACACACACACACACACACACACACACACACACACACACACACACACATATATATATACATATATGAAGTTCCACGTGAAATTCCTTTGCGACCATTTCACAACGTTCTATAATTTTTACAATAATTTCTCTGATTTAATTCTATGTAGATAATATTTAATAAAATACTTTTAAATATATATCTTAAAATTGGCTTAAATTCGTAATTAATAGTGCACGCACGCACGTATATTATAGTTGTAAATTTAGTAAAAAGTAAATTCCATTTAAGCTTAAAAATCAATTTTGTTTAACCGTATTAGTTGATAAATTTTCTCTCTCAACAAGAAGTTCATTAATAATAATCTCAAAAAGATGGTCGAGATTGATTGTAAATATATAATTTGTTTAATTTTGATTTTAGATAAATATGGCTAATGAAAACACCGAATGGGAACAATGGAGCATTGGTTCCTACGACGCGTTCAGATCGCGTAAATATGTGCAATATGGATGGTGGATAGGAATAAAGAAAAATGGACGAGCAAAGCCTGGGTCGAAAACATTTTGGGGACAAAAGGCTATACAATTTTCGGCTATCCAAGAGGATTAATTGGTTAATTTGAAACTTTTTCAAAATACAAACACGCTTTACAGGGTATGCCTCTTATTTTCGATAATTCATTCGTTACGTAAACTTTCTCGGAAAGAAATTCAAGACGGTGATGAACGAGTGTTCTATGAGCTGCAACGATGTCGTATGATAAAGAAAAAGAAAAACATTCAGAGGAATCGATAATCATCGAACAATAATATTCCAATAGAATATGTTTATTATAACACTGTGTTACTCAACATAATGGGATACTCAAATTTGGGACTGTGCATTCTTTTTGTATACTTAAACTAAAACTATTGCAAGTTGCAATTTCTTATTCATAGTAGATACATATTTGTTATTACATGTCAATCGGTAAATCAAATCATTAAGCAAGATTGTTTACGTACGACGATTATTGTGTACTGGAATCGTTTCGTAAATAGCAGAAGTTGTGATTATTTTGCTTATATTATATGCACAAACATTAGCTTTTTGTTAATACAACAATTATAGCGTATTTAAAAAAAATTGTACATAATATTATATTCTTATACATTATCTCTTACATATATATCTCTCTTATATTCTTATATATCTTCTCTACATTATCACTTATATATCTATATATAATGCATATATATAAATATGTTAAAACGTTGTAAGCAAGAATTTTCTATTGAAGAAGCAAATACCCCAATGAAAAATATGTATGGCTTCGAACGTTTTGATACCCAGCTTTATAAATATAAAATGTGCATCTTTGAAAACTATATACAAATATGAGAAGCAAATGTATGAAAGAGAGATGAATTTGTAATTGTAATTGTAATTGTACAAAAAACATTTGTTAATTAAAATTAAGTGTGTATTAAATGTATACAAGAAATAAGAAAAAAATTAAATTATTTAGAAATATTTCTACTTGGGGCTTCATATATATTATTTACTTCAAACACACACACACACACACACACACACACACACACACACACACACACACACACAATGCTTGAACTAAATGTCACGTTATTATATATAGGTTAACAAATATATATATTAGTACTGCTATGTGCATTAATTTAATAGAAAATAATCTAATCTTAATTTAAAGAAAATTAAGCAAAAAATTGCAGTAAAATAATTAATCTTTACTTAACAAACATCTAACTAAAATAATTTGCGAAATACATTTATATAAATTGTAAAAGTATAAAATACATCTCTTTGGCGTATACAATCATAATTATAAGCATGTTTCAAGTCACACAGTCACAGAATACACTGTGGTATTATATATTTAAAAAAAAGGTAAATTGTCAGAAATTTTTTTTTTTTTCTTCATAGAAAGTGTATACAAGTTGACGAAGGCAAATTAAGCATCAAATATTGAGACTTAAAGATTTTGCGTTATTTTTTGATAAATGTAAATTGAAATAAAATTCATGCATGCGGAAACTTTCCAAAATACTCAAAACAATCGCAATTACTTTGAGAGAGAGAGAGAGAGAGAGAGAGAGAGAGAGAGAGAGGGAGAGATCACTTATAGTTTATTTTCATAAATTGTCTAATTATTTGATTAATATGATGTGGTTTACTTCTTTTTGGTATTGGGACTTGTCGACTGAAATACGCTCGATGCCGACATTAAATTCTCAATGTACTGGCTCAGAACCTGATTCTCACTTCTCAGCTTGAGATTCTCCTCCTTTACGCTGTCCACTCTCTGTGACAGATCTAAAACGTATTATTTGCATATTACAAAAATGCCAATAGGGATATTTTCTTGTAACTTTGATCTTTAGTGAAATATATATCTACCATCCAAAGTATTTTGCAATTCAAGAACCTGTGCAATCAATCTAGCTTTCTCTTCTTGCTCATCTGGACTAATATCAGGATCTAAACCTATAATAAATATAAATCATTTTTACAAAGTATTTTAATTTGACAGTATTACAATCATTTATAGAAGCAAATTTTTATTTAACTGTATATAATAATTGAATAATAAAAGTCAATATATTGCATATTTAATGTTATTTTGTTCAGTTTATAAATACAAAATAAGCTAATATTCCTATGTATATATAGTTGAAAAAAGACAAAATATATAAAGACATATAACGAAAGACCAATACAAAAACAAATTATAATGAAAGAACAAATCAATAATATTACTTACTGTTAGGACTACAGCTGCCGTTAGTAAATGTCGATGGTATAGAATCCATGCTGCGTCCTCTGCCTAACGGATCAGACATATGTGACGCATTGTCCAAGATTTCCTCTTCTGGTATTATTACTATAATAATATAAGCAAAGAATAATATTAGAGTAAAATATTAAATCTCAACAACCGGGATAAAAAAAGAGGCTCATTATTATTAAAGTACAAGCAAATTGTTAAGTGTATAAAATGTAAAAAATATTAATGAAGTTCTAAGCAAGATAATTTGTGAGATAAATAATAAAAAGTTCCAATATCTCTTGTATTTCTATGTCTCTACATTTTTATTATCTCAATTTCTATATTTAATTCCGAGAAATGGAGTACACATTGTTACATTGTTACAGTTCACAATTAGATGCAGCTAATTTAATTCTCATATTAATAAAAACAATACCTATGTGTAAATAAACAAAAATAAGAAACAGACAGATTAAGTTATCAAATTTAGTCATAAATGAATAACATTATTAAATAACATTCGGAACAAAGACCGGAATAAATGATGTAGACTGCTTGAAATGAGCTAAGTTATAATTCCATCCATCAATTAAATATAAAGAAAGAGAGAGAGAGAGAGAGAGAGAGAGAGAGAGAGAGAGAGAGAGAGAGAGAGAGAGAATGTCAAGAGGAATCGTGAAATCAGGGACTCTACGCCCTACGCTCTCACCTTGCGGATCATCATCTGCCAGAGGTATACTATTCATGTCGTCTTGAAGCTTGGCCGTCATTATCACTGACATCTAGCGATTACGGTAATTAGGAGCGTAATACAGTGGCTTCAGCAGAACGTTTAATTTGCAACTGTGAGACGTTTTTTTCGCGCTGATTGGATTATAGATTTTAGATCTAGAAGAATAATCCTATTTCAGCAGACAATCACAAAACGTTTGCAAAACTGATTTAGTGAATGGAACTAATGTAGCACAATGTAGCTTACGTAGCTGTTGATCCGAATCTCGCCTCGAATCGTTCGCACTCTAAACAATTCCGAAACCATGGAGTATAGAGAAAGGAGGTCGAACCAGGCTTTGAAAAGTGTGATCAAAATTAGGTTACTGAACTGGTATTGATAGTGTTCGGTAGGCGGCGTTCGAATGGCAAAGTTCCGCTCATATACATTTATGCTGGATTCACATTGCATCCGAAGTGCGTCGCACGACGCTTTGCAACCAATCAGAAAACAGGATTTCGATGGATTTTGCATTTTAGCTTCTCTCTTTTAAGGTAAAATATGAATCTGTCGCATTTTAAGTGCAAAATATTTGATTTTATGCAACGCGAACAGACCACATGAAACTTTATCCCTAGGATGGAAGGTAAAAAGTGAAAATTTTAACCATTAAAGTTAATGGAAAAATTTTTAACTTTCCATTCTAGAAAAAAAGTTTCACGATCGATACCCTGCACATTGGGCGCGGAAACGATTGCCGCGCGGCAACATGAGACGCGGTAACCAATAAACACATTAGGAGCTGTAAGCTTATTGGCTAAAGCATCACATTTTGCAGCGCGGCAATCATTTCTGCGTCCAGTATACAGGAGTCACCAATTCAACTTTGCCGTGCGAAGGATGTAATGCTGGATTCGCACTGCATCCGATTTGCGTCGTAATATTAGGCTGGATTCAGACTGCCGATTTGAATCGTACGACGCTCTGAAACCAATCAGAAAACAGGAATCCGATGGATTTTGTTACGTATCATTAGAATCCTGTTTTCTGATTGGTTGCAGAGAGTCGTAGGATGTAAATTGGATGCAGTGTGAATCCAGCATTAGAAGCGGAATTCGGGAAAATTCCGACGTGCTGCATGTAAGAAGAGCAAACGCGACAACCTGACATGATTGTTTCACCAAAATGATATCGAACACCAGAAATGAAGGGTTTTTTTTTTACAAGATAAAAATCCATTCGGAATAAAGCACACGTAGCGTTTGCAGGGAGAGAAAACGCGAAAACCTGACGTGATTGGTGGCGTTCAGCAGATTCAATTATTGTGATGCAGAACCGTGAGCATTCGCTGCTATTAGTGCATTCTTCTAGATTAACCAATAACAGCGAAGGCTAACGGATCGGCAGCACAACAGTTGAGTCAGATGAACACGATCATTGGTTCTTGATAATTATATCGGGTACAGGAAACATACCATTTCAAGAAGAAAAGGCATCACCATTTGAGTGAGACTTCTGGATGAGAAGAGGGACCCATTTGGGTGCTTCGAGAGAATTTACAAAATGGGGGGAGAAAAAAAAGGGGGGAACCATTTGGACGACTCGAGACTTCCCCGAAAGGTACCACCCAGGGGTGCGTTCCAAAACGCAACTTTGGTAATTGAAATCTATAGTTAACGTAACGTAAACTATAGCTTTTTTAGTAACTAAAGTTACGTTTTGGAACGCACCCCAGGAAGTGACGGAAGGATTCTTTGGGTGATTAGTGTTCTTTTTTTTTCCCCTCCGTGAACAATAAGGGTCCAATAACTTCGGTTTTCTTCAACGGATATCAAAGAGAGAACGAAACGGACAGGGAGCAGACCTACGCCTTAACGGTATTGTACCAACGAGCGTTTTGAAATCAAGGTCGCCATCCTTTACCGGTACATCGGAGATTGAGTCTCCTCTTAGGAGTACCAGATCCACGTACACAGGGCAAGGAGCAAACCTCCTCCTGACGATGCCGTATCGCAGGGAGATTAAACGGGGCACCACCCCCCCGAAGGCGAAATATCACCGTAGAAACAGCGTACCGTAGGTGCGTGAAACCCTCACCCAAGGGGGAGTCTCGTTTATGGGGGGGTATTTTCCTAGGGATCCCGAGGGCTCTTGCCTGCCTCGGTATTTGTGGAGACCTGTCCTAAAAAATGGGTCTCCGTTCGGGCATTGGATCCGACAATCGGCTGTTCTGAATTACAGAAGTATCATACGCTAACTATTGACGTCATCAAGAATTTGGGTCAGGGTATAGGGGTTTTTTCCAAGTGCACATTTTGA
>NW_017296956.1:4782677-4783167 GCF_001594075.2 Trachymyrmex cornetzi
CCCCTATGGCGCCCCCTATCGGAGAAAAATGACACCAAAAATTTTTATCACGGAACATTCAAGGTCAAGCCACGATCCGCGCTAATCCGTTGGAAATTTTGGTCTAGCTCTTTTAGTTCAAAAGTTGGCCATTTTGGTTATGGCCAACTTTTGAACGGTAGGAGCTAGAGGGTCGGGATCTTAGACAATGTCGTTTGTTTTCTCAAGACGCGTCGATTGCCGTTGGAACCAACCCGCTATCTCTTTTCGTTCAGGCTGTGTATACTTGGACGGAGGGTTTCGCGGAACTTTTCTAAGTTCCGTGGTTGAGAAAAAAAGGTCAAAAATTGACTATGCCAATCGGTGTAGAATGTCGAGAAACGGATTCTGGACATACAAATTTTGGACCGAATTTTGGAATTTTGGAAAATTATTCTAAGTCCACGGGTTGAAAAAATCCATCAAAATTGGAGTATGCCAATCGATAGAGAATGTCGAGAAACGGATTCTG
>NW_017296956.1:4783303-4783514 GCF_001594075.2 Trachymyrmex cornetzi
GTTAAGTCCACGAAGTTACTTCTGGACGAAGTTAAGTCCACGAAGTTACTTCTGGACGAAGTTAGGTCCACGAAGTTACTTCTGGACGAAGTTAGGTTCTCGACTTGCAAGGAATTTTTCGAAAAATTTTTTATTGCATATTCGTGAAGGTTAGGTTAGGTATAGGGGTTTTTTCCAAGTGCACATTTTGAGTTAGGATTTTTCTCGTATA
>NW_017296957.1:0-16734 GCF_001594075.2 Trachymyrmex cornetzi
TAATATATCTTGTCCATATATAGATATGTTTATATTAGAATCTCTAACATAGTAAATTCTCACAATTCTCGCATTTGTCACGCAAAGTACGCGTCCATCCGATTTTTCTATCAATTACTTCTCGTTATTACCAATTTACGAGATATACTTGAATGAGTAAAAACGAGATCCCTACGAAGGTTCCGCGGGGTCTCGCAAAGAGCGCTATTAATTCCGATTTAAGGTCCCGTTACGCGCTTTGTGTGGTCCCCATATATCAGCCAGTGTTATCGCTCGTTGCAAAGCAACGCCTTTACGCGTACCTGACTTCTGCTCGTGTTGGTATCTTACGCGAGACGCCTACCGGATGAATAATTTGGTTACAATCTTAATCCAATGACGCATGGGCTCGGTGGCTCCTCCGTTCCCCTCCCGTTTCCATCTTGCCCTCTTAGTTCAATCCTTCTTTCTCTCTTTCTGCCGCTTGAACCGCACTTAACTGAGCACTCTGCTTTGCCCTGATTAAAGACCGGCCACTTCTTTATACCGCGCAGTCGCCTTACCTCGTAAATCGTGCCCTTTATTTCGTCACTGCATGCTTTCGTTGTGCCTCCAGTCAGGTTTTAATCATCAAGAGAAATCAAGATACTAACTGACTTTTCCTCTACTTTTTTTACATTTTCGTTCTCATTTTTATTCTTTTCTATTCATCTATAGTTTATTTATTTACTATGGTCTAAAAAAAAAACTTACAGAGAATCATCTTCGTTACGGGCAAAAATCTATGTTTTCAGAATCGAAGTATACAAGTATGCAAAATATTCGGCAGCTATGCTATTAAATAAGCTTGCTGAATGATGTACTAACTCCAACGACCAAACAATGCAATTTGTTGCCATGGGATAGTCCCGATCGTTCGATACCTGGCATTACGTTTTACAACGACACTCTGCGACTTCCCTCGCAACGCACAACGTATAGTGAACTCCGAAATTCACAAAATACTACCAGCATTGCAAGCAGCGAAATACTACAGGCCATTGGGAACTACTACGACGGTGCACCGCATTTCTTTCGTTTCCTGGCGTCTGATTTATAGCACAAATTCCGCACGCAGTTATACATCGCTCGGGAGAATTCCATGTGCTGACCTTGGTACGCATAACTTCCGAACAGATTTACACCCGTTTCCCTTTCTTTTTATCCTCGATTTTTCGATTTATTCTTCGATTGAAAAAAAAAAATAAAAGTATCACAAGTTCCCTTCTTTTTTATTCCTAATTATTTTTTCGATTGATCGAAGCGTCATGAAACAGTATTGAACAAGCCAAAATGACAAATCAACACATCAAGATATCTTTTCAAGAATTAATTAGAGAGAAAAATATATTCTTGTTTATATAAATTAATTATAAGTTCTTATAAAACATTCCTCTAAATTAGATCAGTGTATTCTATAATTTTTGCCATCGTGTTGTTCTAAATGTAGAAAATGTAGAAAAACAAAAACGAGATAGAGCAGCATGACTGGATGACTTCATTACATAGCGTTGCATGTGTTCGAATGTATCAAGATATAATTATCGGAGTTACCGTAATTAGAGTCATAATTACAGCGGCGGTAATAGTGATAGTAGTAGTTACATAACCACACACGGTATACGATATAGCATAGCAATGGGTACGTTGTTAGCCGCGGAGCGAGTCGCCTTCCCGTGTAACACTGTCTGTACGGCGTGCCCACGTACTGTTTAATATACACGACCGCATCTTTGTCGTAATGAAGAACATCAAATATTCTATTACGATACTTTCCAATTTCTTATCCGATGAATTCATGATTTCTTCTCCGTTCGTTTTGTTTCTCTTTCCCTTTGTCATTTCGCTGAGATTCTTTCATACATCGTTGTAATTAGTTGATTAACTTAAGTACATCAAACTTGTGCTAGGCTCTCATCGCCTTGCTCTGCAATTGTTTATTCAAAAGTGCCATACTGGAAATGCAGGAACAACTAATTGTATAATATTGTAATAGTTCTAAATAGATAAGAGAATATGCATTTCTGGAATACGAAACAGAAAATTGTACAAAATAATTATACAAAAAATATAATCATAATAAGACCAACGTTGTAACATTACTGCAATGTTACTGAAATGTTCCAAAATGTTTCTTGCTTACAGGGTTATTATTTTATGTACTTCGTTTACAGAGGATATTTCGGAGGATGTAAAAACTCGTTCAGTCGATTAGCTACGTAGACCGAAGTTGGTCTCCGCGTTACCACGAAGTCACTCTCTACCGAATAATTCAGTTCAAATGCCCATCACTGAGGGGTCAATGGAGAAATCAGGTTGAACGTCGTCGTCGGGTGAGCGTTCCACGTACAGGGGGGGATCTTAAGTGCTCTGTGGTCTCAATCGCTCTGCCTAGCCGCGACCGGTACGTTAGTGCTGCAGGGTGGAGAAGAGAAGCGCGCGACCGGCAGAGGTCGAGCAATAAGGAACAGAACGGTTTTGCGGTTCGGCCTCGTGGTTCTCTTCAAGGGACCCGACTATCCTCAGTCCCCGCGCATGCACGTTCCTATGTACCCAACCGGGGTCGGCCATCATCAAGAAATATGATGATTGCAGGCTGCTACCATTTACAGTAGTGCGGTTTTGTCTCGTACGGCGGTCTCTGGGGCAGCTATATCCTCTCACGCGCGCTTGTTGTTCTCTGGCGTTCAGGTTCGAATTTTAAGTGCCTTTATTCTCGTCACAACGTTATCCTCATCGCGTATCGAACTAGTCGCGTTTGCAAAGATATAATCACGGACGGCTCACTTTCTCCATTGCTCCCTACCTAACTGTCTCGTAATCTCAATGATCCAAATTATCGCTTTTGGACAAAAAATATTCATTACGATACTATACTTGTCTTCTCTAAATCATGAACGTAAATCGGGGATTTTAACATTTTTGTATCTCCGATGTATGCAATTTTTATTCGTTTTTTATCTTTCTGTGCAGATGTATTTGAGGTCTTTGGATATTAATACGCGAAATTTGCAATACCCGCCGATTAGTCGATGCCGTTCAACGTCGCCGTCCGGGAATCGCCGACCGGTATAAAATCGACTTTACGGCGTTCTCTAGAATGACACGTGACGGCATGCTTCGGCGAGACGACTTTCCGTTTCGGAACGTTCACGTGAAGGTAGCGATCATCGGCGAGAGAGTCACCCTACGCGTTTTCGTATGTGATAAATCATCGCGTGCCTCCACGGTGCTCGCACAATGCCGTACTAATCTTCCATCACGTACGCACGATATAACTACGCCCGCATGGCGTCTTGTGATTTACCATCCTGCGGCTAACCTCCATTATGTATAGCGCACGGTGGAAACTGTTGAGAATACCGTGCACCTTGCACTCGGATACTTACGTACAGTGCGTTTGGAAAGTACACGGAGAGACCCGTCGATTTCGCGCAACGCCCGCTCGATCACGACTGATCCCGCGATTTCCTTCCGCCTTTTACAAAACGGCCGATTAGCGATAAATTGTTGTCCGACCGTAAACCGTGGATTGAATATTAGCGCGTAACATTATATCAAGTCTTTAACTATATCAATACTTTGAGATCTAAACAACCGTTTATTACATTTCGATTTGGTAATCAACAGAAGAAGAGAGAAGAAAATATTTTATATAATCGCATCTTATGTAAATATAAAACACGTGTCGAATCTATCTTCAAGCTTTAACACGGCCTCCTTTGAAAGTACACATTGATTATTGCAGTCCGTAACTTTTTACGTTCATAATGCATCCTCATCGGAATGACAATAATGCAAAAACTTAATTCAGGTACGCGTAACGCAAATTCCGATTTAAATATTCCCGGAGGGCATCAAGCGATTGCTTTGTCCGTCGACTGTTGCATAGTCACGCGTACTTCCACCTGCAGATTTCTCGTGATTGTGTCTGAAAAGCCCTTGCAGCGCAGAAGTTGCATACTCGCTCGTTATGTGGCGGGACGTCTAAAAAGTATTTCATTACCAAGTACGCGCCGTTACCATAATGATAGTATGGTTTCTTTATCAGCGTGTAAGTTCTACGACTAGAAAACCTGGAGGAGAGAGCGCGAGGTATCTGCAGAAATATAGTGGCAACGATATTCGCCCGCACATAACTCGCGGCAGATAAGAATAAGTCGGCAGTTAGCCTCTCGAAGAATAGAGCAATTAAGAACGTCCTTGTATACGCCAGCAGCCGTCGTGTGAGCCGGAATTACAACAATTAAGTGTCCATTCCGCAAAAGTTACGAGGTACTTGTGAATCGAGTGTTTGGATTTTAGTACGCCATCGAAAGTTCTGCGCAGCTGCTCGCATTAAAATTTCATACGAGAGATTACTAATAGAAGAAAGAAAGAGAAGTAGCAAAGTGCGAAATTAACGCAATTTAAATGAAGCCCGTATTACAGCATAAGCACGTTTAAATTTCTTGGAACATATCGCAATTTTTAGGATATTCACATGCGAAGAGGTACGAAGTGGTTGGCGCAGAAGAGAGATCACGCGACACAAGAACTGTGATTCTATTTTTACAGCGGGGAAATCGAAAGCCAAGTGCAGGTTGTATTAGAGCGAGATAAGGAGATTTATGCGAGTTGCATCCGATACGAATAGGTCGTCGCCGCGCGTCGTTAGTAGACCGGCGCGGCTGGAAGAATGGAGCAATAAAGGACTCCGACGTGTACGCTTACGAGTCTGGCACCGGTCTTTACGAGCGATTTTCACGGAGTAACGGTCGTCCGATAGAGAATTATACCGGCGCGATCGGAGATCCTCTCGTGCTAATAGCGTACAAATCGGGCGACCAGTATTATTCACCAACCGTATATGTATCGGTACGTGCTTTGCCATCGATACTGTTGGATGCATGGCCTTCGGTCTGCGTTCTCGAGGAGATTTGCGACGATTTGCGACGATCGGCGAACTGATTGGAGGAGCACCTTTTAAGTTTCGTTCGCGACTCGCCGTATCGCGACTTCCGGAATTATTAGTCCCGATGAATCGATAGATGAATAACTAGAAACCAAGCGATTTTTTTTGATTCCGTAAAATCATAAAGATTATTGCAACCAAAACTAGCAATTAAAAGTAATTGAGATCCATTTTGTATACTTGATACACGGAAGGGACGATTTTGCTGAAAAAAAGTAGGATGTTAAAAAGAGGTCGATCTCTAGTCAAAGAAATGTAAGGAATAGTGTATTTTATAGATTTTGATCTCTTTATAAATATGATAATATTAATAAAAAATTCGAAACGGATAGGAAGCGATATTTTTTATAAATACGCTGAGAAAAATTTCCGGGCTTTATCCGTTCAAAAAGTAACAAACAGATATTTCCGATTGATTTTGATCGGATTTATAAGACTATCCGATCAAATTTATAGAACATTTTTCTCAGTGTATAAATAAATAAATTAAATGTGTCATAAAATGTACAGTGTTGAATCGAAGATCACTAAGATCAAACTTAAGACGATCTTGGATATACAGTTGGATCATGAATATTGCTGTAAGTTTCTAGTAATCTTCATTTTGAAAGCTATAGAATTACGTAACATTTACTATTATTAGGTCTGTTTTCTGTGGCTGAACTAGTGTATACTTTTAAAACTTAAAGTAAGAGAGACATACATTTGATATTTATCGAAAGCAAGAAAGAAAGTTCTAGAGCAGTCTAGTGCAGGAACAAAAAACAGACCAACTGTCATGTATTTGTTCGATACACATTTTATCTAAAAAATCGATCGTCGCACTTTGGGATTGAAACAGAAGAGAAGCTGTGGAGTCGAAACAAATTCTTGTTCTCGCAAAACATAATTTATGACCAACGAACGGCCGGCGATATCCTTTCCAACGTATAATTTATATCAAAGATATCCCTCGACTGTCGCTCGTGGCTGTTATTAGTTATTACGCACATTAATGACGAGCACACTAACGCGCGCGCGTGACTAAGCTCTGACGAAATATACGAACGAACACGTGTATATATAGCGTAGAAACATAAAGGATAAAATAATAGTGTGACATAATCGGCCGAGACCGGCGGGTGGATCTGCGGGATAATCCCACGGTTGATCCATTACGTTAGACCGACCGACCAGCCAACCGACCGATCGACTGACCAACTGTAATGACGCAATCGAGCGAAAGGAACGCTGCTCTTTCAAGTCCGTTTTGATTTCATTAATGGATCGGGTGCGCACTAATGCGACTCTGTTTGCCGAGCACTCGGCTCGCATTAAGAGGACGCTCCGCCGCGCGCTGGACACACGCGTCATTTCGCGCTCGACAATGACACCGATATCTCTTACCTCTTTTCGCCGCCGCTTTTCCCTTTCTACTTTTATTCCTCCTCCTTTATTATTAGTAGTCAT
This sequence comes from Trachymyrmex cornetzi, assembly GCF_001594075.2. NCBI lineage: Eukaryota > Metazoa > Arthropoda > Insecta > Hymenoptera > Formicidae > Trachymyrmex > Trachymyrmex cornetzi. The sequence continues at coordinate 6,422 of NW_017296957.1, forward strand.
TTTTTCATTCTAAACTCTTTTTTTAATGCACTGGTTTTAGCATTGCCAAGATTTTTTCAAGAGATGTTTATTTAGCATTCTTATCCTACCCTTCCATCCTATTTTAACTAACTTCTCTCGTCGTAAACCTATAGCTTTTATCCCACAGATCTTTCTCTATGTAGCTTCTCGCAGTTTCTTCTTTCTTCTTTGCTATTCGCAACATCTACCGCCGTCGGTACTACGGTGTCTCTCTCGTCAATCTCCCTGATCTCCCTCTCCTAGTGTCCTATTCACATCAGGAACTGCCAGGCCACTGCGCGGCCTAGCAAGGAATTAACACTTCTAGCAACGCGTACGAAGTCGCCTCGGAGGATTTGCTTATGCTAATCGGGACGAGCGGTCGGTCTCGTACCGTCTCGAGTCACGTCGCCGACGCTTCAAATATATTAATTAACATCGTCATTAAGCGACGCGGCCGCCAGTTTACCGGATCTCGTCCCGCGTCCTTCTAGCGGTGACTTGCGCGTGTTCACGACAGAACACGTTTCTGCCTATTCCATCTCCTTGTTCCACTCCCAGTTTGTTCGTTCTATGAGCAACCGAGGGCATCCTCGGACCCGAGCTAGGGGCCTGTCATGCGTGTTTGCAGACGCATAATTCCATCTTGCGGCCGTAATTGCGGTCGGCACATTGTCGACCCATCGTGTGGCATCGAGACACGAGATATTTCGCGGGGACGTGCTACATCGGCTGTTCGATTATGCTAATGCGATCGAGTAACGGGGACCCGACGGCTCGACTTCCGTGTCAAGAATGCAGGTGTATTCGTAATCCAGGCCCGCCTCCGTCGCATAATCGCGTACTCGATCGAAAGCCGGTGCGTTTAATCTCGTCCGAATGAACGACTTTGTGACGAGATTGGACGAGTCGCGCGATAACATCAAAGATTATGATATATTTCACACTCGATGCAGATGTAATTAATGTACGATTGGCTAGACGGTTGCCCTGCTTCGCCGCTAATCATTTTCACCGTATCGAAAGTCGCACGCGGAAGGAAAATATGGCTCATCGTCACACGGCATATACTAGTCTTTAACTCGATGTTCGATGTAATCGCTTTGACGATACACCATCGTCCTAATTAGGTAGTAATTAGATTCTGTACGGTAATTCGAGCTCGTGCATTCAACGGACGATGAAAGGAGCAATGAGCTTTGAGATCTCGTGAAAGTAGCCGGCGAAAAATCTCGAAATTCATTTCCTGTCTTTGATACATTTCCTATTTCTTCCTAACACATAAGCGTATCTAGAAATAATTATACTTAATTTTTCATATAATTAACAACTATTCTTTATTACAATAAATGTCATCACATGCCTCAGTGATCGAATTGAAAAAAACGTTCCGACTATCCGCCTCGGATAGTCGGAATATTCTTTTTCAGTCATAGTTTGTTACAAGTACATAGTCTGCTTCAAAATAACATTATGCTGATGTCATCTTTTGAGATGTATTTTTTTTATTGTACATTATTTTATACTATACATCTACTCATACTTTTCTTATTATTTTGCACTTTAATAAAGATTATTATTATTAATATTATTTAATGTATATCGATCTAGTTTAACTTGCTATTGTGTTAACAAATATTATTAAAAAATAAACTTTTATGTTTTATTATAAAATAAACTGCTAATTGCGCACACAATGTGCCGAAATTATAGCAGGGCTGATATAGAATAAAGAATGTGAGGCAAGAGTGCGATTTTATAAACGCAACACAAATTCGTACAAAGGGCAACAGAGGCAACGTTATCAATCCAATGGACCGCCAGCCCCGAATTCCGTTGTACCATCGGCCACTTCTTGCACCTTCCCCGCTTTGTGCCCGTCGTTATTTACGACGCCCAAGCACGGCTGTGTAAATTATGGCGAGGCCGGGTTTCATAAATTCCAGGACGAGATATGGAGCGACAAATTCAACTCCCAGGACCCGGCCGCGGCGCCCTGGTCGCGGCGGGCGCAAGTTACACGCGTGGACGCGCATAAATACGTGTGCTCGCGCACGCGGGTTCTCTACGTCCAACCTAGTGCGTGTGGACTACGACCGGGCTGCAGATTATCATATGTATACCGATTTCCTGCTGCGATAAACGCACTACCTGCCCGCGTGATGCTGATCCGGATGCGAATCGTCCTTCTTAAAAAAGATCAAGATATGTTGATTTTCGAGATTGATTTGAATAAATAATAGCTTGAACAATAGTGTGAACAATAATTTAAGATATTAAAAATGTTTAAATAAGCAGTAAGTACATATTTAGTGTGTACGACGAATATAAAAAACTCGTGACTGATTGTAACATATTTTATTTAGCTTTAGAATTATTTCTCCATATTAAATAACGATTTACAAGGGGCGTTCTATTTAATGTTAATACATTTTTTCAAAACGTTAATTACTGTAATAATTTTTTGCATATCATTTACAGCGTTAGTCCTAATGGCCCTTTGCTCCCCTTATTTTTAATTAATATATATTTTAAGGAACTTGTTCATTTTTTTTCTATTTATCAGGCTAAATGTTTATAATCATTCAGCAACAATAATTTTATTAATATATATCTCTATTAATATATCTCTATTAAGGTTTCAAAAAAATAAATCATAATAAGTAAAAAATGCAAGTCAACGTGAGCTATGTAAGCTGATTTATTAAGCGTGATATTCCTAATGTAAAATAAATAATTCTAGCAGTATAAAATAGAGATTTTGTTTAAAAACCATAATTATCTGCTATTGAAAAAAAAAACAGACTTAAATCGATCGGTGAAAGACAATGAAAAGCAGCAGAACGAGACCCGTAAGTGTGCGCCATACGGATTTTAGACTCCCGTAAAAATCAGTAACATCGACAAACACGAGGAGGATGGATGGAGGAGGATGGACAAGGCTATAAGCAGGGGAAGGGTTGAAGGTGGGGAAAGGCCCGAACGTCGTGGAAAGAACCGCATGGAGATCCCAATCTCGCGTGGAAGCCTCTCCAGCAGTGAGTAAAAGGTGGCTAACATCTCGAACATCGTCCCTGTAATCTAATGAGCACCTGCTAGGAGTGCCGCCTACACTCTACATATAGAGACAGACGCTTCTACGTAAAGTCGCGTATGCGATTCCAGGGCCGTATCCGTCCGCCTACCGGTGCTAACATTGTTTTAGTCGCCTTCGTCGAAACGTGTTATTTGTATCGTGGGAAATCTTTTCCGTCGATCGTAAACCGCTCGAATCGCAATATCGTAACGAGGAAGGTTTAGTCTCGGATGTTTCATTGTTAAACGTAGAATCCCCGTACACACTTTCCGTAATAGTAACCGTAAGATGTACCGTAAGAATTATTAGAAAATATCAATCAATCAAGAATTGTCAAAACTTTTCAATTCTAATTAGTTAGTTAATTCTTACGATACGTCTTACGGTTATTGTTATGATAAGTATATGCGACAGCCCTTATTCAACCAAACAATATTTGATGACATAAGTCGATATAAAAGTGTAGTTCTATCTTTGTTATTCATTAAATGTTAAGAAAAATAGAACAGTGTGTCAACTTATGTTATTAAATTCAAACCATCCATAACATCGATAAATGTAATATGATGGAAAATCCACACAACCATGATTTACGCAAAGATCCAAATAAATTATCCTGCATTTTTTTCCGAGATCGTTATTATTGTATTTAATTCCCTGAGCCTCTCTTTTTATATTCTATATTTTCGTATTTTGTTGCATCTTAAAGCTTCTCCTTTTTATCTCTCTTCCCGCGGATGGCATATGCGTTGAGATAGCCGGAGGTATTGGGTCTCGCGGAAGACAAATCGCGAGCCATGGCGAGAACGTTCTCCTTCGGCAGCGGCGCGCATATATCCTCATGTGAAATCTTTCGGATCGCTGACGGATAACTTCCAACGTTGTAGACGCGACGGACGCGCCGCGAATGGATCACGGACTCGTGTCGTAGGACGGCTCTGTACCTACTCGCTATCAAACAAACGGCTCACGTATAAGTCCGACACTCGCGGATGCGTATATACGAGGGTACGTACATTCAGATCCGAGAGGGAAAAAAAATAAAGAAACGGAGAAAGAAAGAGAAAAAGAGGGGCTACATGTTATGAGGGTACAGGTGCTGGTTTGTTCTCCTTCTCCGTCTCCATCTTCGCCATCCATGCCATCTTTTTCTCCTTCATTTGCCGACGTTGTCTACAGACGCGCGATTCCTCTCCGCTCTGTTCTCCATCCTGCTCCTCTTTTCATTCTCCTCTTCTCTTCCTCTGTTTCGTTCATATAACTTCTTTTCTTCCTACAGCCTTCTTTCTTTCTTTTTCAACCGCATCGTCCTCGTCGCCGTCCATGAGACGACATTCGGCCACGAGAGAGGATCCGCTCGCGTATGCGTGAGGTCGCACCGAGTGCGGGTGAAAGTCTAACCGTGGGTCACTCGCCAGCCGCCCGTACCCCGCCTACCTCCTAATGTAGGTGCATCTATATCGCTGCGTGCGAGCAATGGTCAGCCTAAACTATAAGCGCGCTCGCGTCTTTCTCGTGGAAATACCGCTACCATCGCGCCGATGCGCGATGCGATGAAGCGGCACGACTGGACGGCTATCCTATTATCTCTCGGGCAGCAGATTCGAAAGATGCGCCGCCGCTGATAAACCCCGACGGCGAGGTCCCCTTCCGCATGAGGAAGGTTCTCGCGCTTCGAACGCCGAGCGAATCCTCCGCAGAAATATTATTATGATATCGCGAGTAATAACGCGAGTGATAGACGCGTTAACGCGTGCTAAGTAGCGGTTGTTACGTCTTCTCGCGTTGAATCCGCGGATTTCAGCAGCTCTCCGCGGATTGTGGCTTAACGTCTATTTAAGTATTAGATGCTGCTCGGATGCTGTTCCTCAACTTTCGTGCAATCCTCGTTTTCGAGAAATTTCAACGTAGAATACAATTAATAAAAGTCCAGTTGCCACAAAATAACAATTATATGTATGCAAACCTAGAAATTTATCGATCCAATCTATTCAGTAATTAATTCTAATAAAAATAAATTGCTACGGCAAATCCACCGAGATTTAATTGTAAGCATGTGTCGTTAAATTTTATCAAGTGATTTTGACGTCAATTTTACATGTGATTCTCTTCGCAATAATAATGCGTCACTGTCGAGCGGTCTTGATATTTTGTATCGGCAAACGTCAGCGAGTCGCGGCATACGCGCGTAGATCGTACCTTCTGCTCTGAAAATTACGCGGATGATCGTTAGAAACTGGCGAGTCTCGGTGAAAGCGTCGGTTGAAACATTGTCGCGAGGCGTGGGTCGCGGGGTTAGACGATATGCGCGATTTCGCTTCGTCCACGACCGAGCGAGTGAGAGCGACTCCCTCCCGCGCGTCGCGCCGCGCCGCACCGGAAGAGATGTCGCGTTCGCCGCTTCAAACGCACCTTTCCCCGTACCGTACTGTCACGTCATTCAGTTACGTGGCGTGGTATATCGTGTATACGCCGTAATCACATTTGATTGATTGTCCACTGATTAATTGGCGTTTCGATGATAACAGCTATTGGGCGGAGCACCGATCGATGTTACGAAATTTTGATACGTGACTAACATCATCTGTGAGATCTAAATCTTATTATAAACTATGTAATATTAAGTACGCCAAATGTCCTTTTATCTTCAAATAACTTTAAATATCAAAAGGTAACTTAATTCCTTGAGTTAAACAATATTTTGTTATTTTTTTTACTTCCACGTATGTTAAAATGTAAATTAGTCCACTTCTATGATTACATAGAGAAAAAATTTTGGTATGAATGCTAATCCTATGTCCGAGAGTATACTTTGACATTATGAATTTAACTCTCTATCCGCCAAATTGACTTTGAAGGCACACATGATATATTGATTATCAATTTTGGTAGGTAAATAAAAATCTGTAAAAAAGAAGTGAAATTCAATTCGACTTCTTTGATAATAAAAACTCGTTATTATTAAAGTTTGTAAAAGTATGAAAGAATTTTTTCAGATTTTTGTTCAGTCCAGAATAATCTGCTGTGAAGTTTAAAGACCAAGTTGCTGATGGAAGGTGCAAAATTTCACATGACCGACGGGAAATTAAATTCACGTTTAGAAAAGAAATGCTTAGAAATCATATATTCATTCTTTGCCCTAAATTCTTCAGACATGCTTTCTTTCATAATATTCTTATAAATTTTATATATACGAAATAAGGTATACACATGGTATATGCCTAATTTGAATGAAAATAGAAATAAGAAAGGCTTTTGCACAATTCCTTATTTAAGAAACCGCTTCCTATGGAATACAAGCTCCTACAGCGGGGAATTGAATTTCGGAGGTATCGAATAATGGACTCCTACGAGCGAGCAATTGTGTACAACGGAGACAGTGCTTTCACGGAGTGTTGCGCTTTGGTCGCGCGTAACTCGCCTCATTCGCCGCTAGTCACGCGTCGCATGCTCAGCGTTAACTCGCCTCGGAGTTGCGCTTACTCGAACGTGTCCGTAATACCACGCGGATGAAACAGACGTGAGAGGAAGGAAAAGGAGAGGAATAAGCAATGAAATATACTTTTTAGTGTTCGGCCGTTGGTCGTACGCCGCACCGCGTCGCTGAGTCTCGCGGTGACCGTCGCTCGCTTGGCGGCTCGACGAGCGTGCAATTATCTCACTAACATTAATACGGCGAACACGCGATACTGGCGGCGAGTCATTACTCCCGTCTAACCTAATTAGCAATTCCTCCACTGCTAATTATTATTAATAGGTGGACATACCAATACGCGCGATTAATCGCAAACGGTTATACGGTGAGGCCGCGCCTGTTGTTGCTTGGGTCGAAGGCAAAGCAAATAACCGAACGTTGGTAATGACCATTAGGCGAACAATCGACGCGCTTAATGGTCGATGCAGCGTTTTACTTAAATTCCACCAGAGATCGGCGAACCCCTTGACGTAATTATCCGCCGTTGGTGCCTTCTGAGGTTACGGTTGAAGTCAGCCAAGTGGACGAGTAGTATCGAATCGCGAAGGGATAAGAGGGAAGCGAGGAGAGCCGGAGAGATCGAGGGAGATGGTTACTTCTATAAGAAAGAAGGGCCTCCTGATTTATACCGTGTGCTTTATGAGCAGCCTGCCTCTCACGGTCGCGGTTTAAGTTTTGTCCGTTTCGGATCGGCACGCCAAACGGTGGAGATGCATGGAGAGTGACGTCGAGGGTAGCAGAGCGCAATAGGATTACGCGAATAACGAAAATGATGAACACTTTGTTTGCTTGTCTTATTTTCTTTCCGTCTGAACAACATTTTTGCACATGTATTTACTTAAGCTTTATGCTTGATCAGAATTTTTTTTCATTCAAACAAAATGGAATTCGTGACTCGAGGATAATCTGGTTCGAGAGAAAATAATTCTTCGTTTTTATATTGGCCGATCAAAAAGTTAATTGTAACTCGAATTAACAAGGAAACCGTCGGAAATGTCTTATCGATTTTAATAGGCTTTGGACATGTTATTGTAGAGTATCAAATAATATTAGACCTATATTTTTTTATTTAATTATTTCAAAATTCAGACCAACCCCTCAAAATTAGCAATTTTCTTTTATTTTCAGCGAATACTTTCCAATTACGAGGTATTTGAAAAAAATATTTTATATATAGATAGAATTTATTACACTTCAGCGTATACAGCCAAGAAGGGGACTTGGTTTACAAAAAATTTTAACCCACTCATTCTTCCATTCCTCTTTCGCTTGTACTCACATTCTCTCATTCTCTTTACTCCTTATCTTAATAACCTAAATACCTCCTCATAATTTTATTAAACACTATTTACCATATACAATATAAAAGACCTAACAACTAACAAAACTATAAATATATATATAAAACAGAAATAAAACAGAAATAGAAACAGGAAAAAAAAAATTTTATATAATAGTTTTATGATATTTTGTACTCTTAATAACAGTGTATTTTAAGATTTTTTGAAAACATCAGAAATGAAAAAATCCATTATTTTCATGAAGTTGTTTCAACCTCTTGTGTCGAAAGGGATAGGTTAATATCCACTTCGTCGTTCCGCATATATATAGTTTATTGAATTTGTAACATATAAACGATAAAGTCACAGTCGATATGTATATCACTTATGAACCAATAATGTTATTGTTTGTTTATCGGCGGCAACGCCTGGGGACGATTTTACGTCCTGAGTCGCCTTTCGCGTGGGAGCGATATCGAACTCGCCCTGCTTGTCTCTTAGTCAAATGTATGAAAATCTTTGCACTGCTTTATACCACTTTTAGCCGAACGAAACTCGGTAACGCTTGAGGCACTTGCCTTGTATCGCGGTATAATCGCACGTACTGGATACTGTTGGTAACGACTCGTCGACGTGAGCTGTACCTTGGATCCTTTTGGAAATGGTCCTTCCTTCCGATCGCGAGACCACGGAAAACTTTGATCCGCGTTGATTGGCCACGGTGGTAGGGAAATGGTGACATGTTGACACCGAAACTGAAGGGTAATAAATTAACCCTACAAAGATAAGAGACGGCCTTGATCGCTGCCGCCTTCTTATGATCTCTTCCGTCGTTACCACTGTCGGATCCTGTGATCATACTTTGTGTATGCGTACGTGCGACCGCCTTAGTTCGTTCGACCTTTTATGGTGTGTGTATGTGTGCATGCTTGTGTGTGTGTGTGTGTGTGTGTATATATGTCGTGCACGACGTAATCTACGATATAACAACCTCTACACCTTGAATTAAAGCAGATAAAAAATATAGGTTTAATATTTTTTATGTTCTATAACAATGGTGCACAACTTGTGGTCCTGCGAATTTTTCTACTACCTATACCAGCAGCTCATAACTAAAAAAATAAAATTATATTTTCTATTTTATACAAATAAAATAAATTACGTGACGCAGAAAATGTTACTTGTTTTTAAAATGACTTTCTGAATTCCTTAAGAAAAAGATTACTATTATCAGTGCTCTATAACATGTCTAAAATTTCTCAAAATCGAAGACAGTTGTTGATAATTGTAAGTAAAATTCCACTTAATATAACGAACTCTCTAAAATTTTTAAGTGAAATTTTCACTCTAATCCTGGAGTCCACTGACCAGTTCACTTCACATGGAGGAAGTATTTACTTTAATAGAGTGAATTCTTTCACACTAAGACAAAAAGTGAAGAGTTTTACTCTTATTTTTGAAGTAAAATTGTTAATGTTTTAAACTTCACTCCAACTTAAAGTGCAGAAATCACGCCTAACGCCTTCTCAGTTCTTATTCTCGTACAAGTGCCGTTTACAATAGCTAATTATTAATTGAATTTAGTTGTTTTGAGTGTATGGATAACGTCAAGTGTTTGACAAACTCGGGAATGAATCTATCAGAGGTAAGCCTGTTTATATTGGGTATGGGAATAAGTTTCCGCCCTTTTTTTAGTGAAAAAGATGTATTTATTTAAACAAAACAATGCAAAGTAAGTTTATTCAAAATATGCTCCATCAGAAGCGACAACTTTCCCCCACCTTTCAGGTAATAAACCGATTCCTCGAAGAAAGAAATCTGGTTCTTTTGAAGCAATCCATTTATCAAGCCATGTTTTGATATCTTCATAAGAATTGAATCGCTCTCCAGAAAGAACCGACAGCATGGACCGGAACAAATGGAAATCTGAAGGAGCAATGTCCGGTGAATACGGCGGGTGGGGCACAATTTCCCACTTCGCTGCTTCCAAGTATTTCTTGACCGGTTTTGCAACTTGTGACATAGCGTTGTCACGTGGCAGAATCAACTTATCGTGCCTATTGTCCCATTCCTATTGTTTTTGTTTCAAAGCTTAGTTCAAACAAATCGCTTCGAACGAATATCAACTACTGGGCTCACTACTTGAACACACACCTTTCAAATACATGTATTGCTGTTTTATCAAACACAGAAGCTGTGCTACTAACGACATCTCTCTAATGGGCGGAAACTTATTCCCATACCTAATACATTTGTACATGTTACGATGTTAAATGTAAAGCGTACTTTCGCGCTTATTCATATATCGCGACAATCGCGATTCTGCCTACAGTTATCCCAGCGAACTCTAGAACTGTATCTGTGCATGCGAACTATGTGGCAACACTTGCACCTTCGTAGTCTTGCGTTATATCGTCGTCAATCCGTCGCGCCAGTACCTCCGTCTACTGTGATATATATATATATATATATATATATATAT
>NW_017296957.1:17608-58065 GCF_001594075.2 Trachymyrmex cornetzi
TATATATATATATATATCTTTTTGTGTTTTTTTTCAATTAAAGAACATCTTTACTAATTATTCATCGATAGGGATGCCGCAAGATTCGAGATTTCGAGAATCTTGTCTTGTCCCGAATTTTGAGACAAGATCGAGACAAAATTTGCGCGGAGAGTTTAAAGACAAGACGAGATTTTAGACTCGAGATTCTTGAAAATCTCGAGCCTCGAAAAATTATAGAAATTATATAGGATTTATGTCGCAGAAGTCAGAAAAAATAGAAGGAGTGTGTAAAATAAAACTATTGTCAGTTGAATCGATTTGTGAATGTAATAGTACCGCAATCATATGCCACACATAAAATGATGTATACCGTATATACCGGAATTACTGTAATTGTTTTCCTAAACAAATAATACAAACATGATTAATAATATCAAATGTGTGCAATATTGCTAAGCCTAGATCACATTAAACTATATCTAATATAATACTATTTAATTAAATCAAATAACACGAATCACATTTTTTTTATTATTCAAACACTTTATTGTACCAATTATAATTATTATTCGCCAAATAAGATTTTAGATATTGAACATATAGCCCATGAATTTAAACAAAGTAGAGATCTCGCTGATTCCTCGCATAATCTATTTCTATGTTTTATTATAATTAATCCTGCTGTACAGAATAACCTTTTCGATGGAACGGACGTTGCGCAAATACTTAAGCGTCGTCTACAATACACGGAGTAAGAAGAGTAAAAAATTGACCAATTACAATCAAATCTGAGAAAAATAATCGATTGTAATTGGTCAATTTCTTATTCATACTTCTTACTTCGCGTATTGCAGACAACGCATTATTTAAATTGTCGAGAATTTCGAGACAAGACAAGATTTTCGAGTTCGAGATCAAGACAAGAATATACATTTAAAGATTTTTTCAAGACAAGACGATATTTCCTAAAATTTCGTCTTGTCTCGTCTTGTGGCATCCCTATTCATCGAGGCATCGATTACGTTTACACGCACTGATAAAACCGTTTAAGTAAAAACCGTTTTAGTTAAAACGGTGTTAGATGTCCTATAAATGTTCCTTAATACCGATGTTATTAAAACTGTTTTAATAAATCCAAACCTCTTCTGAAACAGGTTTGACGTTACTAAATCGTTTTAAGAAAGCCGTGTAAAAGGTAATCAATCGGTTTTACGTATCAAAATTCAATGTTACCAACTTTAGACGTTAAGACAAACTTTAGAAGGTTAAGACAAAGGATATTTCGTCTCATACAACATCATACAGGTAAAATATGCCTGATCGTGTAACAGACACCAACACCGGTTTTAACTAAAACAGTTTTATCAGTGCCGTGTAAACGTAGTCATCGATTCTTCCACGCCGCACCTCTGCACCCAACAGCACATATGTAAAATATAAATCGAAAGGATATGAACAGAGATTAAGGTATTTCGTATAGGTATTTTAGGATAACGAAAGAAATTAATTTCTACTGAAAACGTTAACAAAATGTAATAAATCGAAATTCATGTCTTCAATCTTTAATATGTTTGCACTCCTGAACAGATAAAGTACTTAGAGATTTCAAGACTTAGTAAAAAATGCCTGCAACTTTATGATTAGATTACAAAACATCCTCTCTCCGAGAAAAGTCACTCTTTTTAGAGTTGAAGAATAAATCCAAATAAAAAATGAACAATTTCACTCTTTTGAAATTTCGCTCCACTTCAATTGGCGATATTTTCATGAATATTTGGAATGACTTTTCACTCCAAGAAATTTAGAGAATATAATATAGAAGTTTAGAGTTTAGAGACTGCACGAACATAATAGTTTCCGAAGGCGGCTTAGGGAGAATGTCGCGCGAGTCGCGAAATAAATCCCACCAGACTCCGCGACGATTTTTCGTAAACTGTGAGCAGGTATGTTGATTGCGAGCAGCGATGCGCATAGAGACGCGCGTAGATGCCCCGCTCGCATAGCTTGAGTCGAAGCGGCACAGCTATGCGCCACTATAATGCCGCGCAGCGCAGCGCGCTTGAGCGACATCGGTTAAACGATGCTCCCGGGTGAACAGGACATCGAGGGATCGCTGGACCCCGTTGCTGAGAAAAGAGATAAGCCGCGGACACGTGGGAAAATTACTGCGCGGCCACTCCACCGATTCCTTATAGACCCTGGTCGTCCATTGTGACTTCAAGATCGCATACCACTATTGATTTATTCTAAATCGCCTTCCGCCACGATACGCTTCGCACCGATACGCGCTAGTTATTTAAGATCGACCGGCACGTGGAAAAAATTAGAAAATATAGCGTTCCGATGAGGAAGAGATAATTAAAATGATCAGAGAGAGAGAGAGAGAGAGAGAGAGAGAGAGGGGGAGGGAGAGAGAGAGAGATTAGAAGATAAAAAGATGGACGGATGAAAGAGCGGGGCTTACCCCTTGCGTGCCACCCTCAAGCCCGTTATGTATCTGCTATTGGATCTTCTGGAATTGCATTGTGATTCCCACCCAGATTGATTCGAATACCCATTAATACTTTTGAGACTTTCACAGGTATTTTCTTCAAAGGTGCCAAAGAGTTTGCGGTATATTACCACCGTATCATGATCTATTGTTAATGTTTTGTAAACCTTGCTGAGGAGCGCAATAATACTGAGTATCAGTGCGCTCTTTGCCTTGATGAAATGAACAACATTTCATGAAACGGTGATAACCCGCATTAGCGAATAATGGATCACGATACAATGATAACCCACAAACCCTTTGGCACCTCAAATACTCGTTGTATTCCCGGTAATGTCGAAAATTATCATTACTTTTAATCTTTTAATTAAGTAGATGGATATCTTTTTTTACTTTCATAAGCGGTTGCTAGCTATTTTGATTTAAAAAATGCATCTTTCACAAAATCACATCTTTAATTTATCCGACGGATACAGCTTTTACAAGAATCGATTCGCGCAATTGGCTTGCGTCATATAAATAAAATACTGCTAAAGTTCTCCTTTGCTTCTCTAACACCCTTCTCGTATATCTTATATTTTTTCTAACCAAGAATAGTGGATTTCTCGGGATGGTTTACGAGCGAATTGTATATCCTTCATTCACATAGAGTGCGGATATGTTTTTCGATCCCAACGACGCAATGGCAGAAACGATGATGACAGCGGTAGCAAAAGCAGCAGCAGCAATAGCGGCAGCTGGGTAACTGCGAGGACAAACATATCAAGAAAGATCGGAGCGGGAGATCCGAGAAAGAGGCGGATATTCGCGACGTACGAAAATGAATGTCCAGAACACGCATGAACGAAAAACTGGTCGTGCCACCTACACGAGCGATACAGGGTCGCGCGGCGGGGTCAAAGGTCGGGCCCCCACGGAGCAGTAAACGCAATTTTTGCATGGCGACCGAATGCCAATGAAAACCGGGTTATTAATAAATCGACGTAATCGCCGCGGTCGTCGCGGTCATCGCCGTCGCTGCGCAATGCGCACAACGAAGGGCGCGACAGGGCGAAGACCCCCGAATGAGTGCGGCTATTCTTGAGCTTTTATAACGCTCCTGGTGGGAGGAATAAATTAAAAATAAAATAAACAGGAGAGAAGGTCAAGCGTCGCGACATTGCATTAATAAACTCCCCGGGCATCGTGCTTAAGAGGTTCATTCCTTCGCTTCTCTCTTTTCCCTCAGTCTCTACTTCTCCATCACCCTCTTTCACTCTGCCTTTCTTATTTTCTTTCTCCCGTCTGTCCATCGCCGTCCTTCTCGATTCACTATCCGCACGATATTCTTTCTCCTTCAGCGATATCCCTTTGCCTTTTGACCGTGGCAAGTGCTTAATTCCATCAAGCCTTAACTTTCGGATTAAAAGAAGAGTTAAGAATCAGTTTTTTGCAAATACGAAAATATTGTTGAGTACACGGGATATAGCATTTCTTTTCTGATATGGTCAACTCTTCCACGGTTAATCTCGCATGTTTGTAACTAACATGTATTTGCCACTGTCTTATTATGTAAAGTCTATTACAAAAGTCTTACTATAAAAAGTCTATATATATATAATGAAAAAAGAGAAAAAAATATACAATATAAAAATATGTACATATAATACGTTGGACAATAATAGTTTAATAATAGCAATGAAGTAAATATTGTATTCACTGCTATATAACATTTACATAGTAAATAATTTTAATATTTTCAAATTATTTTCAAACTTTATATAAATTAATCTCGTAAAGCGAAAAGAAAGCGGAAAGAAAGCGAAATCAATAAGACGCCCATGCGTTTGTGTCCTCTCCTCTTTGGAAATGTGCTTCAGTACCGTGGCTTACCGCGAAGGAACAGAATCCAGGATATTCCAGCATCTAGATACTTCCTCCGGCAGCTTGAGTCCGTATCTGAGCGTAGATCGGAATTCAGGTACACGGTAGCGCTACCTCGAGGCGCACAGCTCGTGAACACACCACCTCCATCCGCCGTGGAGGCAGGGAAAAAGCACATAAAGGACGAAGACAAGAAGTAGGAAAGACGCGGAGACGGGGTGAGAGACGGCTGGGTGGACCGAGCGAGCGGGAACGAGGTAGAAACCTCGCGGCGGGCGAAAGAGAGACGCAAGGAGGAGTCAGCTTGCGAGAACGACCGGGCCGCGCAGCGATTCAGCCCCGCCGGCTCTGGTCGTCCGGTGATCTACCGTGCCGAGCCAAGCCCCTCATTAACGCCTTTGCTAAGAAATTACACGCAGTCGGTGGCAAACAAGAGCAAGAAGGTGTCGGCCGCGCTCGTTCTGATATACGAGACTAACGCTCTTGTCCGCCGCCTCGCCTCGCTTCGCCGTTTCCGTCCCGTTCTCGCGCGAAGCTCGGCTCTCCTCCCCTGTCGCGAAGCGTGCGAACCTTTGCAGCCAATTCGATCGAGATTCTGGTCCAGATAACGCGCGCCCTCGTCGTACGTGCCCGAGAGCCTCCGCCTCGATCGCGCGAGATCCAAGCTTCACCGATCGTATACGCTTTAAACCAACATTTTGCCGATTTTTACCGTTTCCGTTCGCTTGCGAAGATTATCCAAGTATATTAAATCTTTTATATATTTTAATGTCAACTGATTAATTAAGATTTAAAAATTGTTCAAACTTAAAAGATTTATCTTCTGTCTAAATTTTAACGGAAAAATAATTGCAACGTTTCTGTCAAATTTATTGTAGAAACAATAGATTAATCCTACTAGTAGATCTTTCAAGTTATTTATTTGAATATTAGCACACAAAAAAATGAATTCTTAAAGAAATTCATAAATGCTTTAATTCAAGAATATTTTATGCTTAGAATAGCGCCAAGAATAAACAATTTCCGATTAACAATAAATTATTCGTAAAATAAAATAAATTTTATTCTTAGTTTAAAACAAATTTTATTTCAATAAAAGAATAAAATTGCACTCGTTCAACACTAAATATGCTTATATTAGCATTATTTGTTCTTCCATAAAACCTTTTGTCTACTTATTTTAAACCCCCAGTATGCTTTTTAGTAACATCAAGATGACAGAAACCAATGCTGCAGTAAGTGACGATAGCTTTATAAATAAAGTGCCACATTTATAGAGCATGCCTCCTAATGTGCACGGGTGACGGGGTACAAGCTCCCAAAGAAAAACTAAATCAAACTTGGATTATACCCTCTATTAATATAGCTCAAAGGCAAGTGAAATGCTGAGACCGTTCTACCAACCTCCATTAGCCATATTGAAAATAAGGATGCAAACAGACGGTTAACCTCGTCACAATGGAAGAGAACGCTGGTTGCATATACAGGCGGATCCGCCGCGACGGATTCATTGCTCATCTCACCTATTTAACTGATAGCAAATCCGCGAATCCACCGCGAAAAATCCGCCCGCGTGTATAGGCTCCTCTTCGTCACGTCGCAGTGATAAAGTCAGCCGGCTCGCGCATCCTCATTTGCAATATAACTGATAGAAACATTAGGACGAGCTGAATATTTCATCCACCCGTAAAAATTGAACCACATTTGATATATATTCCACGAATGCAACAGTTTCACTCACAAAACCACGGTCAATCGTCATTCACTACACCCATGCACTTCCGACATCTTGATATTACTGAGGGGCCCTTATACACACTGTTGCCGCCTGCAGGCGAATTTTCAAATTTGTAATTCTTAATTCAAGAATAAATAGTTTGTAAATAATGTGATTGAGTTTGTTAGAACTATATAATGATTTTAGAAACAAGAATACAATTTTAAGAATAAAATATACTTTGCATAAATCTATTAGTTATTAAGGCCAGTGAATATTTATAATTAAAGAGAACATTTTATACTTAAATGAAAGTAAACAGCATTCAAGAATAAAAATATACGTAAATCAGGAATTCATTTTTTTCTGTGAGGTATCATCTTTAATGTGAATTCCGATAAATCACAATGTAATAAAATTGTTTTCGCTAATATATATTTTTCCTAAAAAACATTTTCTTTTAATTTACTATACTTTGTCATAATCGCACGTTTAATCATCCAAAAAATAAAACAGTGATGAGATTCGTCCGTCATGCAATCGCACTAATAGATCAGAAAACGGGTTCTCTTCTCTTGTTAAACTATAGTTTAACAAGGTTGCTTATAGGCAACACCTAGAAACGTCTCTTGGCCGATCCCGCTTGTATGAGCTAAGAGCTCCACGCATCGCCAATCGTGAAACCAAAAAGTCATAAACTCGATCGTTGTACACGACAAGATGCGCGTCGGCCGAATTCCTGTAGGGTCGTCCCGCCTGTACTCCCCCCGCTCAACCTCCCGTCCTTCGCGTTGATGTTTGGTGCCCACGGTCGGTGTTACGATCGAAATGACTGACGTACTGACGGGAAACATTGCGGCCCCCCGCTGTCGAATGTCGTCGGCCGGATCGGCCGAGTGACCGATGTGGGTGAATCTTTTTCAGCTCCGACGAATGGCCGTGAGAGATGGATAAAGAGTCGGGAAAAGAAGCTCAAATAGAATGCTTCGAAAGACAGTCGAGAGAAGTTGCGGGTAAACATGGGTAAACAGATTTGTTGAGTGTCATGACCGGGAATGATCATCTCTTCTAACGTTACGTCATACCTATACAGAGAAACCGCCAATATGATTAAATTCACGTGGAGAAGCGAACTTTCGCACCGTTACTGATCTACGAAATAAAATAATGTTTCTGAGAAACAAAGTATGAAATGATATCAAGCTCCTAGAATAAGCTACGTACAGCGATACATTTGAAATTACTTCCGCAACGTTTGAACCCTGGCAATCCGTGCGAAATTCACGGGCATTCTCGACAATAAGTAACGGTTGTTACAGGCTAACGGTCGAACGTCAACGAGCAAACAGTGTAGAGCCGGCCGACGTCGTCTAGCTGAGGGCCGATCAAAATTTTCACTCGGGCGATGCGCATAACTCGGTTGAGTTGTTGCATCCACCTACCCTGTCCGGGATGCCCATCATCGCGGCGCGGTGCCGGCCCGCGGTGCACCTGGGATGACGGCTCTCTGCAAGATTGTAGATCCGTTAAACCAGGCGGAGAGAGAAACTGCGGCCGGCGAGGAGACGTCGGGCAGAAAGATACACAGCTGAATCAAGTCGCGCGCGCGTGCGAGCGAGCTTATACGTGACTTCCGCTTCATATCGAGAGTAACGTCGACGAGTCGAAAGTTTCGAAGAGTTTCCGCGATGGATGGGAGAGAAAGAGGGAAGGGAGACAGAGAGGATCAGCCATGTCGTGTCTCCATTTCTTCTACGCGCGCCGCGAATCCTCGTTACGTTGCCGCGAAGGAGAGCACGCGCGTCTCACGAACGCGAGGCGCGACCATGTAGGCGTGTAGAGAAGTAAGAGAATGTCTTCCCGTGTCTGCCAGATGTCTAAACGTTGATAAGCCTCGGCGAGCGGCTAATAGCCGTTTAATAAGATTACGTCTCCGGGCGGACGGACTTGACGTGGCCGGAACACGGCTCTCTCTCTCTCTCTCTCTCTCTCTTTCTTTCTCGGGCCGGGCCCGTTTGCGTTCTTACGGCCCGATTTTATGGTCTCGCGAGTACATACATAGATTACAGCTATACATGACCATCGTGTTGCGACGTGGTTACATATACGTGAGCGCTAATGCGATCGTGTCACGGCGCGGTGCCGTTTTTCGTCAAGCGAATGAGCTTTTAGGATGCTCGATAAAAGCTTCGTTGCGCAATATGTATCACATGCCTTTTCTGGGATAATCTGAATAGAGCGTAAAGCTTCAGATATAATTGAAAAACACAGGAATAGGGAATAACAGATTTCAACCTATTAGAAATCGTACGAAAAGGGCTATCTTGCTGAAGTATTTAAAATATTTAGCTAGATACAGATTTGAAATTAATTTTCTTAGATTATCAAAATAATTATGCAGGATGCTCAATACTGAAATGTCAAATCACTTTTTGAAGTATTGTTTAATTATCATGTTTAAAATTGCTATGTAATTATTTATATTGTCCGAAAAATTATTTTCAAATCTGTATCTAGTTAAATTTTTAGATATTTTAGCAAAATTCTTTCTGTACATATATATATATATATATAATACACGATTTCTGACAGATTAAAATCTGTTATTTTCTGTTCCTATTGTCTGTACTTCTTAATTGTGTCTCAGACTTAACATTATCATACCGATGACGGATATCGCGCGATCATGTAACCCATTTCCCGACGATAATCGCTTGCGCACGATGTTCGTGGGCAACAGTCGGCTTTTTGCATCCGGATAATTCCTAACATTGTTTATGGAGGCTCGAATAATAATTATAAAACATAACGTTGTAACGCCCCCAATATTATACATCGTGCTTGCTTGTAAGCCTCGATAAATGTCGTGTCCTTATATCGGACGTCGTTACGTCGCACGACCGGTTCTACGCGCGCGATATAGTATAATTTATTAATGCATAATTTACTGTATTTTATTAGGTCAATTTAGTAATATAAGTAATTAGCATAAATAATATCTCCGGTGCGAAATGCTTTAAATAAGTATACTCTTTCCTATGCACGAGGTGTCATAAACCTATAATCTTATATGTGAAAATACGATTAGAATCATGACCTAATAAAAATTACTTAATTGCTCGTTTAATGTAATTTAAAAAATATTAATATTATGGCATAACGTCATTTAACCCTAAATTGTTGTCATTAAAGATATAATATATTATATACATATATATCATCTTAATAAGATTATTCTAATGACATTTGTTCAGATGTATAAAATGTATATTTCTATAACCTCATAATAAATATATATCACTTAAAAAATTATATACAATAGAATGGTTAAAATTATGTTTGGTAATATATAAAAAACATTACAGAAAAAAGGTATTTTACAATCAATGTTAAATTATGACAATTTCGGAGGATATACAAAAACGAGATGTATCAAGAAGGCCCAGCAGTGGTCATTTGCATCCTCATTTCCAATGGTCAGTGGTTTCACGGGCAATATCGCGAAATTTATCGGGGTGCAGTTTGCGATGATATTTTACACAACGAGACCGGCGTGTGTGCGGGGTACACCGCGGGGCCCACCCATGGCGGGGCCCCAGCGCCACCCCATACGTTTGGTACCGCAGGAGGAAGGGGTGGCCCAACCAACCGGGAGGCGGAGGGAAACGCCGTATAACCTCGCTATTATTCTGGTATTTATACCAGTGCGCCCGCTGCTCTCACCCACCTAAATCTTCTTAATACGCGGCGGTTAGTGCACTTTATTAAACTCGCCGTGCTGGTACGCGCGCCCTCACCCCTTCTCCCATCGTCCCTTTTCCCTTCCGCAGCTTCCATCTTCGCCAGGACCACGAAGGAAGAGGGAGGGAATGCAATTCGCTGCGGGACATCGAATCACCGCCACACTGCACGCTTTTGCATTTAAATTCAATGAAAGCTTGCCCGGCTTGCGCAATTTTTTTTACTCTTCCTCTACGTTCAAACTAACCATGTGCCTTTTAATTTTTCTCGAACTGTGATTTATAACTTTTACTTGGTTGTAATTATATATATTACATCTATAACTTTTACTTGGCGGCAATTATGTCAACTATGGAAATAATTTATAAGTCTTAAATGTGAATGATGTTATTAAGTGAAACGTATTATAAATTGTAATATAAAATACTTTAACATGATTATATATATATTTGAAATTAATGTTAAAATCAACAGTTTAAATTAACGTTGTAAAATTGTCACGTAATCATTTTTCTACTTGTCAGATGCGAAACCATTAAAAGAACTATTCAAACTATTCAACGCCAATGAAACGATCACAGAAATTATTACGTTGCATTTTAATTAAACTAAAATACATTGTACCACCAATCCAAATTAAAAGGCAATTCTCTCCCGGATTATTCATTTAGAATAGGTATTCACTCCGACCGAGGTATCTTCCCTGAATTAAATCTGCTTTCGAGGTCGAAGTTCTGCGTGCTTCTGAGATTTTCGAGTCACCTCAGCGAAGAGTCGTCTCATTTGCATACGTGACCTGACCCGGAGTCACCCAAAAGAACGAAGCAGCCGAGGCGGCTTTATAAAACAGTCGAGAGAAGGATGCATCTTCCTGCCCGCCTCCTCTCTGATCCAACGTCGCATCAGACCACGTCCAGCTTGGTCCACGTATAGGTGATTGCCGTCCGAAATTTATATTCTCGCAAATTCCACGGAATCGTCGGTCGGTCGGTCCCCCGGGTACGTTTGACAAAACGGTCGCGGGCAGCAGATTTATATAAAACTGTAATGCGGCATTGCGCGTGTAACGAGCAAAACCATAAGCTCTGCCTACCACGAGCGAGGTCGACATTAAAGGGGGATTTTTATAGCGTCGGCAGTATCGGGGATCGTTATACTTGCCGGGATTTATAGATTTTGCCCGGCGCTCTCTGAGCCGAGCGCGTCCGGTAGTTTAGGACGCTTTTAGGACGCCACGAGTAACGATCCTTTAAAATCCATCGTTTAACGACCGTTTTAAATTCGTGCACGCCGCCCGATACCTTCCTACAAAATGTGTTTGGTTATCGGAACTTTGGCGGCTGGTACGACGAGACTCATCGTTGAATACATCGACGTTAAAACAGTGTAGTTCGTTTACACAATGAATTTGCAAATAATTATATTAATAAATAATTAATTGAAAAAGCTCTATACAAATCATGTACAAATCTATTAATAAATGTCTCTTGATCAAATATCTGACCATTAAATGAAATAAATATTATTTTCAAAAAACAAAATAAAGAAAAATATAAAAGTAACTACTATAAATATTACTTTTGACATAAAGAGGTAATTACTTATTTGTATTTATCTACGTGTTGTGGGTATAACTGTGCGATTCAAGTAACTCGCAAATTTATGCATATTTCAAGGACAATCATTTGATGATTGAATCATGCGGAACAAGCGCTTTATTATTTTCTGCGATCATTTCCTCAATCGATGAATATCGAAACGAGCAGGAACTTCTCGTAGAGGGATTTCCTAAGGCAGGGGTAGGCCAACCAGCCAGCCAGTTACAGGAAGAGAGCTCCGTCTCGAATAGAAGGAATAGGTAAGGCCACGTACGTGGAAGTCGAGTCAAGGCGGGTCGAGTAAGCACGAACGAGCGAAAGACAGCGTCGTAATCACATTACCGTGATTTTTTCGCGGCGACCGGCTATTAATTCCGCGGATGTACATGTATACGCGCCGCGCCGAAGCGAAGAAGAGAAGGCAGAAAAGAGGAAGAAGTGAAGGAGGAGAACGTAGAATAAGAACCGGAGAAACAGGGAGAAAGAGGATAAGGGAAAGAAAGGCGTAAAAGAGATGGGGGAGGGAGCGAGAGAGGACGGAGGGCGAAGAGAACTGGTGAGAAGAACGAGGAGGAAGAAGAGGAAGAGGAGGAGGAGAACGAAGACGAAGACCTGCCGGGTATAGGCCTGGGACCCCACCTAAGCATCTGCGAGCGCGGCCCCTAAGCATCGGTGTGCGGGTGTGGCGAATACGTGCCGGGGTCGACGGGTCGGACCCCGATGGACCCCTGGACCTCGTGGAACCTAGATCTTCGTGCCCGTGAACGCACGCAGCGCCGTACTTGGACGCACACTGACGCGCGCGTATTCCTCGCATCTACGTGCATCGTCCTCATACTGGTATGCGTATACACGTGTGCGCGCGCGCGCGCGCGTTCGTGCGCTCCTCGCGAGAGGTACAGGCCAAGCACACGCACGCCCGAGCCTGGGTGGAGGATGAGCGCGAATAGGCATAGGCGTGGGAGAGTTCATTCAGCGGAGATACTATCGCCGATTTTATTTCTAGGCGGATATATCCCGTGCCCGTTAACCGACGGAGGGTGGATGGCAGATTGGGGGACAGCGGGGAACGGCCAAACGGAACGCTCGTAAAGGATGCGCGCGAGCGATGCATCGCGGCACCAGCGCCGTATTGGCCATAGGATTTAAATTAGAGAGATAATTTTCTATTAGTTGCGCGTGATAAACGCGCCGTTGTTGTTTCTTTCGACGACGTGATACCGCGCAGTTTTCTTGGTTTTTTTTTACGGCCGTACTTAGAGCCCAAGGGTCGCCACGTCGATCCGTGGGCGAAGGATTAAATCTTTCTCCACAGTGGAGTACAGCGAACGACTAGACACCTGTTGTAAACAATCACCTATAATTCAGTGCGATTACATGTACCTTGTTAATAGTAAATTTACTACAAAATACAAACAAGTTTTAATAGTTATTAGATCTCGTTAAAAATATCTCTTTAAATGATATACATGTATATTTTTGGAAAATACAAAATCCATTTTCGAAAAAAATATGTTGTAACAAAAAGTAAGTTATCTTTTAAGCTATAAATCCAATTAAATCATAATAAATGTATTTGTTTTAAAACTTAGACAAATTGTTAAAATTATCAAAATTATAACAGGTAGATTATATTATATATAATTGCTCCCTTGATTATAATAAATAAAATCTCTATGCGCCATAAACTTATATGATTTTACACGCGCCCACATAAAGCAATATCTACATATAATTAATCTTATTAAAAAAAAATAAGGTGGAAGTCTTCTCTTGATCTAAAATCTAAATGGAAGTTATCTACTTCAATATGATATTGCATATACACACACCTATATCAACTTTAAAAAAATTTTACATCACATATGAGAATATATCGAATTATATATATCGAAGTATAATTTAAAATAGTTTTAACACGTGATATCTACTGATTTTTCAGTGTCATTGGAAACCATCCAAGTACCTCCTTTACCTCGTGGAAACTTTCCCTTTTTCACAGTGAAAGAAATTACGACTAAGGTATAATTTACTATAGGGGTAAACTATTATTACGATATTTAATAATGAAAAGAAACTCGGCACGCTCCTGCCATTCGTGCGAAAGTATAGTCTCTCACGTGATGCAATAATACGCAATAATAGAATATCCCTTTCGGAATCAATGCATTTCGTGAAGCCCTAATTCACGTCGCTTGCGAAATCGATCATCGGGCGCGTCAATAATCGATAATACGTAACCACGGCACCGTGGAAACAAAATAACCTGCGGCGACATCGTCATCGACGACGTAGAAAAGACAGAAAAGGCGGAAAAAGGCGCGACTGGGGAGAGAAAGAAGAGAAACTGCGAAACGCGAACCAGCATTGCGTTCGCCGTGCATTCAATCCGCACGATTCCACCTAAATTATGCGTAGGTACGCGAGAATGCAGCGGCGCGGCGGATCATCTATTGTCCGTGCGAGTCTCACGGGGCCGCGGCGCTTTTCGCGACCGGACGAAACATTTGCCGCCGTGCACTGGTGGTTTCTCGCGCGACTGGCGCCCTTACGTCTCGGACTCTTAATAGTATTGGAATTGCTAGTTAGACGCATAATCGAGTTACGACTTTTACCGCGAATGATGAAGGTGGATGGTCCATGAGGGCCGCGGCGTTCGCATCCCGATCATGCGAGCGCTCGCCAACTAATGAAAACGAAATCCCCCTACGAGATGCTCTACGAAACGGTCCCTTCCGGGGGAAGATGCGGGCTCCATCGCTTCCTCCAGTTCTCTTCCATCGCCGCCGCTTCGTTTCCTCACGGACGGCTACTGTGAGAAGCTATTCGTTCTCCCCTGCAATTTTCCGCCTGCCACTTTCGCGCAGCGCAGCGGCACTCTGCGATACGCACTAATCGATTAATCGAGCTACGCTAATTCACGTCTTAATTCTAAAAACAAATATCTCACATGGGAAAAATTGATAGCAGAAGAAAAGCACCGTAAGTCTTGGAAATGAGAACTTTATATATATTAAAATAGAAACATCTATCTAATATAATTATCTGCGGATTCAAAGACTACTAGTAACATTTTAATGAGCAGACATAAAGGTAAGACATTCGTTAATCAAATCAAGAAAATCGAAGACTTATCTGCGTAATATAGAACAATGTAATATACGTTACATAACTCTTCCTTCCTTAGTTGTTATCTAACTGTACTGAATGCATTATCAAATGGATTCAACGTTCATACATAAAAGTGCACCCGTCAACCACGATACCGATTCGTTAGAATATAGGCATGTAAGCGATCTTTAACCTCCGCAGGAATCATGGCACGTCCGCGGAACGACATGACGGCGAAGGTATCGCGACTCTTTGTGGCGGCTCCTCGGAACGCGTCCGTTCTCCTCGCGCGCCACTCCAAGAAAAAAAAAGACGGACGAACGACACCGATCGTAGTCGAGCATTGGACAATGCTTCATTAGAGCATTGTCGGTGCACAATATCACACAATTAGCCCGCTCGGCCGTTCCGAGCTTTTAAAAGGTCTCGCGCGGCGATCCTACCATCGGGCATCACTACCACGATCAGACGATCGGGCATCGATCGACGCGATCCCCTCGATCGGCCGGTTACGTGGCGGCATTATGTGCCGGGCATAATGCTCTTCTTTATGCCCGTACCTCTTACCGCTAAAACATCCGTGGCGTCTCTCTCTCGAGCTCTTTTAGCTCGCGTGAGGTTACAGCTACGTTTTAAATCTAAAGTGTCACAACGTAAAATTATATCAATTCTTTATCTACTATGTTTTCTGAGAAACAGTTCAATCTATGCATTGACAGGTAAAACATAAAATCAGTATTAACGAATTTTGACACTTAAATCTAACATAAAGTATGATCTGCTTCCTGTTTCTTATCTTTTACTTTTTGCCTTTTTCTCTCTTTGTGACATCTTTTTTACTTTGATAATCATATTTCTTGTCTCTTTCCAAGTCCGTCAATTTTTTTTAAGAAGTAAGAGGTAAAGATATTTGTAAAATTTAGTATTAAAAAAAATAAAGTATATGACCATTATTTAGTCAGGTGCTCTTAGTATTTAAAAACAAAAAAAGAAATGCGCAGGACCCATCGTGCGTACTAAAGGTTAACAATGGAAGTTACACCTTGTTTAATTTAAAATTATAACCAATTAATCGATTTATGTATTTGTTTTGGGGTGATCCCGATTGACCACGGCTCGATTGGACACCACCAATCACAGCGACCGGTGCTTAGGAGCTTTGTAGTCTCAAGCGCTGTGAGTGGCTCGTGTCCAATTGAGCCGTGTCCAACTGGGTGCCACCCTTTGTTTTTAATACATGTCCGAGGAATTAAAATTGTATAATATTTTATGCGATTGAATATTCAGGAAATTTTTTCAAGTGCGTTTCAAGCAGCTTGTTTCATCGTGCACACGTCATACAAAATTAGAAGTAACGTCAATTCGTCACGGTGATTGGAGAACGCTTCGCGCGAGTCCTACTTCCTCATCGTCAGTTTCCACAAAGTCGGTTCACAAACGCGCGCGATGCGACTTTTACGGCAAGGAGTCGTGCGAACGGGCCGATTTCGATCTCAATCGCGAACCTTCGTTCGTAACACTGAACGTACAGACGAGAAAATTTTTGATACTGCAAGGAATCCTCGTGGTATCATCCCGTTAGCGAGCGACGCACCTCAAATGTATCTACGCGCCGCGACGGCGACCGATAACCAATCGTGTAATAACTCTCGCGTAATTAGGGAATGGCACGAAGTGTGCATTAATCACCATCGAATTGATTTGTTGCCACGTTAAAAGGTGACTTTCGTGGGAGAAAGGCGGATGGCCCGCATGGTGCGAACGAGAGATGTCGAGAAGGAAAGGGGGAGAGAGGGAAGGGTCCTCTTAGGACGCGCGCGAAGAGACAGACGAGAAGACGACGCACTCGCGCGTGAAAGCTCGCGCGTGTACGTAAGAGACGACGCGGAGAAAACGGAATCACGAAATTAGTAGGAAAATCGTATCTCTATCTTTGATGTAACAAACCAATTCTCTACCTTTCCACGTTATCTCCCCACCTACTTATTCACCTCTCATTCCGGGAAGACCGTCCAACCGAGTTGCAAGCAACCCTTCCCTAATTGGACCGCATTCCAAGGAAGTGGAGGCCCTCGCTACGTATGCGTGTATGCTTTACCGGAATTTTCATTAGCGCGGCACTCCGTCGTGACGGAAGGTCCTCGATACGTGGTGTACCTACGCCGGCAACACCGATACACGGCCGTGGCCGTGACCGTAAGTTATGCTCGGGGAAGAAGAAGAATCCGAGTGAATTACTATCGCGGCGAGAGGGTTGCAGCAGGAGTTTCGCGATGACTGCTTCCCACTGTCTTTGATGAGCGTTGGCGAATATATGGCAGCGAGAGTATTACGAGCCTTTGATCCTCGTGCGGGATACATTAGCACGCGCGCGGATAGCCAGATAATTTATACAAGTCTACATGGGAAACCGGCTAATCATTTCCATAATAAACCTCCAATTATGCTGGTACTTTCGTAATCGTGGCGTAAACTTATCTGTGAATTATCGGCGTAATATAAATAATAAAGACGCTGATCTTGCATCTTGCGAGACCGTTTCGCTTCCTGTTCCGCGATTCGCAACATCGTTCATTCGCATACACCTCTGAAAGCAATCGACACGGAGAGGAGAGGAAGACGTCAATGAGGTCGACGGGTACGCGTGATGATGATACAACGAGATCAGAAGCGAGGTAAAGTTCCTCGAAGCTATTAACGCGAACCGTGATTCATGATGGTGGAGTCATCGCGTAGAGAAGAGGTCGTGGCGGCTGGACTCTGCTGGACTCGCCGTACTTGAAAGCTTTTAAACGATCACGGGGAAAGAGGAGACGCGGTGAACCTGTCCGTCACGTGGTTGGAGATGAGCAGCACCCACTTCTTCGGGGCCGTTCTTCAGGGCACGCCGCGGACCCCGGTGGGAGGTGAGAGGTTAGACAAACACGGGGCTTTATCTGATGGCCCGTCAGCAGTGCTCTCCGGCCCTTCCAAGCCCTTCTATGGGCCCACTCTGCTCTACCCCCGCAACGCGCTGCTGCGGAGAGGTAGACAAAAAAGTAGTGCCTTCGAGAGCGTCGCTCCCGGCGCCTCTCCGGCGTATCCCTTTCGTTTTGATAGATTCAATTTCGTGTTGATGTCTTTCGCCCACTCGGGTCGGCGCGGGCGCCTCGAAAATCCCCACATCCCTTTCATGGAGATGAATTACTCGGCGCGGAATTGCCGGACGAAAGCGCGTGATATAGCTGTCGTACGAAAATTCATAAAAGTGTTACCTCTATACATATACCAAATACCAAGCACAGAACTGATTTAATAGAAGGAACGCGATATACCTAATTTTATTTGCTTTCAACGTTGCTCTTGTTACGAAGTTACGAAGCAATCTACAATAAATACATTGTTAATATAGTATTATAACTTCTTAAAATTGATGAAACTCGTTCGATAAATATCAGCGAACCTGCAAAGATAACAGTCAGGCGTGCAGTCTTAATATCGACTTCAAATTTATAGTGTTTGCATCTCTCTTTGACCCTTATGCACACTTACATTATCAGGAGTAAATAATTTGTTCATGTGATGTCGACGCGCGCGCGTTGCATCGGGCATAATTTCCAGTAAATGTATGCACTACAGGAGATATGGAGAGGAGAACCCCGTACAAAGTTATGTAAGGTCAAAGAGTAAAAACGATATCTCATCCGTTTTAATAGAGTTGGTCTCGCATGGGTTTTAAGAGGCGCGTGAGGATCGGAGATCTGGACCGCTCAAAGAGGAATTTGTGGCTCGTGAGAGCACGTCGTGCCTCGCGCGATAAAGGGCGCGCGTCTTCTTTCGACAGGTATATCTACCTGCCAGCACGCCTCCTCGCGCGGGCGCAGCCACTGCCGCTTCGTCCATCAATATTCTTGCCTAACATGAGATTACTTTGCATGGATAAACGCGTGATACCTTGTAATATGTAAAAGCTACGTATAAATTATGAAAATAATTTTATACGAAAAATTAATTTTAGTCGGTACGGCGTTTCTTCCGATTAAAATTGATACATTGCGAATTCCTGAAGAGCAAGATAAGACGCACGTGTAAATATGTTCGTATAATTCATTCACTACGTTGTAACTTAAAGATTCGAGACATACATAATTCCTTTAATAATGTTTCGTCTCATTAAACGTCATGTAATTCTATTACTACTCTTCTTGTTTTAAAAATTTATATCTTGAAATCTTAAACATTTATAATATCAGGATATGTAATATACAAAATTACGTAAAAAAACAAAATTCAAAAATAGAACTCACATTACCATCTTTCCTTCTACGAACATCATTACGTATTCCTTTTACTCTCACTTGTCGCGTATGATATTGTCGTGATGAACATACCGAAACGTTAATTAAACGTTAAGAAATAATCACGACGACTGTCTCTAAGGTTGTCACGTTCGGTCCTACAACCGTCCCGTCGAGAAACAAAGTCTTTTACCGTAAATCGTCACAGTATCGTAATTGAGACGACTCTATCGGGGGTCTTCTACCACGCAGCACCAAGAAGTATCCCATCCACCTTCCCACCGGCTACGCCGGTGACTTACTGACGCAGAGACGTTACCGCCCGTACACGAGAGCGGTCTTTGGGAATGCATTAACAAATTAATCTCGCTTGCTATCTCGTTCTCTCTCTCTCTCTCTCTCTCTCCTTCTCGCCTTACCTCCGCCTTCTTGTATTCAGCCGCGATACAAGCAGTCCCAGCAGTCACCGGTCAGAAATTCCGGGAAGCCGTACTGCTGCTCCGTCGCGCTCGACCAAATTTACGCGCACCGCATAAATACGCGATGTGATCATCGCGGGGCTGATTCAGGGGGTGTGTGTGTTGGCATTCCCGCCTTAAGACAAGCGACCGTGCCGATTTAGGATCCAATCGGCCGAGTTTATGCGAGCTTCGCAGCTGGATGCATGACCGGTCTTATTTCACGGTAACGTTATTACGTGAGCGAGGGCCCTTGCTACGCGATCCGTACACGCGTGTACGGGCTTGTGTGTTACGGCATGTATTCTATGTTCTGCAGAGCTCACAGGGTGTCTCGAAAACGTGGGAGAATACTCATCGGTGGAACACTTGCTTCGACATCGGAACAAATCGAAATATTCTTTATAATCGTGACCTTTGCTTTTCACGTTGTCACTATATATCGAGCGTTTTCAAACAAAGAACAACATTCCATACTCGAAAATATCATTTCTGATTTAATCTTTTCATTATATTCATCATATTCATATCATAACATCAAGAAAAAGGTATATGTATTTTCTTCTCTATCAAATTTTTTTTTAATTTCTTGCAATTGTATGATCATCAGAACAATTGCTAATAGATCAATGTACAGAATAACGCTGCAATTTAATCGAATCTGCATCGAGACACCCAGTAGACCTTTGCGATAGTGTTGGCAGCGTTCTCGTTCGAAGATAGGCTTGTTCGGTAATTAGGCGGTCGGAAAGAGGCTGCGGGGGGTCCGTTTCAGCCTCGAGCAAAATCACGTGGGCGTGCGCTACGTGAGCTTAAAATGTTGCCAGCAAAATTGACGGCGACTCTCTAATTAAGCATGCGACCGAATTATTCTACAGATCCCTGATAATTTTCTCACCTTTCTTGTGATTCTTCATTATCATTCCTCACCATCATATAAATAAAATTTACACTGCACATAATCCGCGTATCTTTATACAGATATTATGAGCCGTACATTTGTTTCGAGATTTATGGTAATTCTACTGCACGCAATTTGAAAATAAAACATTCGCCTTACTTAAATTCAGTATCATCAGATGTATTGCTTTCTTATTTAATTATTCAAATATATGTCTTATTAAAAATGATAATCATAGGGCCTTAATCCCCGTGAAGCTGGCACCACTTTTTCAAATTAAAAAAAAATGGGGCCAACTTCATACACATAAGATCTTAAAAAAAATTCCGACTATAGAGTATAACGAGAAAAAAAAACTTATCACACGTGACTTTGTTTTGTGCTTATGATCAGTAGCATAACAAAGAAAGGACGTTACTTCTCGCGATGTATCATAGGACGAAAACGAGAACAGGGGAGTCTGTTCTCGTTTTCGTCCTATGATACATCGCGAGAAGTAACGTCCTTTCTTTGTTATGCTACTGATCATAAGCACAAAACAAAGTCACGTGTGATAAGTTTTTTTTTCTCGTTATACTCTATAGTCCGAATTTTTTTTAAGATCTTATGTGTATGAAGTTGGCCCCATTTTTTTTAAATTGAAAAAGTGATACCAGCTTCACGGGGATTAAGGCCCTATGATTATCATTTTTAATAAGACTATAGTCCCTATTCGCATCACGGTATTGCGGTAGGAGAAAGCGTCCCTCCGCGGCGCGGCACGGCGCCCACGCGCATCGCTGCGCGTCCCTCGTATGAAGACATAAATCAAGCGCTTTCGTGGACGATGCTCGCAATTACACACGCGTAAGCGTAACGTAATATATAATGACGCACGCACGGCGGTATGTACCGGGGCTCGTTATAATATACGCCTGCTTCGTTTCCGAGCGGATCTCTTTCTCACTCCCTTTCTTCCTCTTGCACGCGAGAAAACCGACGCTAGTGTGGGAGTCGTGCCAATTTGCTCGGTATTTGGACCGCCCTTTTACATAACGAGATGCCCTTTCACCCCGCTGAGACGAACGATCGAGTTTACTCCTGTGGCCGTTGTCTTTCGACGGCCCTTCGATATCTCGTGGCATGATCAGTGATAGATTGCAATACTCGTGATTTTACGAGCAAGAAAAAAGTATGAAAGGAAGGCGTGTGTATATTGTTTTTCTAAATTTTCTTTCCTTTACACGGAATACAGAAAGGAATGATATCTATTAAGATGAAGATTAATGCAAAACTCTGATGTAATTAAAAAATTTATAAATAATTATAAATGTAAATAAAATTATATGAATTGGTGCGTAGCTTATAGAAGTGAAACAAATTTCCATGTAAATATTAAACATCAAGATCCGCTTCGATCGCGAAAATAGCATTTTTCCTTTTATTTAACAAAAAATTAATACGATGTTGTGCGTACAAATTTAAAAAAGATATTTGCAATACGCATTAAATAATAATTGTAATAAATATTGCAACCAATAATAATAGACTTATTGATCAACAGCTAACCCTTAAAAACTGTGTCGAACATGTGTAAAGAACTAGTGCACAATTATTGATATTTTTTAATAATTGTGAATTTGTCGATTCATTTAGTTTGTTTTGTAGAAACGACATATCGTTTCTACTTGACTTCTCGTGGCCTTGATTATTTCGTTACGAGTTTACACTATATTATAATACTATCTTACGATAAAATCTGGTCCATCATAGATCATCACAGAAACCTCAATACCAGCTTCACGAAACGGTCTGCCTTCTTATCACGTTCACATTTTCGTCTTGACGTTAGCGAGGTCTGCTCTTCGCTTCGATGAAAGGTCCGGCACGCTCGTGCCGATAAATCATTCCGCGATCCGATCGATCTTGCCGTTCGTGCCAACGGATCTCGTGAAGACGATATTGTCTGATAATAAGGCCTCATTCAGACCAAGAACGCTATTCTATTACATTAGCATAATAAGTTACTTTCTGCTAAACAATATAATAAATCAAAAATATTTCTCATAACCACTGTTTTTACTTCTTATAACCGCACATAAAATTTTTATGTTATTCGTATGAATGTATGCATACTGAGAGAAAAGTGTTTAGTATTTGTGATTAAAACTGCATCATAAAATAATTATGGTTACGAGCTCTATTTTTATAATTACTGTTATAATATAACAATAATCATATATATATAGTTCTGTATATTAAAAAGGATATATGGTTTCCAAAAACGGTTATAATTTTATATATTACTATAATTTAATATGTTCTTTTTAGTATACATATAGAACTGTATATATAATTACTGCCAATATTACAAAATAATTATAAAAATGAAATAAAAATGAAACTTTTATAATTTTTCATAATTGTAATTATAGTAACAGATACCAAACGCTTTTCTCTCAGTGCACAATATAAAGTAGATTTTTAATAATTATTGTGTTACATAATAACTTGTCATTCTATAAAAAAAATAATTTTTTTAGCACAAACTAACGTAAATGATAAAATTACCGTCTGGATTATCCTGAAAATTGAGCGAAGCGAATACCGACGTTCGCGGATGTACGCAGATGTTTGCCCTGCTTTAAGGTGCCCGTTGTCGTCGAAGACAGTCAACGTTTACTCGGTAATTATGTAACCCCGTCAAACTATTTCACCAAACAGCCGAAGACGGCGGCGTTCACACGACTCTGTACCGCGCCGGGCGGCGACAAAAGCCGGCCCGTTACAGATCACCTGCCGCTTGTATTTGACTATCTCACGATGGCGCGATAAGAAGAGGCTTCGCGCAAATGACTTGCCACCCCCCCCTCCCTCCTCCTTCTTCGCCGTTACTGCCGCTGTGGCCGGTTCCGCGAGAGAGAAAAGAGCGCGTAACTATCCGCGGGTTACCGTGAGAATGTTATTAACCATCAATTACCGAGCTCACCTTAGTATTTTAGTATAGAAATCTGGAAACTGTGGTAACACTAATATTTACATTGTTACTCGGGTTTTTTTTTTAGTCTTCTACGTGGACGTCATTGACAAATTCTGATTTTACAAACTCTTTCTCACGGAGGTGTCTAAAATCAATCCACGACGCGACTTTCACGCCGAGAGTCCGTCGCGTGATCAGAGCCCATATCGCGGTGAGCATATCGCGGCGATTTCCAGCGGATCGAGATACTTTCACGGCGAGCGTTATGGTTCACGTCGTTTGACAAAAGCGGGGCGCGCGCCTTTCCGGGTTCACACGAATCTTAGCTCCCGGGGCCATCGGGCCGTTAACAACAAATTATATCAATTTGTTAGTCGCACGAGAGCGAGCGACCATGGTCTGCGAGGGTGGCGCGTTGCATGCGTGTTCCAGGGCCATAGATCAACCAGGTCGGGCTGGCAAAGACGTGAAAGAAAAAGGAGCAGAGGCGGGAGAGGCGTCCGGGATCGAAAAGTGCTCGCAAAAAGGAAAGTGGTGCACCAAACTGATGAGCCCGTCGATGCGTAAATGCGCTTTAACATATCGCCTCGTTTACACGTCTAATAACGCGGTATAACAACGGCTTTCCGTTCAGCACCGCGCCAATCGATGTCTGATCTGTCGACGGCTAAAAAATCGTATCGATTTGTCCTGTCAGAATTAGTCGGTACATTTTTTTTAGCGATCCGACGGCCGTTTCGTTCATCCATCAGCAGGTCGGATCGTACTATCCCGACAGTCCTTTACATTTTTCTCATCGGGCCTAGTTACGAGCGTGAAAAATTACGGCCGTTCCATCACTCCGACTAATTTCAAGCGCGACAGTGATCGAAGTGTATTCGTGTTATCTGTCAGCTGATGAATAAGCCCGGAAGAGACCACTTTGTTGCGTTATTACGTCCCGAAGCAAGCAGAAATCGGCAGGAGCGTACCAATGCTGTGTGTCCGGATAGAAGAGTAACGAGAATCGCGGGTGGAAGGCGACGAACGAAAAGAAAACGAGAGTGCGTTTGCGTACACGTATAACGTATATGCATTGCGCTCGAAGGGGCGGAGGAACGTTAAACCGAGAAATATATATGACCACAAAATAGATCGCCAGGTGCGTGGGTGCTCGTGAAAACGACATGGCACGCCGGTCGAACGGAGGTGTTACAAAATATGAAATTGAGCCCATTTGTTCCAGTGGTCTCTGCAAGAGTCCGGGATCGCATCGTGTGCCGCAGGGGACCCTGTTTGGGCCCTGTGAGCACTTCGCCATCTCTCTTACTTCATCCACGAATGGCTCTCTCGCTTCCTTCTTCTCATCGCGAGAGAGAGAGAGAGCTCTCAGCTCTCGATACCATAAATCCTTCGAGGTGTTAATACGTTCACACACTCAGCGGCTCTTTCGAGCGTGGCACCCACCGGATCTGGCCCCCACGTGGAGAATCATTCGAAGACCTCTCCATGGCCTTTGTCCTCGCGATATACCTAGCTTATTTGTCTTAAAGCGCGCACTCCCGGAGATTCATGGCTTAAGCGCGAAGCGCAAATGAACGAAACAGATATGGACATTAATACTGATTGTATTCAACAATTATCAATTCCCGACACACACTTTGAAAAATATACACATTAATAATCTACTTAAAAAAAAAAAAAGATAAATCGTGTTGTTTATTTTCATTATTATTTCTACAATGTTTCAAAAGAGATTATAATTTAAAAAGATTAACATATTTTTAAGATTGAACGTGTGATCGTGAAATATTCAGTTTTCGAGGATAAGGCCCCTTTGTCTTCCCCTTCGTCCCCCATCGCATTCGTTTAGGTGATGCTTCGGAATTTTCGCAACGCGCCGTGAAACATAATAATTAGTTCCAGTTTAGCGAGGTAATGAGCGCCGGGCCCCATTACAGTGCCTCATAATTGTAACCAAACCCCTATTAAAATCGACCTTATAAACGTGTGCTCCGCACCCTGCCCCGTCTCCCTCGCTGCGATACCCTGGACCAACTGCGCAGGTCGGACAGCACTATCTTCGTTGAATCGCATATCTTCTCTCGCGCGCGCCGTGCAACGCGGATAACACCCTATAATTTCCGACATACTATACCGCCATGGCGTTATCCGAGCGATCCCCACGAATCGTCGGTCGATCGTCCGGCTTCACTAGATTTCAAGATGGAATTCCAAGCGGGCGCGTCGATGAAATACGAATGTTTTCGTCAAATTTTAAATTTATAAACAAATCAAAGCGAATAAAATATTGACCATTCCTTAAAATTGTCTAAAATTGCAAATTTATTATAATTATTAATTAATAATTAATTGCTAATTTTAAATAATAAAAAAGAAAAAAAATTTTTTTCCAGTATAATAATATGTTACGTTTATTTTAAATAGATTCTTTTATTAATAGATCTTTTATGCTGTCCATATATATCAATTTCTTAAAATTGAAAAGCAGAGAGAGATAGAGAGAGAGAATGTACAATATATTAAAAAAATTTTTATTAAGCACAGAAACAAAATTATAATTTTATTTCTGTTTAATAAAAAATGTTTAATATACGTTTTGCTTTTTAGTTATTTAATTATAATTAAAGATCAGTTTATGTGAAAAAAGTAGCTCAATAGCCTTTCTAAATATTCTTATATAACAATCCAACAGAGAGAAATAACAATAGTAGGGTCAGCGCGATATCATTTGCGAATCGCTCGTGATCCACGGACATCAGCAATTATCGTTAACGGTATCTAATGATATTTATTACGCTCGTGCTTCGCGGCGATTACTCGAAAAGGCATGGATGAAAATTTACGAGCGTGAAAGTGCGCGACGGTGATAACGAGAAATTTTGAGGCGAATATGAGTTACGAGGTTTGGCGCGCGTCGCAACGAGGGCGATAAATTCGTCGACGAGGAGCGCGCTTGAGTTCATTTGGTAACGGAGGTTTGTTTTTGCCCCTTGCCGCTCCGCTCCGCTCCAATCCGCTCGCGTACGTCGAGTACTAACTCTCACGACTTATGAGTTAGTGCTCTGGGAGAGGCACGCCGAGGCCGTTAAAGATTTAGTGCCGGCCGTTAACGGTCCTCGGCGATTTGCATGAGCGGTCGCGCGCGCGAGAGTACCCGCGAATTCGCGCAAATTTCATTGCTTCCCCTTCATTCCGTCCACGTCCTTGTAGTTTCACGCGAAAGAAGTTAATATTTAATTGAAATTTTTCCGAGAGCGGTTCCAAGAGAAATAATGTGTATACTGTAACATATATGACTCTTGTAATAATTTATACAAAAATGATTGTTATATATTAATTATTATAAGATTTTGCAAAAATGTAAGAAATTTTTCGCTTTAATAACGAATTATTAAATTTAAATGCTATGAATAAGACTGTTAAGTTTATTTCATTATGCTTGGGAATTTTGTTGTTTTTCATTCACAATATTCTATCTTACGAGGCGCGTTTCAATAAAATGAAGAGACATACTTGTAGACATCAGGAATCCGACTCTTGTAATTTACGGATATTGTGGGGTATAAATTAATACTAGGCGCGGAGAGCATGATCGGCGCGCGTTCCTGAGACGGATGAGAGATCAGATCGAAAGCTCGCACTCGCACCGGGAATCGTCAAACCGTGAACAGCGATATCTATCCGATGTTCGTCGGGTTTCGTGCTAAAGACCCATCGGTTTATATCGACTTCCCGATGATTAATTATTGTCCCTTTCTATCGAATCGGCGACGATTGAAAACGCTCATTTCCACGGAACCGGGTGATTGACTTAACAATCTCTCCTCATTGAAACGATCTTCAGTACTGTCAAGAGGATCGATCGAGACGATAGACATAACGCGATCGATCTCTCTGTCGACGAAAATCGAGGGAGTCCGCGACTTCCGTGCGGACAATAGGTACTCGATCGGTGAGAGACACGCGATATACCGCCAATAGGCGACGAGCAGGGGTCGAGGGTCACCCGCGATCCGTCGAGATAAGCAGCTCGAACCGCGATTTTACTGCGAGCGGCGCACTTAAAAGCGGCGCGGCTCGCGTGAGTTTCCGATCCGGATTATATTAAGATAAAGAGGCCCGCGCGCGGCGATGGGCGTGACGGAGATCTCGTTACATTTTCGGAAAGGTGAAGATGATAAGGGCCGATCGCGTAAGGCGGCGAGATGCGGAGTGAAAGAATCACGCGAGGGAGAGATGCTTCATCTTTCCGTTGAAAAGGAATGCGTAGATCTCGATTTTTTCATACGATGGAGAATGTACACTTATACACGTACATATATTTAACAGACGCGTTCGAAGAAACCTTGGAGAAACCTTAATAATTTGTAATAACAAATTTGTTTTTAACCTGTGCAAGTTTAAAATCCAGCAAATGTAATTAAACGCGTAGGAAAATTATGAGAATAATAATTTTCCAAAGTTATAGAGCTAATTTGAGAGTGATCATAAATATAAGAGAGAGTTCATAAATCTTATTTGCATGAGGACAAGAATATTCAACTCTATCACGGAAACGTGGAATCAATTTATTTTAGAAAAAAAAATGGAAAAAAATTGTTACATACACCCATCTTTCGCATGGCACTTCATGGAAATCGCATGGAAATCATATTTCTCTTCCGCTGCAATTTTTAAAGAATCACAAATTTAAGAGTGAACGGACTGCGCGAGAAAATTATAAGCATCCTTACGTAAAATTTACTCTTCGATTCGCGCGACAGTGTTATGCGAAACCTTCGTAGTGCATAAATAAAGTTCGGGACAGTAATTAGTTACTCCGTTAGTTTCACGAATGGTCAGCAGGCATTTATTAGCGTGGAATTTCATGATTGTGCGAGAAATTGCGGATAATGCGACACTTCCTATGGTTTACGTTTGCAGTTTCGAGATTTGTGAGAGTATGAGGAACCGTGGTCCCGATTAGCTTTGCCCGATCTACTTTACGCGAATATCCTCCTCGAGATAAACGTCTGATTTTGAACAGAGGCTCGCGGAATCTCGCGTCGACTCACTTCGTTGTCGATCCTGCGTTGCCTGATCGAGAGAGGAGTATAAAGGATGCCGACGGGCATTGTCTGGCGTTTAGTGCTGGCCCGACCTTTGCTACATGTATCGGGGGCCCCTTCGGTATCCCAATGAGTCTCGGGGCTTCTTAAACCTTCGTGCATCCGGCGCATTCACGACGCAGATGTAATACTTTTACGACTATTTCCCCTCACACCTTCTCATTTCTTTCTAGGCTCAATCGATTCAAGTTGTTTTATGCTCTTTTCTATATAATTAGTGCATCCAAATCGCAATATTTATTGTTATGAAATATTAAATTTTATTTTTAAATAAGTTTTTAACCCTAGAACGCTATCGCTATTGAGTGATGTATACTATTGTTCTTAATATTTTTTACGTACAAAGAAATAGGCCATTCTTAATCAATGTAATACAAGTTTTTCATACATTTTACACTTTTAGTGACAAAATATTTATATTCTAGATCCTTATAAACACAAATAATTTAATTATTATAAGAAAAGAAAGAATAAGCACTTTATCAAATTCAATCGTAAAATGATAAATGATATGTAATCCAATGTCTTCTCATAACTTAAATAAAATAACACAATAAAAGCTTCTCAAAGTCAACAAGGGTCTAATCCTTTTATGTTATTATTAAGAAGGGCTCGAAAGTCAAAACGTTTATAACTTATTTCTTTTAATGTACGCATCAACAACTCGTATTGGTTCTGAAAGACTTTTTATTATATTGATTTATTCATGAAAGCCTGAATTTAATTATTCATTGAATAAAATATGTAATAAAATAATAATACAAATTTACTGAAAAACTGAAACAACTTATTACGCTCTCTCAATTAATCTTTTATACAGGACGAGAAAGTCATTATAGTGTCACTGAAACAGTATCATCTTTTAAGACAAGGAAATAAATAGATCTCTGCTCTATAAAGGTTAAAATATTCACCACTAGGAAGGCCAAACTATATAAAAAACAGACAGAATTTTTAAAAGTTTATCTCCTTTGTTTTTCTTAATTTTTAGTATGGCAGATTAGACCTTCTAATAACTACTACAAGCATAGCTTAGTACTTAATGACTTCGTTCACTTGTACGTAAAATTTACATATCGATAGCATTTTATGGTTAAAAGATAATATAATCATCGGTAATATAAGAATAATTTTAATTTTATTTTTGTTTGCTAAAGAGATTCGCGTTTGTTATTGATGACATCTTCGGAAATTGACTAGATATTCTTCTAGATAAGAACGATAAAGATTGGCTAAGTTTTAAAGCGGATTTCGTTCTTAGCTTATCGTGACATCCAATTCGCGACGTACGTTGCGGCATTTTCGTTTTAACGCCCGTCGTCAATCGTTATTAGAAGAAAACACTCTTCATCTCCTTCTTTTGCTTTAATGGTCCGATAACGGATAACGATTTTTATCTCGTAAATTTTTTCCGATAAACCCATCGTGTCGCCGCGCTTATGCCCCGATCGGCCGACCGGTGCTTCGACCGGCCATTTCGCGTTTGCGCACCGCATCCAAGAATTCCTTCCTGGGAAATTAAGCGGACTTTCAGAAATCGACGTGCACCTGGGGGGTCGTGGCAGAACACTCTTTAACAGGGAAGTTACGTGCACCGTGCAAATGTAAGCGGCCGTTACTCCCTGACCTCGTCGTATCTTCTGTTTCCCAGTTGACACCGCCGTATACGCGTTAACTGGAGAATAGGATAAACTTGACTTTCTGTACGCCGTTTTATGGATTTACCCGTCGAGTCATAAAGGATAACGTCGCGCATGGGGAACGTATTACATTTATGTATGTGTATATCATGTATCTAATTGTTGGGAAACGGTAGGATATTATGTCGATTATTAGCGACGCTAAACGTGGCTGATGCCGCCACGCAAATAGAACTTTCTTACTGTTTGGACTAAATTCAATAAAAACTCAGTGCATTAATTCTTGTAAATCATTATAGCATTTTCAGAAGCATATAATTTATATGATATAAACCATATTATTAAATTCGTGTGCTCACTGTCGAGTTAATTTCAATGCTTAGTTCGATCGACAGCTATTATATTTAAAACACGCTTATTCTCGGTACCGACACGGACAGAATTCGAGACAGTGTCTACCGATCAGCTGTTTACTTCGCGTCACATATATGTACACATTCTCAACCTTTCTTTCTTTTCTCGCGAAGCGAAGATTACCTCTCGGTACCTGTGTATATCTATCGCTTAACGACCAAATTCAGTTGTTCTCGAATAAAGCTCAGAAACACATCTCATTTATATCGCTCTCAGTCTCTATTCTTTCCAATACTTTCTGATTCCTCGTGATTGTTCGTTTATAATTCCGACATCACCAGCGGACCTGGTTTTACGGTACCATTTTTCTTTCGCAATACTCACAACACTTATCTTAACGCAAATTATCACAAGCTCGTCCTCAGGTTGAACATCTTGGATCCAGATCACACTTTGTCTTCTCCTGAAAAAAAGCAACGAAGATGTAATAAACTTTTATGTAATAAAATTGTTCTTTTGAAAACTTTATTAACCGCAAATATTTAATTAATCGTTTATTATTTATTAATATGTAAACACAATTTATGAGTAAGTGAACAAATAACAAAAATAATGTGCTTTAAAATGTAAATTCTAAGGCGAATGAATAAAATATGTGATAATTTAACATATTGCAAGAGTTAATTTTACTGAAAAAATATACTTCCATACTTTATTTACAAGTCTTATCTTTTTCGTGTTATCTTTTCAAGTAATATTTATGTATTACCTTATAATATATTCATCTTAAATTAACATAAATTTGCCGACAATGTGAGAGTCAGGAAGGAACATTTTCATTTCAAAGACTCGTAAGTTTTGTTCTATCCCTTTCTCTCTGTTTTTGTTTCTCTTCATATACCAATTAAAGACCAAAGATAATTAAGTGCCTTTATGAGATGACGCGCATCGAAGCTCGATCAATGACGCCCCGATAAATCGAAGATACAGGATGGGTCGCTGGCAAGATGTCCGGCCGGCCGCGCGATCGGTCTTAATTTTTCTCAATTGATTCGCGCAATTACCGATTATTAATGATCTCGGAGATTAGCGGTGCGCGGCGAGCGCGCTTGCTCGCAAGCCGGAACGCGCCGGCAAAAGCGCCGTTCGCGCGAGGCATATCTCATGCGTCAACTTATTTACGTTGACATACGCGCGAGTCTCGCGTCTTGGGCGACGCGACGCACGGATCGTAATAAGGCGTTTATGGTAAATATAGGGATCGCGTTGCCTTTTACATCAGATTTCTTCGGCGCTCGCGCGCGTTACCCAAGACTGACTTTGTCAGTGTTGGGCCGCTACATTGACGATCTTGGACCGCGGCCGCGGTCCGAACATGGCGTGCTGGCTGCCGGTCGGCAATACATAAGCGCGCATTATCCAAAGATTACGATTATTTTATAGCGCTATACGCGCGAGTCGTAAAATTCACGTGCCATTTTAACAACTGGCTTCCTGCTGATGCAAGTCCGCCGTGGCTGGTGCGGGCGAGCAGCGAACGACGGGCAATGATCGCGGGACGGGGAGGAGAACGCGCGACCCGCGCGCGGCCCGAAGGTGGATGCAGGTTTTTAATTGATAAATAAATCACGGCGCGCGCGACACTGATTGAGATTCGCATTCGACATTCTCAATTACCGTCAC
The DNA here is from genome assembly GCF_001594075.2 of Trachymyrmex cornetzi. Classification (NCBI taxonomy): domain Eukaryota; kingdom Metazoa; phylum Arthropoda; class Insecta; order Hymenoptera; family Formicidae; genus Trachymyrmex; species Trachymyrmex cornetzi. The sequence goes on from NW_017296957.1 coordinate 49,495, forward strand.
CGACCCTGAACCCCGTCGCGCAGCACCACGCCGCGCTGTGCCGCGCCGAGTCGAGCCCTTTCCAACGTCGGGCCATTTCTCGCCGTTCGAAATCTTGTTTATTGGCGAACGCTCACTCTATCGCCGCGATCCGTCACCACCCAACGGATGAAATGAAAGAAGGACTGTCTAACCACGCGCTAACGTAAAGCAAATGAATAAATAAAGTTCTGCGTGCATGCATTTCTCGCATCGAAAGTCTCTAATAAGACGAATGATTTATCGGATGAGTGAGGAAGAATGAGAAATTCGTCGTCGTGAGCCACGTGACATCTTACTGTTCTTTCGCGCATATAAATCTGCTGTTGTGTGAAATTTTTCTGTGGTTATACGGATCTATGAATTATGAGGTAAACCATTGTGCAATAAGGTATTCTGACTTTCGCTATACAAGATAATTAGCTCCGATATTGCTTCGAGAAATGTATCGACAATAAAAATAACGTCAGCCTATAATGCTCAATTCTACCAATGTAGATTAATTTTAATCTCAGTTTAACTTGTTTTTTTTTATCTTTTTCTAATTCACAGAATCAGGAAAAGATGAAAAGACAGTTAAACCGAGATTAAAGTTAATCTACATTGGCAGAAACAGGCACAAAACATCCCAGAAAGGCCAACGGATTTTAGATCAATTTTGAGAAAAATCTCTTACGTGTCCATCTGTGCGCGATAGAAATTTGATAAACACGGTGATTAAGCACCGAGGGCATTTACAATGGCATCCGAAAGCCCATATAAATAGCGAACACACGGCATCGGGGGCGATACGAAGGAGTTACGGAAGTCGTGCGGTGATCATTGTGGTCCTCACAGTGGGAGCGTTTATGTTCTGACAATTTCCAGCGTGCTTTAGGGGCCCGGCCGACGTCTTTTGTGTGTCGGCGGCCGATGCGCCGTCGAGTTGGCTCTGTGCTCGCGATCCTCCTTGCCTTACGTTGCCCGGTAGTCGAGGTATTTACCTACTTACGCCTGACACAGGAGAGCGCGTACACGCTGTCGAGACATAATGCTCGAGAAATATGAGCTCACGACCCCCCGGTAGCGCGGATTCCTATGGCGACGTGAATAAAATGCGCTCTTCTCTCTTCGCTGCTCGGAGAACGGTCTCGTTGCGTCACGTATTAGAATCCTTGCCATAGTAAGTATCAATTCTTAGATGTCACGAGATATATATGTTCCTTGGAAAGAATGCTCTTAATCAAACTCTCGTTCTCTTTGTGCGTGATGTAATGTCTTTTTTCTTAAAAATATGTAAAGTAATTCTATTCAATACAGCTTACATAAGTTGCAATTTTTACCAAATCCAATACTGAAAACTAATAATCAGATTAAAAATAAAAAAAAACATTTCTAAACATTTTTTAGTTAAAAATATGAGACATTTTTTAAATTTATATGGATGCAGTAAAGATTTAACTATTCATCATACACGGAAAGAATGATTTTAATAAAATATCTAAAAGATTTGAAACTAATTTTGTTAGACTATTAAAATAATTACATAAAACGCTTAAGTACCGATAATAATATTGCAAAAAATTTTAACATGCTAACAATCAGTTTGAGCATCCTATATAATTATTTTGATAGCCCTAAAAATTATTTTCAAATTTTCATCTAAATTTTTAGATACTTGAGCAAAACTTCTTTTGGTATATATAATTAACTATATAAATAGGCCATGTTGAATCTTAGATCATATTAGGAATAATTATCTTATTTCTTAGACAAAGAATAAATAGTAGAGTAATTACTGTGATACCAGATTAAAATCAATACAAAGAATTGTAAAAATTATGTTTAATATAACATATGCAGTATATTCAATTAAAGTTATAATTGTTTTGATTATTCCTTTCTAGTATCAAAATGTATGCATGAACTTCTTAAATAAATGATATCATTAAATTGTTCCTATAAAGAAAACAAGTGTTGCTAAAAAAATATATAGGTACAGTACAGTTATTTTACATTGGTTACCATACAATGCGTTCTTAATGTCAGAGATTTCGCCGCATGATACACGAGAATGATCACCCGCGAAATGACTCAATCAACGAGAGTATTTGCACATCATCAGCATTGCATCGTGCTTTTCCTTAGTGTTCTATCGCCATTCACTATAACTTTCGTAGGTCTTGTCGACGACTTCACGATCGCTCATGGATCGCGATTATAGCGTTGGAACGGGTTTGGAGGTCCTGCTTCCCTTGCGCAAACCACAGTAGTGGCCTCGCGACCGCTCAGCTACGCTCGCTTTGCACGTGTACACGTTCCTTCGTGCGAGCACGCAAACGTATACGCGTTCGCTGTAAGCGAAGATAAAACACGTCCGATGCAATGTCAAAGCGGGTACACAGGTGCACAATGCACTCTCGGAGAACGACAGAGAGAGAAAGAGAAAGAAAGAAAGAAAGAGGTACCGTATAGTAGACTACTTAAAATGCATTGGCAATAAGCCACGTCGCGTTACGCGTTGCAGACCGTCCACCGCGCCGGGTCTGCGACTAGTCCACGGTATCGAGCCACTCTCGGTAAAGCTATAAGACTTAAAGTCGTCTCGTCTAGTCGCATAAGCGATCTTACGGCAACGGCGACATTTACACAGAGAGAAACTTCGAAACTGTTCTGCAGAGGAGGACTTATGAGAGCGGAAAGAGCGACGTGAGAGAAGAAGTGATGCGAGTTCTGGCGACGACAGTTCCAGTTTAATTGCAAAATTGAATGGAAGAGACGAACAACGAACATGATAGAAATTATTAGATAAGAGCATATCGATTTATCGTTCTAAAGTTCTGTTTGAAGTACAGAATGTCAGTGAACTCTGCCTTACAGCAATTGATAGAGGAAGTTTTTTTTACTAATAATTTATAGAATCTCATCGTACAGATTGCATAATCTATTTTTGGTTTGAATCCAAATACTTCAAATACTAATTTAAAAGGTTAAAAAAGTCAAGCCGTTTATGAAAAATTTTGCAGAAACGGACATTCGAATGAATGAACGGCCAGATCAACACTATGAAATTATAAAATAATTAACTACGCTGCACTACTTAATAAATTGAATACTACGCTACTCATCGCGTATTTTAACAGGCATGAACGGATCATCAGAGATTATTATATTGCAAGCCGTTTCGTCATCCCAATTTCCATGCGTATCCTCGAATACGAGGTCGACGTGTTTCGTGACCCCGTCGCTCTGCTTGTCCGTAATTAATTGAGAATGCTATTAAAATTATCGGGCTATCGCTTCGTGTTGCCCATAAGCCTTGCATCTCAGACTTGCCATGCAATTCTGCCTTGCTACATCGATTTCTTAAAGTGCCACGAGGTCACGGGCCGTTCGCCGATAATATCTGAACTTCCTTCCAGTGCGCGCGCGTGTATCAAGTTATCGATATAATAATTAACTTTGAATTATACCGATGATTATTCAAACCTGTCTTCGGTCTCTTTGGTAGAGAATGTACGTGTACATTTTACACACAATAAATAGTTTTTATACGTATATAATTGGATTTATTAATCTGTAGACTTTCTAAATTGTATCCTACTTCCAAGATCCAATAAAATTCAATAGAGCGTACAAAATAGAAATCATGAATTATTATTCATCATATTTCAGTATACATCAAATGTTTCGTGATAATCAGTTGCCATCCAAAAGCGAGATTCTTCTCTTCTTTCTCCTCCCGAGCTATGCGTGATTCACAGAGATTCACGCGCAAAGGGGTTGCATTTAACGCGCTGGAGTGCTCGACGAAGGCACCGTGTGTCTGAACGAGGTGGTTGAAACGTAATACTAGTAACGAGTACCTAATTCAAGCGTGGCCGCGTCATAAGTCCGGTAAAGTGCGCTATAAGTTGCTCCCGCTAGCCGTAATGGTGTTTATGGGCTATTCTCGGCACAGGTAGCGTCCGACTACGTAGGCACGTACCTACTCCGGAAAACCATCGATGGCGGTCGCAATCGCCGACTGGAATTCCGTGATGAATGGAACTGGCATATACGAAGGCGCGACGCGAAGAGAACCCAAAGAAAGAAGAGAACCCGAACGACGTTCGGCATTGTCTCGAGTCGCGGAGTGCGTTGAGGTCGCCGGTTCAACCGCGAGGAGACTTTAACGCCCGAGCAAGCGGTACCGCTCGATGCGGAAGCTGCTGTAGGAATGCTTCCCGCTTTCGCTTTGTTCTTTGCATTTTTAAGCCGTTTTTAAATCATTTTAAAGCCTTTTTAAAGCCAATTTTAAACCACTAAAACAGGCTATTCAATATATTCGTAAAGCTAATACAAATCGATGAAAAGACTCCAAGCTATCTATCGTTTTTAATAGATATCTACGCGCGATCATCTTAGGAGTATTTGAATATTCATTAAATTTAAATACTACGATTATATCATTCGATTAAGAAACCTTAAAACATAAATTTTTAAATAAATTGAAAGACAAACAGCAAGAAGAAATTTATATTCCGCTGATGCAAACATTGGATCGTTTAAGATTAACGAGCTATTAACGATTAACAAGCATGGTATCAAATCAATTAATACCGAATTGATCGATAAATTGAATGATTGAAGAAATGATTCATATCGATTGTGCCATCATGACCTGCATGGCGAGAAATGGCTATTAGGTCGTTGAAATTTAATGAATCGTTAATTATTATTAAAGACATTATTAAAACAATCGATAATAAATCGATACGTTGTAAAACATCCGTCAAATTTTTCTCTATTTACTGATCATTAATGCTGCAACTATTTAATGTCAATGAAATCGTATGCGAGATACATGGTAGTAAAAAAACAAAGTAATTACATTATTTAAAATAAACATAAAAGTATATTCTATTTTATCTTACTTTAATTGAATTGTATCTATTTATATTCACACTTAAATAGTCGCGTATACATGTTTTGCTAAAGGATCTAAAAATTTAGCCAAATACAAATCTGTAAATAATTTTATCGAACTATCAAAATAATTATATAGAACGCTTAAATTGGCTGCCGGCATGTCAAAAATTTTTATAGCATTGCTCATCATTGAATTTCATACATAATTACTTTGATGGTCCAACAAAATTATTTTTAAATCTGTAATTATTTTCAGATTTGTACCTAGCTAAATTTTTAGGCAAACAAAATCGTTCTTTCCGTGTACAAAATGTAGAGAGACTGACGCATTATTTTATACACATTAGAATGCGTGTAGAACTTTTCCGACATGTTAGAATTGCGCCGCTCGTTAACAGAAATACCGACAAATGTGAGACTCCGCGCTGTGTGAAGCCTAGAAACACCATGTATGCAAAAGGAACAATCGTTTGTACGGCATTACGAACAAATCAACGGCGAAGCGCGCCGCGCCTTAACCCGTGCTTTAAACTCCAAACCGAGATGCGCGAGCGCGTTCTCGCTTTCGTTCGCGCGATCGTAAAGAGCACGCATTTGAATATGAATAAATCGTGCGCAGTCGGTTCGCTCGTTTGTCCGTCCATCCGTTCATCCGTTTGTTCGTCCGGCGCGGGTGCAACGGCGGCGGCGGCGGCGGCGGCGGCGGCGACTCGCATATCCGTACACTCGTTCGACACGGCGGAGTGTTTTACACATATGCATTTATGGATTGCTTAATGGCGACCGCCTACAAATTAGACGAGCGGTAAATCAGACATCGAGCGGACCACACCGCGCTCGCACAATACCGCTGGCCCCACGGTGGGCATTGTTGCCTGCGCGCGCCGCGCCGTGGCCAATAAAATATTGGGTGCACGGGGTTGGTGAGACGCATCGTCGCATCCTCAACGACGTCGTCGACGACGGAGGTCTGATCTTTTTCGTCTTCTCGTGACTTTTGCTCGTCAAGAGGAGGCAAACCAAAGTCCAGTCATATATCACAAGTGGATAAAGTACGCCTCGAAAAGAAATAATGACCCGTCGCGCGTCGTGTGGAAATACGTGAGAAAACCTAGCGACCATTGTCCTCGCCACTAATGCGATAATGGAAAAAAAGACTTGGTTACAGCTTGATCGCCTCGCCGCGATTGTAATGATAGTGGATTTTCCCGTAATGTCAGTAGGTTACACGTTGTTTTTCAAGCTGAATGTACAAAGTATCGGAAATCGACTGACAGCAAATGATGGCAGGTGCTTCTTCTGCTTTCTCTCTTTATTTATTCATTATCTTATATCTATTTAGAAATATATACTTATCTATCCTCTATGTGCTTATAAAAGAAATACATATATTATTTCATCTTCTAATATTCTCCTAAAATACTACTTTGAAACATCTACTATTTCATCTTATTTTATCTTATTAGTATTCTTCTAAAATATCCGATTCCTGCAGCAATATTATATATAATAATACTAGAATATTTCATAAATTCTTTATACTTTAGAAATATTCATTGCAGAAATAGCGATTCCCTTTCGACCAACATTAATGTACCTATTTTATACTAAACAAATCCAATTTTACGAAATCAATTCACGGTGTGGCGAAAGACGACTCCGTACTCCACGAAAACCACAACGCGTAAACGCGTTGCGGTGGCTCGCTCGAATGCAGGATGCCGCTGCAAGGATAACGTACTCTCGTCGAAGGGACAGTGGCAGCAACGACGGCGATGTACGCAATAGCAGCAGCAGCAGCAGCGACGCGACGGCAAGTTGCGCAGGAGCATTAAAAGACACACCGCGCGCGCGAATAGTGATTACTACGAGGCCGCTCGGAGCTATGGCCGCAGGTTGATTATCTCACCTGTCCGGACTCTTTTACTCTCGCTGCTGCTATAATAGGTTCCTCGTCCCCCATGCCAGTGGTCTACCGCTGCTGTACTCGCCGTGCGCGCGATTATATTTCTTGCTCCCCTACATACCCTCCTACCACCCTCCCCGACCACCCGCCCCCACCGGCGGCCTCCTTCCGCGTTGCCTTCGCGACTTTGTTTTTCCCTGCTCGCCTCCTGTGTTGCCTCAGAAAATGATCGTCGGCAGCTGCTTGGACGCGATTTATTACCGATCGGAACGATTTTCCGATTTTTCACTCGGCCGTAACGAGAGACAGCGAACGCGATTTTCTGCACGCCGCGATGGGATAATGTAAGAAAGATGTAAAATGGCAATTTCGCTGTGAACATTATATTACCTAACAAAAGACGATGACTCGAAAATAATCGTATCTTCGCTAATGTACATTTACCATTTTTTAAATAAATTTTTAACATTCAGCAGTACCAAAAAAATGTTCGCAGTACAAAAGATAATGTTGTGGTATAGGGTTTTAAATTACCACTATAATATAAGATGGATTGATATAGAACCAACGAGAAGAGTAAGAAAGTCACCGATCGTTCATTTTAGATACCTATTGAGCGACGTACTGCTCTTTTGTCTCAATGCATTAACTTTTACAGGATGGGAAAAATTAATAACGCCATTAGTGGCGTTAAAATAGTGTCACGTTTTGATGCAAGAAATATAATGAAATAATGAATTATAACAAATCATGCTCAAGGAAAAGCTGTAAAATTTAAAAAGTAGACCCCCATTCTCTAAAGGTTAAATTGGGTATATATTATGCATGATGACGTTATGTCCGGATACAAATATATATAACAATACACTCTGAAAAATGTCAGCGTAGATTTAACATCATGCGACATCTATGTAATTCATACCGTATTGGTGTTAATATTAACACCAACATAATTTAAATTTAACACGATGGATTTAAATTTACATCATGACTTAAATTGGTGATATTTTTAGAGTGTGAATTGAATTCCCCTCGTTCCTACAATATAATTATATATTCATGGACTGTTAAATTCTCATCGACGCAAAAATAATCGTACAAAACTCTCACATCCGAACAATCGCGAATCTGCACAGTACAATTGGAGAACGCACTCCAATCGCTAATGTGCCATCTTATCTTTTGTCTCTATTTATGAAACAAGGTTCGAGAACGCGCGCGGGCAATTACTCACGCGATCGCGCACGCGGAGGCGCAGGCGGAAGGAATAAATCGCATAATAGAGGAGAGTAAACGAACCGTCGTAGGCATGATCTACGTCGCGGAATCAGATTTTTTGCGCGCGCCTATGCCCGCATACGTGCCATACAGAAAACTCCATTAGACGTTAGATCTCTCCTCCTCGTCCATCACAAGGCGAACGCGCCAGAGCGCATCGAGTTGGTGCATCCGCGCTCTCGCGGCACTCGATAAAGCGAGATCGTCGACGGTCATGGGGTAGGGGCAACTCGTGTTGGTTGGAAGGGGTTGCAACATGAGGAGAAATAGGCAGAAGAGGACAGAAGGGGAGAGGAGCGACTTTGCGGCGGCGGTGGCGGCGGCGGCGGCGACCGCGATGCCAAGGAGCAGAAGAACCGTCGCTTTTTTGTCCAAGTCAATATATCAGCGCGGGGGCCATGTCTAACGGGTAATGCACTGCTCGATCCCTCCTGCACGACGAAAGGAAGCTGCTGCTGCTGCTGCTGCTGCTGCTGCTG